>NC_046636.1:10958185-11279078 GCF_900324485.2 Mastacembelus armatus
AGCCTGTTGTTCCGGCTCAGCTGTCACTTTTGTCGTGATATCATCCATTATACCGTTGGCGTCTGTACAGCTCAGTCTCAGCCCTGGGCAGGAGGAGTCACAGTCCTGTGAGCAACAAACTGCCCTAATGCAAAGCAGAGGCTAACTGCTAACAGTCTGCTGCTGAGTGGATACATAAGGCTTCCACCTAAAGGGGCAGGAACTTGGGCTTTATTACAGTTGTTTGACCAGTCTTGCCAGTGATCATTTAGTCCAACAAAAGCTTTATACAGGCTCTAAATACTTCCCATTATTGCAAAGAGTTCACCCTCTTAGTCATGTAAACGTAATCAAACTGCTTACTGCCACCATGTACAGACCTGCTAAAAACCAGCATGAAAGCCTTTTAACTAAATGGCCCCAAACAGATCATTCACAGAGTTGACCTGGTGTCCATAACCAGAAAGAATAACTTCCCTCTTTCGAAAAGAGAGCATAATACATGGCAACATTGTCAGACAGTCTAAAATACCAGCTCACCTCTCTGATCTACATACTCACTGTGTTTTATTAATGAGAAAAGAGGCCAGGGTTTCATACATTCTTTATGACAGGGAGGAATGCATTTTGAAAATCTACCTAATTAAATATATTATCCACACAACAAAGACAAATGAGGCTAACCCAAGGGAGTGGTTACAGAAAAATAAAAGGGCATGCTGCAACATGCACTTAGGCTACATTCTGAAAAATAAAATAAAAATAAAACACACACGCACACACAACAACACAACCATCATCGGAGGGCCAGCACAGAGAATGAGATATTCACATTCACATTCACACCTACAGGCAATTTAGAGTCCCCAAGGTGGAACCAAAGAAAAGAAAAGAAAAATGAACTACACGAGGGTAGTGGGAAATAACAGTGCTCATGCTAGGGGAGATATTGAGGTTCAAAGACTTGGCTCATGACTAGTCTGAATCCCTGTTATACTTCTAGCCAACTCTACTTAGAGTTGATCTGCATAGTAAGTGCTGAAAATGGTCCAAAGGCTGACCACTTCAGAAAGACTAACTAATATTGGCTATATTGCATGTTTTAATTAAATAAAGAAGCAGTGTTGGCACCAGGATGGGCATAACTACAGAGTGCATCACAAAGCGCTTTGCATCAGCAAACAAAAAAGAAATCTCTGTGATTATGAGGTAGCCTGATGTGTGCCTGGGCAGGGGGATGGAGCAGCTGATAACAGAGGCTACATGCAGCCAAGTGCATGAGCGCTCGCTTCATGACGTAAGCTTCCCATTCCCTTGGGCCTTTGACCTATATATCACCCTATTAAATCCAATGATAGTGTAAGAATAATGCCAATATTTAGCAAATATACATTACATAATCACAGAGAGAACACCCAGGCCATATGTCTTGAGCTACAAACCTGCTAGATTCTGGCTTAGTGTCTCAGGTAGAGGCAGCAGACTTTATAGAGGGTGAAATGATATGCACAAAAAATTTTGATTTACAACACCACGGTATATGGAAACAAAGTTCCTATGCAGTTCTTTTTTTTATGCATTTCAAAGTGTGTTAAGATCTGCTGAGCAGGTGTTTCACCTGGCATGCAATGTCAGCCTGCCAAAGATTTTACAAAGCATGAAACTGTGTTAAAGACTTCACTCTTTCTAACGACTGCAACCACCTGCCACTTACAGGTAGTATCAGACTCAGTATTAATCAGTATCAGATTGTGACAGCTGATGGCTTTTGTTGTGCTTTTCTGTGAACTGTGGTATTCTCGCTCAGCAACATCAAGGAACAAGATGTAGCCGCTCCAATGGCACCAGAGGGACTGTAAAATGTTTGCTTGGACTTAAACCTGTGGATGTACGCAAATGTAATGTAGCAAAATGTAGAGATGGGTTTCAATAACCAGTTCCATTTTAATTCTGGTTCAAAAATGGTAAAATGTCTGGATTAGCTAAGATTCACTACCAACTAAATCACTTATCGAATCTTAACTGTTTCTTTTGCCTCTGACACTCAGGAGTCTACAAAGAAATACAGACTGATGCAAAAAAAAACAAAAAAAAAAAACTAACAACTGGTCTGCCTCAACTTACAGTGTAAAAATTTCTGAAAATGCTAGACTCTTCGATCTTAAGTTTTCTCTCTTTTTTACAAAACAGCTGAAATTTATATTGTTGCTGTGCTGAGTTAGATAAAAACAGTACGTGTAAGTAATAGATGTCTTCATTCACCAACAGACAACCTACAACGGTGTTGAAATTATTCCAAATAAATGAAATGCCAATTATAACTTAATGTCATACATATATAATACAGTTCAAATGTGGTGAGATAATGACAATTAATATAAAAACAATTTTATGTCATTTTTTAAAAATTAAATTAAAAAAAACAAAACAAAAAACTGCCTGTAAAACATTTATATTTAGCTGATAACTCAATCAATGGTTTCCACTAAGGAAGGATCCCTGGGGGTTTCTGGGTAGATCACATGTGCAGCAGCTATATGCACTCATGACAGATAAATGGGCGAGGCAGAGCAGGATGGAGAAATAAAGTGCTAATCTAATGTTACACTACGTGCACGGGTTAGAGATGGCACACTTATCAAGAGGCTCTGTGGGCTGTTAAAAACCCCCAACAATTACCACTCATTCTGACCCAGGCTGGGTTGTTGGTTTTAAAATGGCTTTTTTGCTCATTTCCTCACCATTGATCGCATTCTCTGCAGCCGAATCAAACAGGAACTGAATAACCAAATTGTCACAGTCTCTGATCCAAAACAGAAAACCCTTTCTAAAACATCACCTATTTTTGTTTGCAGATTGACCCAAATATATTATATGTTTTTTTTTTCTTCAGACAAGTTAATGTACCTAGTGAAACTCTAATCTTTTCCCTGGATTTAATGGACTTAGTGTCTTCTTCTTAGTGACAATCTGATAAAAATATGTTGCTTTGCTGTTTCAGAGGAAAAGTAACCCTGCCAGACTGCTGCACTGGTTACATCGCACTGGCTCCAAACGCTCACCAGACTATTTATCTTGTGTCTCTGAAACTAGTTTGAAATATCTTACCATTTTATCTTTGTGGCCACAAGAACTGGGATTACGGCCACTGCAGAAATAAAAAACTTTGCAATTTACTGCCCTTCGACCTTGAAACAGGCTTTAGGAGAAAACAGCCTTATTAATACATCTGCCAATGACATCAGCCCAAAAGTTTCAACTACCAGAGTTTAATTTCATAAAGACAATCAACATGAATGAAAAAATATGATTACTATTAAAATTGTACTGCTTTTCCATGTTTTGTATAATTTTAAACCAAACATATGGCAGTTTGGAATTGTTGGTTTTACAAATCTAATCTAACTAACTAGCTAATCTCAGCTCACAATGGGTGAAAGGCAAGGTACACCCTGGACAGATCAATGTTCTATATTTTATGTAAATCACAGAAAATATTGGGACAATTCAATCGAAAATTAAAATAGTTGCAGCCATATACATTTATATATGGACATGGACATAGGATATTTCCCAAGAGACAAAAACATTCACTATCATTGCTTAAGAGACAAGAGACAGCATAAGACAATTTCCATAAAGGATAAAATATGTGTGGATTGCCTTGGTATACTATGTCAGGCTGTTATGAATTAGTGAAAAAACTGCCTAATGTCCCATTGCTGTGCAGATGTTTATTTTGGATGAATGTTAATTTAGCCCATCTATAGTTATGAACATATGCATCTTTAGGAATCTAAAATTTGTTACTATTCATCTGGACTGTTTCATTCTCTGTTTTTGGCTGGTAGGGACAAAACCAGTCATTCTTGTTTTAAACAGTATTTTTCACCTGTATGCTCAAAATTAAATAATCATAAGCATCACTGTCATAACATTACTAGTAAATAAAAACACACAGAAAGCTATACACAGGGAGCCTTGTCATGTCCATCCTAACAGGGCGGCCACACCCCATGATCTCATGCTGTAGCCTTCAGCCTGTCTGGCCTGAACTTCCCCAGAGGACACAGCAGCAGCTCAGGCAAAAGATAGGCAACCTCATTAGCACAATCAATTCCACAGCGTCCCATCCAACACTACACTTTGGCACGCCACCGTCTGAATCATCAATAGGCTGTGGCTGGGCCTTCGCTCTGGCGACAGGAATTGAACTTTGCCAGTGTGAAATCAATCGAAACACATGCTCTGGTGACAGATACTAAACAAATGGGAACAGTAACCTTATGCTTGAATTGTTCACTGTCAGCCAGCAACCAAAAAAAAAGGGAATTAATATTTCAATAGAATGCTCCGAAGTCTCTTTGTGTAATGACATAAAAGCATCAAGCCAAAAAAAGGCAGTATATTAACATTTTTATACATGCCTTTAGTCCAGCCAATTCAGCAACAAAATCATGTAAAGATTTTTAGAAAGCTTCAGTACACCATGACATATTCACCTTACATTAACACACTACATGGATCTCCAGGATCTGTTGGGAAACAACAGAGCACTGCATAAAGCATCAAAAACTAGCAACCTGGGGTCTTCTCTTTTCTAACAAAATAAAACAATTATAACTAAGTAATCTCTTGAAGAAAATAATAACAGCACAATAAGGTAAATTATCATGAAAATTAAAAATGACATCTCTTATCTCAACTAATTATACACTGTGCCAGCTTTAGACTATTCTTCTTTGAGCCAGAGGCAGAAAAATCAATCAGAACGAGAGAGTTTAGGCACTAAGAGGATCATTTTTCTTCCAGTGGTCATTATTATCTAATCTCCACTGATCAGCTATGTGATAATATTCTCTATAACTGTGTAAAACAGAAGAGATGATATGTTCATAAGTATAGAAGAAAATAGTTTTCTTGCTCAATCTGTTTTTGTCTGAATAAAAATCCGTGAACACAGCCTCTTTAGTCATGCATGCGTCTTGCCTTCTGGGGTTTGTGTGTTGATCTGTGACGAGTGCCTGGTGGTCCTTCGCCAGAGAAACGCACACACACGGTAGGAAAAAATAAAGTGAAACAGGCAGCACACATAAATGAGTGCAGTGAGATGCATTTAGAATGGCAGAGACAGACAAAAAATAAACCATACATAGGTGACTCTTTTAAGCATTACTCACCTTTGTGCCCCATCATGACAGCAAGATGCAGAGGCGTGTTTCCTAAAAAAGGTAGGAGGGAAAAAAAAAAAAACAGAATTTGTAGGCTGCCTTTGATAAATACACCTCTGTGGTAGACACTTTGCCTCTAGTATTGTCACATTTAAGGAGACTAAGATATTTAGGTTAGGACAACCCACCAAATTCCCAATAACATGGTAAAGGTATTCCAATTGCGTGTTCTCCTCCACCCAAATAATCTGCATTTAACAGGCAGTGACATGGCTTGTTAACAGACAAAGTCAACACTGAAGAACTGAACGCTGGCAGAGGTTGCACATTAGATATTAACAAAATTTGAGTCAGGTGTAGAGGTTTTCCCATGTTGTGAAATATGCCTCATAAGCACTGGAGTATCCCTCAGGAGGAAGTAAGCTAAACTGCCTGGTCAGCTCCTTTAGACTTCTCTGACAGTAGACTGCTCTACAGTGGCAAAATCCAGAATAAAGGGCCTTGTGGAAGTCCTGATGTGGGTGAATATTCAAGCTGGGGATCCGCTAGAAGTCCCACTGGATGTTAAGATATATTGTGTAGATAGGGTAGATCTAAAACAGCAAAGGTAATTTCTGGGCAGACAGTGAGGTTGCGTAGGGAGCCACCTGTCAAACTCAAGTGTCCTTGATCAAGACACAAAACATTTACTTGCAGCACTGAAATGGTTACTGCAGATCACCAAATATATTCTCGCATGGAAATAGTTTCAGTTTTATCTGCTGAGGTTTTCCGAACGCCATCTCTGAGATTTTACTGTATACCTGACTTTATTTGTATTTCTATAAGCAATGACAATTACAAAAAACTCATCAGCAATGTCTCTGTCCAAAAATAGGTTTCCTAGACATTTGAAGCCTTGTCAGTTATTCAAATACATATTAATAATAAACTGACTGTTTAAAGTAATTCACAAAGAAAACCATGTCAGATGTTTGATTTGAACACTGGGCACAGGTACAGACTTTTGTACACATCTTTTGTCCCTTGCACATGGACAGAACAAAACAGTCTTGTTGTTCAACAGTCTGGGAATGCTTCTCAGGACATTGTGGTTTTATCTGAGCACACCTTGCCCTGTAGAAAAGGTGCCATTAGTCTGGGAGTCCTAAAATTTTGCAAAGATGCATTTAATATATCAATTATAGGCTAAGGACCAACCTATGAAAAGGTTTTAGTAACTTGAGCCGATTAAAGCTGCAAGGATTGTTTTATCAACAGAAAAATAATCTACAATTTTTTTGGCAATTGCTTTAATATGTCAAAATTCTCTGGTTTGGCTTCTTAAATATGAATAATTTCTGGTTTGTGTAGTCTTCTATTATTGTACATGAAATATCAACAAACAAATTCTCAATTAATTAAGTAAATTATTTGATTAATTGATAATAAATAATAATCTCGGTTCTGATTCATACCACTGCTGTTGGTGGAAAGATTCCCTGAGTCTTCTCATGGAAAAAAATCATTCACAGAGACTTTTTCCTGATGCTGACTTGAAGAGCCTGCATGTGAATAGACTGCAGGGAATTAAAATTTTCCCTTCTTCATTTTGGGAATGAGTTATCCAGGCCTTGGCAAAGAGACGCCTTGCCTAACGTGACTTCCAGTGCTACTGGAGACTGAGGGCCTATCAGCTAAAACTAAGCTTCACCGGACCTTGAAATTGGAAGATCTTGATGGGGTTTTGGGCTGACTTCGGGGCTAATGTGACAAGCAGCTTGAGAACTCACCATGCACGTCTTTTTGTGCGATATTCTGCGTCCGTATGAGCGAAGACAGGCGTCGGACATCTCCTTTAAACACACATTCGTGCACCGGAAAGTCTTGTCCGGTTCGGATAATTGGATTCTTGTTGTTGTCATCGATGACATTAGACGTTGACAGTGTGTTGGTGTTGGCATTAATCTGCGACTGCTGGTCCTGCTGCTGCTGCGTGGATGGCGACTTGATTAACTTGTGATTGCTGAAGATCTTACTCGCTCTGCTCTTGTTCGTTTTGGAGGCAGAGAACGTCCCGGTTGCAGCCTCCTCGTCCGGCTCCAGTAAATCCTCGTCCTTGCTTGGCCTGTGGTCCTTATGAAGGGAGCGGATCTTCTCTCCGGTCATTTTCTAAACAGTGGGCGCTAACGGAGCAGAGGGTGCCGTCGCTGACGATGACCCTCCGGGCGAACTGATGCGATTCGCCAGCTGGAAGTCTTCACCCAAATACTGTAAATTGCACAACATGAAAACACTTAATCCTCCCACGAGATAAACAAAAACAAGAGTTTGTTCCGAAAACAAAAAGGTAGCAGCTCCCACTCGTTGCTTTATTATTAAAACTAACAGTTCGCCCTCCTCTTTTCCATAAAACTGTCGCCAACACAAGCGGCTCCAGTTGACTAGTACGGAAGATACGGCTGATGGCTTCCGCCATGTGGTATCGCGAGAGTTCGACAGAGGTTACTAACGGTCACTATCTAACAGGTGAAATAAACAAGTAGAACACATGAAAATAAAATCGCTGTTTTAACAACTAAAACGACCGTCAAATCTATCAAGCCTCATCTTCCAGTTCACCACCATTCTGGAAGTGAAAATGCAGCTGACTGATGATTATAAATGCAGATGACAAATGATTATCGCTAAATCGGTTATCTTTGTGTCACTGATGTGGGTTTTACATATCTGGCAGATCCTCTCATACCTTCACTTTTCAGAGCAACACACAGTCTATAACATCTTCACTACACAAATTTCTGAGGAAAATAGCATATAGAAAAGAAGAACAGTCCAATTTACATTTTTATTAGAAAGATTCATCACAAATGACACCACCAGCACCCCCAAATGCACAAATGGAGCCATTTGTCTATAGCAGACTTCAGGGTGAAGTCAGACAGAACAAATAAACATTATGGTCTTTAATTGTTTATCATTTGTTCTCCTTAAAATATACTATACTCCAAGTCCAAAGTGATTCTTGAACTAGTTATTGTTGTCAAAACAGACAGCAAGATAAGATCAGAACTTCTGTAAAAACCATCATGGGATTTTCCTCTGGAGATCACACATGGACTCATAAAATACATCTATCACAACTGCTATACTACAAATTCATCTGTTATTCATTTGACTATTACTGTCACTTATAGAGCTACAGCTATGGGTCAGTAAATCGTTTGGACAATTAACCATAAATTTTAAAAGTCACTTTGCAAACAAAGTGTTTTTTTGTTGATGGCTTTTTGTTGCCATAAATCAGTGTAAATACCTTTAGGTTTTGGACTTTCATCAAATAAAACAGGACATTTGAAGTTATCACTCTAGATATTTAATGGACTAACAACTGATAATTTAATTTGAAAAAGTCAAAGTAATCAGTGATTTAAAACATTTGCATCCCAATTTTATTCCAGTTGAATTTTTTTTTCATGTAATCAATCTCTCCTATGTATTCAGTTTATGCTATTGTCTTTTTGAGGGCACTGCATGCAGTCACATCTAGGAGTTTAACCTGTATTTAATATGATTTCCTGCAGTATTAGTCTCACTAGGTTAGGCAGGATAAAGCAGAACAGACTTCTGGTGTAATCACAAGTAAGTACATAGTGCACTTCCTCCCCCTATGGCCCAATAATAGGCACACAGCTACTCAGCCGCATGTGTTATGAAGAATGGAAATGCTCAAAATTTGACAATTTCACAAACAGAACAGCATTTGGAGGTTGAGAAATATCCTGAGTATTGTTTTTGATGCATAGCTAGATGCACTTCCTTGAAGGCTGTAGGGCAGAAATTAGTTGTTGGTATTCTGCTGCTATATTATTTCATTATTTTATATATATTTCATTATTTCCCCAAGTATCCAGAAACCAACAAGTAGGCTGCTCTAGAGCTGAAATGATGTGTTGATTAATCAAGATAATTAATTGGCAAAATTTGTGACAATTGAGCATTTTGAGCAAAAATGCCAAATAATATAACATAAAGAAACAAAGTTATTGATTGAAAATAATGAAATAACGTGGTAAAATACAACTTTTAAACTAGAGAGGTATTTTTTAAGGCTATTTGCCTTAATTTGACATCCTCACAGCAAGAAGGTTCCTTGTTCGAAAGCCAGCAGGGACCTTTCTGTGTGGAGTTTGCATGTTCTCTCCGCGTTTGCGTGGGTTTTCTCCGTGTAGTCCGGGTACTCCGGTTTTCTCCCACAGTCCAAAAACATATATGTCAGGTTGATTGGTGATCCTAAATTGCCAATAGGAGAGAGTGTGGCCCTGTGATGGACTGGCGACCTGTCCAGGGTGTACCCCAGACTTTCACCCAGAGAGAGCTGGGATAGTCTCCAGCAGATCCCTGTGACCCTAAATAGGAATAAGCTATAGATAATAAATGGATGGATGGCCATGGAGATGGATGGAGATGTGGACAGGAAATAGGGGTAGAGAGTTAGAGTTGGGAGAAGCACTGCTGTGATACATGCCGGCGGTTGGAATCGAACCATCGACATCTTACACTGTGCAGAATAATGAACATTTTTGCTCTTTCCTGCCACTTTCAAGCAGCTCTGACTAGAAACGAGAGGTTTAGGATATAATGCTTCCTTCTGAGTATTGCTGATGGGACTATGGCTTTATAAAACCTTATAAACCAGAAGTAAGTAATTGTAGTAAGGGTGTTCTTGACGGGAATCAAGGTGGAACTGACTGTGACGTGTACATTTATTATTAAATTAGACAAAATTATAACGTGCAGCAATGTGACTCAATCACTAGGAGCGTTGTAGCTTCTTAGCAGTAGCCTTTGATTTGAATAAACTTTCCGTATTTCATATACCGGATAACCACAAAAATGCAGACTTATACTCATCACATGGGAGAACATGAGGGAGTCTACTAACAGACAACACTTTTGACTGATGGTGCAGACAAGAAAACGTTCGCCTCACAGTGATTACATGGGAGACACCTAAAGGCAGTTAACAGATATGAGAACTGACACACATAACAGGCTAACTGAACACAAAGGATTAACTATTTACAGTAACTGGCAGTGCTGCAAGGGATGCTGGGTAACCTCATCCCTTATGCAGACTATAATATGTTAAAAAAAGAGCATCCTGTCTGATTTAAATAAGAGGAAACGTTGCATCAGTAAGCGCACAATGTGTGCACACAGAAACACCACAAACAGAGTGTAGCGTCACTTGACGCCCCTTCTCAACCACCAATCAACGCTGTCTTCTAATTGTTGGTGAGCGCTGATTGGGGCATAGATCCATTAAATAGCTCTCCCCTTGACAAGGCGCCGGTAATGCAAACTCATCCTGAGTTTGTAGTTAGTACTGTAGTTTCCATTTAGGACATTGAGCCATAGAGCAGAAACGCAGATCAGACGAGCAGAGCGGTCTGTTCGCCGGTTTCCGACCGGCTTTTAAATCGTTTGCCACTGAAGCTATTCACGTCGGTCAGGAGCCGGAGCAATGGAAATCTATGGCTGTAGTGCCGCCGATCTCTCTATCCACCACGTTCAAGCAGCACGAACCAGGGAACCACGCGGTAAGTAGCCCGATATAACCTGGTTGTTTAAACACGGGTTTGAGGCTGAGCCATTACTCCACGTGTGGGACTTACTCAGCTCCAGCCTGAGGACTTAAGTGGGCTCTACGTTTGTATTCAGGTGTTGAAGATATTTGACGTAGACACATGTAAGTAAAGCTAAAGATAATATTTTTTGTCCTAAAAGAATATATCAATGCCGTGAAACTGTTACCCATCACAATATAGGTGGATAAATAGTGGTGGAAGTACTCAGGACCGTTACTAAGTAAAAGGCCTGCATTTAAAAGTGCACTTAAGTAAAAGTACATATCAGCAGAAAGTGTCATATCAGTTCTGGGCTACTGGGACTGATAAATTCTCATGTATTACGTTAGAAAATTATCAATATAAATCCTCCAGTGCATAGCCTACTCAGCAGTTGTTGACATCAAGACCTGTGCTGACTTGGTCCATGGCCACAACAAAGACATAGTGGTGGTTGTGGACAACACATTCATGTCTGCTTATTTCCAGGTGAGTCCGTCATTTGCAGCTCATGGTCTTCCAGTTCATGTAGAAAGTCACCAGTGAATGATTAACTTGTGCTTCTCCTGTACGTTTGTAGCGCCCCTTGACTTTGGGAGCTGATATCTGCATGTATTCAGCCTCAAAATACATGAATGGTAGGTTATGTATGTGTAGTCTTTGGATACAGTTCAAGCAAAAGGTCAGGGTGTTTTCAGATCAAACAGTTCACATTCACACTGCCAGTAGGAACATTGAAGTAACATAAGCCTGCTGATGGTTGGTATAGTGTCACTTCTGCACAACATTCAACAACACTAATTAAAATTCTTGTTTCATTTTGATCCGTCAAGATCTTTGAATTCTTTGTTGCGTTGGCAGCCTACAATTTTTTCACATTGAAAACTGTTGTTTACCCCACTAAGATTAACTTTTAAAAATGATAGTTGGTGGTGCTGCAATGGCTTTAGTTAGTGTTTGATGAATCAATGGAAACATATGCCACTTGTGGTTCCTATTGTAGTGAAAAGTACCTACTACAAAGTAGGAGTTAAAAAGGCCTCAAAAAGCGTTCTAAAATTTGGGTGTCATGTGGTGCAGACACAAAAATTAGTTCTAAGAACTATGAAGAAGTTCCTCCTGTCCCAATGTGCTGAGGTCATATGTCAACACTGCTCGAAGGAAAATAGGAGTTGTGTTAACAGGTGTTAGTAACTATGGGTTAATATTAGGGAAGAGGGTGTAGAGTGTAAAATTTTCAACAGTAAGCACCTCACTATTAAAGGATTTGGGACAAAAAATGACTAGACTTGAAAATGCTCAGTATTTTCATCAGACTTTTTAAGGCTAATTGTAAATTTGACTAAATATCAACATGTTATTCCTATGATTCAATTTGCAGGACACAGTGATGTGGTCATGGGTCTGGCCTCCACGAACCGGGACGATCTGTATGAACGACTCAAATTTCTGCAAAATGGTGAGTAGAAAAACAAGTTGTTCTGGCAGTCTCCATACTAAAAATGTGTCTGTTAGGTACTCAACATACGTTAGCAAGATGACACCCATCAGGTTACAGTAAATTAAATTACTGAAAAAATGCCACATGTCTTGACAGCTTATTAATGCAAGAAGCTAAACATTTGCTCTCTCCTGTTTAACGGTATATCCTCAAAGTATAATTTAAGTAAAAACAGGGGAACTCAGAATAGTTCAACTTTAGTCATATATTTACCACATGTTATTGAATGTCATTCATTAAATGTTTAAACCAAACTTCAGAACCAATTTAAAACTGATTTATAAGGAGGGATTTGTTTCTGCTTTTATTGTTTGACTAATCTGTCTGTGACCTTTTTGTATGGAATACTACAACATTGACTACCATATACATATATATTTCTATAAATGTATTGCATATTCTATATTTATATAGATGTATTGCAAATTGTCAATAGTTCTCTTCAGTCAGGGCAGTTTCCCCAGGCCTTAAAAATTGCTGTTATAAAACCTCTTCTTAAAAAGCCTAATCTAGATGCTTCAGCAGTAAGTAACGACAGGCCAATATCAAATCATCCATTTTTGGGAATAATAATTGAAAAAGTAGTTTTTCAACAAATTCAGTTTTATGGTGCAAAACGAAAGTTACGCATGTAACTACGGTTCTATGAATCCTGAATGACCGCCAGAGGGCGGTGCTGTAAGCACTGAATGTTCCCTTCGCGCATGCACAGTTCGAGTATTTATACCAACAAAGTCACGTGTGACCCTGGATGATCCCCGGAGGTGATATATTCCGGCGTCATCCAAGGCTCTTTTCCTACAGAGTCTTCTCGCGGGAACGCGAGGATTCTGAGGGACAAGAGAGCTCTGGCGGTCATTCAGGATTCATAGAACCGTAGTTACATGCGTAACTTTCGTTCTATTTCATCCTTTCTGACCGCCAGAGGGCAGTGCTGTAAGCACTAAATGACTTATACCAGCGAAGTCACGAAGAATCCTGAGCATCCCTCTCACGGAGAGGGCCCCCAGGCCTCCGTCCGGAGGACCACATCCAGCCTATAGAACCTGGAAAATGTGTTGGGTGATGTCCATGAAGCCGCAGCACATATATCGGCCAAGGGTACTCCTCTCAAGGCCGCCCATGATGCTGCGACACCTCTAGTGGAGTGAGCTGTCACGCTCTGCGGCAGGGTGCGATTGTCTGCCGTGTAGGCATACAAGATGACCTCGACAATCCAGTGGGAGAGGCGCTGCTTAGAGAGAGCGCGACCCCTGTTAGGTCCCCCATAGCACAGGAACAGCTGGTCAGCTGTTCGTATCGCCACTGTAGCTGCCATGTATGCCCGCAGTGTGCGTACCGGGCACAGTAATCTCAGCCTGTCCCCCCTTGATTCCGGTGGGGGGGGTCAAACCGTGCAAGCCGTATGGGTTGATTGCGGTGCGAACCAGACAGCACCTTTGGAAGGAACGCTGTGTTTGGCCACAGCGTAACGCCGGACTCGTCTGGACTCCATCTCAGGCATGTGTCACTGACCGACAGGGCATGCAGCTCACTGACGCGTTTTGCAGAGGTAATGGCCAGCAAAAACGCAGTTTTACGCGATACCCACTTCAGTTCTGCCTGTAACAACGGCTCGAAAGGAGGCCTGCACATGGCCTGCAGTACCAGCGGCAGGTCCCAGGCCGGTGCACATGGGCGTGTCGGAGGGCACAAGCGCCGGGCGCCCTTCAGAAAAAAAGATACCAGGGTGTGACGTCCCACCGTATTGTGGCCCACCCAAACATGGTGACATGATATTGCGGCCACATAAACTTTCAGGGTAGAGGGGGAACGGCCCCTCTCCAGGAGGGATTGAAGGAAATCCAGAATCGTGGCCACTGGGCAAGATACCGGATCCTCCGCACGCTCAACACACCACTGTGTGAACCGCTTCCACCTGTTCTCATACTGCTGGTGAGTGGACAGTGCCCTCGCGTTCAGGATGGTCTGCCAGACAGGGTCCGAGAGACCTGTCCGCTGCAGTTCAGACCCTCCAGCGGCCAAACCCACAGCTGGAGACGTTGAGGATTGGGGTGCCAGATCCTCCCTCCCAGCTGGGACAGAAGGTCTTCCCTGTGCGGAAGACACCATGGCCTGCCGCGACAGAGCTCGCACAGCAGTGGGAACCATGGCCGCGCTGGCCAGAAGGGGGCCACCAGTAACAGTCTGAAGAACCCTATGGAGTGTTGGAACCACAAGGGATAGCAGTGGGAAGGCATACAAGCCCCATCAAGGAAAACCAGAGGGGACAGTGCGTCGACTCCTGCGAGGCAAACAGATCCACCTCCGCCGCCCTGCCGTAGAGGCCCCAGGTTCCTCTCTCCTGGTAGGTAAATTGCCCGCAAGCTGGCCAGGCGTGGTGCAGCCCACACCAAAAGGTCCCAGGATGCCTTCAGAAGCTGCGCCGACCTGATCCCCCCCCTTGATGATTGACGTGATAGACGGTCGAAGTATTGTCCGACCGAATAAGCATGTGTCTTCCCCTTAGACATGGCAGAAAGTACTCGAGGGCTCAAAGCACCGCCCGCAGTTCCAACACATTGATGTGGTCGGTGTCGTCCGGTGTGCCCCTGTGCCGTCCTGTGTTGCCACATTGCTCCCCATCCTGTGGAGCAAGCATCCGTAGAGAGAACTTCTCTCAGCGACACTACAATGCCCATGGGGACCCCCCTGGACATGTAGGCCCTGCTCCGCCAAGAATCTAGGGCACGAAGGCACCGCCCTGATACCCGGAGCCTCTGACGCCTGTGGCGCTCTGCATCCAGGTGGAAGCCGTTCAGCCATCTCTGAAGGGGGCGTATGTACAGCAGGCCCAGAGGAACAACCTGCGAGACAGAGATTAGCTTGCCCAGAAGACGGAGAAACACGATGTAGGGCAGCGACCTGCCCCGCCTGAAGCGGCGGAGCAGGCGAAGAATGTCGCCCACCCGAGTCGGGGTTGGGCGAGCCATCATGGAGACTGTGTCCAAGGACATCCCGATGAAGGTCACCGACAGAGGGGATCAGACAGCTCTTGTCCGGATTGACCTGGAAGCCTAACCTGGCCACGTGGGACAACAGACGAGCCGTGTCCCGGGTGGCCTGAGCCTGGGATTTGGCGCAGACCAGCCAATCGTCCAGGTATGGTAACAGCCTGACCCCCCGGGCTTGCAAGGGAGCAAGAGCCGCTTTCACACACCGAGTGAACACCCGCGGTGAAAGCGACAGTCCGAATGGGAGCACCCGGAATTGCCAGTGGCGTCCCCGGTATGCAAAGCGGAGAAACCTCCTGTGCAGTGGTGAGATGGGGACGTGGAAGTAAGCGTCCCTGAGGTCTATAGAGGTGAACCAGTCCCCGCTGGCGACGGTCTGCAATACCTCTGTCACCGTCAGCATATGAAATGGCAAAACTTTCAGATACCTGTTGAGCTGCCGTAAGTCCGTAGAATTGGGCGGAACCCGCCCGTCCGTTTCGGAATGAGAAAATATGGGAAATAGAACCCTCTGGGCTGTAACAGAAGGTCTACTGCCTCGATCGCACCTTTTGTGAGGAGGGCAGAAAGCTCCTGGTCCAACGCCAGGGCTTTTTCTGGGTCTCCGATGATGGTCATTTTGACCCGGTTCGAATCAGGGGGCCGGCGTCGGAACTGCAATTTGTACCCATGAGTCAAGGTGGCAACCACCCATGGGTCTGAAGTGAGAGCAGCCCAACAGTTGAGGCACTGTTGGGTGAAGCTCCCGACCGCCGGCCCGGACGTTTCATCCCCTGCCCCCATGGCCCCTAGGGGCTTTGGGGGGGCGACGGGGAGGACGCTGGGCCCAAGGCTGTTCTGGCGCAGGACGGGCTTGCTCCTGAAAGCCCCTGCCCACCCTCAGCGCCTGCTGATGCTGGTAAGGACCAGTAGCATGGTGGTTCCTACGCGGCAGCCGGGTCCTCGGAGCTGCTGTCCGAACTCTGAATGTGGGTGGGGGCGCCATGGGTCTACTGAGGCTCGACAACTGCTGTCTGGTCTCCCAAGCCTGAATGGTGCGCTCCAGCGCTGCCGATGCAGCTGACCCAAACAATTGTCCCGGTTCCACAGGGACACTACGGAGGACATTGCGACACTGCTCAGTCAGAGCTGACTGTGCCAGCCATATCTGACACAGTGTCTGGACAAGAAACGACATCATCCTACCCAGCTCACGGGTTAAGAGGGCAAAAGTCTGCAATGCCGCATCACTGAATGCCGTAGCGGAAGCCGCATCTGTGGTGTCCAGCAAGGAGGCCGATAAGGCAAACATCAGGTGCGCCAGTGAGTTTCCCCAGACGGCCAGCACGCGCACCTGCATCATAGGCCCTTGTCACCAGGTCGTCTGTGACCCGGCATTGGGGCCGTGGGCACCGGACAGTGGGGCGCAGGGCCTCCTCAGGTGTAACAATGAGGGAGGCAACCGCTGGCTCTACCGCTGACATGTGTGCCAAGCCAGCCTCTGCTGCGTTGTGCATGGATACTAGGACTCGACCATCTGCTGAAAGCCGAGACCTGGTTCTTGGGTCCCTCCAGCAGGTATGTAGCTCCTCCAGATATTCTCTGGAAGGGGGAACAACAAAGGCCGTAGGAGGCCGCCCACGCCTGAAGAAGGCACTCTGGGGGTTCGGACCCACCTGCTGTGGGATCTCTATATTAAAGCACCCCAGCGCCATGCGCATGAGGTCTTGCATCGAAGTGTCCTCTGTGGTACTCGCCGAGCTGCGACCAGAGGATACCGAACTCGTGCCTGAAGCCCGAGAGGGCCCTTCCTCAGCATCATCCATAAACTGAGAAGCTGAGGCGGCCAATGAAAGGACATCTTCCTCCGGGGCCCAACTGGGCCCAGGCGGAGAGGGTGGCGCTGCCGCCGCCGCTGGAGGGTCTGCGTGTTGAGTCAAGAACACAGATCTCATCTCCGCTAATTCTGCTGACAGCCTGTCAACCCTCGAGGAAAGCCCACGTCCGACCCTTGTCCTCTTCCTAGGGGGGGCAGTTGTCACCGCAGGCTCAGCCAGGCGCCTTGACCGCCGAGGGGGCCCTAGCGCCACTCGTCCTGAGGGGGGGGGGTCACCCTCCTCCCCTGGTGTCAGCAGTGCCAACCTGGCTACTCTCTGTGCCCGAGGCAAGTAGCTGCAGTTCATGCACGGGTTGTCGGACAACCCTTCCCTCAGGTGATCCGGGCCGAGGCAGGCCGGGCAGAGGTCGTGCCCATCGTCCGGTTGAAGCCTGTCACCACAGATCACACAGCAGTGAGCCCCCAACATTCTGAGAGGCTTTTGCTGTCTGCCCCAGTATAAAATGGCTGGTACGCCCCTGACGCTGCAACCACCGCCCAGGGGAATAATCCAAGTGCCAGAAATTGGGAGCGGGGAGCGCGAACGCTTCCGTCACCAATAGAGGCTGAAGGCGGGTGTACTTCCGTCCTGTTCTTGTTGTTTTCACAGAAAGAGCAGGTACCACAACTCACCTGCAGGAGAGAAATGATGTGGCAAAGCCGATGTGGGAGCGGGGAGCGCGAACGCTGTAGAGGTCTGTTTCTTTTTTTTTGTTTGTTTTTTTTTGTTTTGTAATATTATTATAAAAGGAAAAAGTGGGAGAGGGGAGCGTGAACGCTGCTACAGGCGTAGCGCCGTCAAAGAAAAACAACTGCGGCGGTTTAGCCGCAGCGGAAAACACGAGTAAATGTCTGTGATATTGGCAAGTGAAACACCGCTATGGCGGCCGAGCAATCAAATCATGCAGCCGACAACCAGTGGGAGAGGGGAGCGGAGACGCTACCGTCACCATCAGCACTGCGATACCACTAACGAAAAACAACCACGGCGTTTTCACCGAGGCGGACACACAATGCGTCCGATGCCGAGAGAAAAAGAAAACAATGGGAGAGGGGAGCGCGAACACCACCGTCACCAACAAATTCGGCACTCCAACAGAAAACAACTTTTTCTGCTGCGGTGCACCCACAGCGAAAAAGCGTACAATTATTACCTCCTGGGTAATGTAACAACGGGAAGATCCCGAATCCACAGTGGCAGCCCCTGGAGGGCGAATCCGCTTCTCCGACCACTCGGGTCACGGGGCTCCCAGCAACTGGTAAGGAATGTGCCGCTTGCAAAGCAATCGTCCACCATGCGAACCGCGCGCGAGAAGAAAAGAGGAAAAGAGCCTTGGTTGACGCCCGAATATATCACCTCCGGGGATCATCCAGGATCACACGTGATTTTGTTGGTATAAATACTCGAACTGCGCATGCGAACATTCAGTGCTTACAGCACCGCCCTCTGGCGGTCAGAAAGGATGAAATAGAACAATCTTTTTACTGCACTTCAGTCTGGATTTCGCGCACACCACAGCACCGAGACTGCACTTATTAAAATTTTAAATGATTTACATTTGAATAATGATGAATCCAAAACCTCTGTTTTAGTACTACTGGATCTCAGTGCTGCATTTGACACAGCTGATCATGATGTGCCGCTTGATAGACTAGAAACGTGAGTGGGAGTTACGGGCACAGTGTTAAATTAATCATTGACTCAGACCTGAATTTTAACAACCACATAAAATCCATCACTAAATCTTCCTATTACCACCGGAAAAACATTGCTAGAATAAAAGGTTTTCTGTCTAAACAAGATACAGAAAAAGTCAATCAGGCAGCTGCAGCTAATCCAGAATGCTGCTGCCAGAGTCCTTATAAACACCAGGAAACTGGACCATATCACACCAGTTCTCAGATCACTACACTGGCTTCCCGTTAGTCAAAGGATAGATTTTAAAATCTTATTGCTAGTTTATAAAGGACTAAATGGTTGTGGACCAAAATATATTCAAGATGTATTAGTTCCCTATGAGGTTTCCAGACCCCTCAGGTCATCTGGGACAGGTCTGTGTGTTCCCAGAACCAGAACCAAAGTGAAGCAGCATTCAGTTATATGCTCCTCACTTGTGGAACAAACTTCCTGAACACCTGAGGTCTGTTCAGACTGTCAGCTCATTCAAATCAGGACTGAAAACACTGTTGTTTACTGCTGCCTTCAAATAATTGTTCATCCTTGATTTCTTAATGTGCTTTTACATCTTATTTTAGTTTACTTTATTTTATTTATATTTGGTTTTTAGATGCTTTTTTCCATACTTTTAATGTAATGATATGCCTTGTAAAGCACTTTGAATTGCGTAGTGTATGAATGCTGCTATTCAAATAAATTTTTTTATGCAATCATGCCTTTGCTCAGCACTCGGTGGTGTACCATCTCCCTTTGACTGCTTCCTGTGTAACCGTGGACTGAAGACGTTACAGCTGCGAATGGCACAACACTTCAAAAATGCCATGGCTGCTGCAAAGTTTCTGGAGGCTAATCCCAGGGTAGAGCGTGTTATTTTCCCAGGTAAAACCACTTAATCATCTCACACCAGAATGTCTGTGAGGATTCCTGTGCCAAATTATAGGAATGTTTTATACAAGCAAGAACATGGGGTTTGTTTTTTAGTTTCATGGTGCATAGTGAAAACACATGAAGTGCTCTGAAGACGCAGTTGTTAACCATGCATATTCTCACAGTTAACCATTTAAGTTCATGTTGCCTAAGAGGCGTTTCACATGTTTATATTGTGATATATAAAACAATAAACTGGTATCGTATTATTTCATGTAATGATGCTTAACATAACTGTAATCTCCAGTGTTCCAGTGTTTTATGAACTTGACTACAAAAAGTTATAGGGGAACTTGTCAGTTCAGTGCAGGGTCTCAAGTCCAGACGAATCCTGGCTCATGCACAAGTGTTTAATCTTCTCAAAAATAGTGTGCTGACGAAAAGCATAGAAAATTGTGATGTTATGTTGATAGCAACAGCAAAAACATGAGAAGAGAAAGTTTGACAAGACTGCATTTTCCCTTCTTTCATCTTGCTCCTTTATACTTATTAGTTCTTGCATTTTTGTAGAGTTAATTGCAGCTACAAGTCACCAAAAAAGGTGTTCCAAGTTCACCTAACTCTTCCCTTAGCTCTCAGCAGTGATGAATTTATGAGTTTCTTTACAAATAAAATCACAACTATTAGAGATAAAATTCAGCAGATGCTTCCTATACCTGCAATAAATGAATCTTTTACTACAGTAGCTCTTGAATCATCTGTAGGACCTCAGTTATGTTTAGACTGCTTCTCTCCTATAGATCTCTCTGAATTTACATCAGTAGTTGCTTCATCGAAATCATCAACGTGTCTCTTGGACCCCATCCCGACTAGACTGCTTAAAGGCACCCTGCCATTAATGAACTCATCTTTATTGGACTTGGTAAATTTATCTCTAGTATCAGGCTACGTACCACATGCCTTTAAGACTGCAGTAATCAAACCTTTACTCAAAAAGCCTAGTCTTGATCCAGGTGTCTTGGCTAATTATAGACCAATATCCAACCTGCCATTTATTTCTAAAATCCTAGAAAAAACTGTTGCTAAGCAGCTATCAGACCACTTACACAGGAATGAACTATTTGAAGATTTCCAATCAGGATTTAGAGCACATCATAGTACAGAAACAGCACTGTTGAAAGTTACCAACGATCTTCTCTTAGCCTCAGATAATGGACTTGTTTCGATACTTGTCCTCCTAGACCTTAGTGCAGCATTCGACACCATTGACCACAACATCTTATTACAGAGACTGGAGCATGTGATTGGTATCAGAGGAACAGCGTTAAAGTGGTTCCAATCCTATTTATCGGACAGATTCCAGTTTGTTCATGTCCATGATGAACCTTCCACACGAACAAAAGTTAGTTATGGAGTTCCACAAGGTTCTGTGCTAGGACCGATTCTGTTCACCCTGTACATGCTTCCTTTAGGATATATCATTAGGAAGCACTCTATTAATTACCACTGCTATGCGGATAACACTCAGTTATATCTATCTATTAAACCTGTTAACACAAACCAGTTAACCAGACTTCAAGCCTGTCTAACTGACATAAAGGCTTGGATGACCAGTAACTTTTTACTTTTAAACTCGGAGAAAACAGAAGTCATTATATTTGGGCCTAAAAATCTCAGAAATAACTTTTCTAAAATTATAGCTACTCTAGATGGCATAGCCCTGGCCTCCAGCACTACTGTAAAAAACCTTGGAGTTATTTTTGACCAGGACATGTCCTTTAACTCACACATAAAACAAATTTCTAGAACTGCATTCTTTCACCTGCGCAACATTTCCAAAATTAGGAACATCCTGTCTCAAAATGATGCAGAAAAACTAGTCCATGCATTTGTTTCCTCAAAGCTAGATTACTGTAACTCATTACTATCTGGATGTCCTAATATCTTAATAAAAAGCCTCCAATTAATCCAGAATGCCGCAGCCAGAGTCCTGACAGGAACTAGCAAGAGAGATCATATTTCTCCTATATTGGCTTCTCTTCATTGGCTCCCTGTAAAATATAGAATAGAATTTAAAATCCTTCTTCTCACATACAAATCCCTTCATAATCAAGCTCCTTCATACCTTAAAGACCTCATAGTACCATATTATCCCAATAGACCACTTCGCTCTCAGAGTGCAGGCCTACTTGTGGTTCCCAGAGTTCTCAAAAGCAGAATGGGAGGCAGAGCCTTTAGCTATCAAGCTCCTCTCCTGTGGAACCAGCTCTCAGCCTGGGTTCAGGAGGCAGACACTCTCTGTACTTTTAAGGCTAGACTTAAAACCTTCCTCTTTGACAAAGCATATAGTTAGGGCTGGCTTCAGGCAACCCTGAACCATCCCTTAGTTAGTTATGCTGCTATAGGCCTAGACTGCCCGAGGACCATCGGTGCACTGAGCTCCCCTACCCTAACCCCCCCCCCTTCTCTCCCACCTCATGTATATTCCACCATTGAATGTTACTAACCTTGTACTCTCTCTCTACCCTAGTTTGTGCTCTCTCTCTCTCTCTCTCTCTCTCTGTACCTTCTGCAGGTGTCCCTGGTCCTGGAGCTGTATATCGCTGATGTGCAGTTACTGGCCCCACCAACTTGCAGTGTCTATTTGTTGTTTATTGTTGCTGTTCTTTTCTCTCTGCTCTATCCACTCACCCCAACCGGTCGAGGCAGATGGCTGCCCAAACTGAGCCCGGTTCTGCTGGAGGTTTTTTTTTCTTCCGTTAAAGGGAGTTTTTTCCTCTCCACTGTCGCCAAGTGCTTGCTCATAAGGGAATTGTTGGGTTTTTAGTTTTAGTTTTTGTAAAGTGCCTTGAGATGATTTGTATTGTGATTTGGCGCTATACAAATAAAATTGAATTGAATTGAATTGAATTCTAAGCCTCTTACCAGGACACACCTGCATTTATGACTTGGGTGATTATTATAGAAATTGTCTACTTCACTGACTGGTTTTTCATGTTTTCCTTCTGTTGACACAGCTCTACCCTCCCACCCCCAGCATGAAGTGATGAAGAGACAATGCACTGGGTGCTCAGGCATGATCACCTTCTACATTAAAGGGAAACTTGAGCACGCCACCACCTTCCTCAAGAGCCTTAAAGTAATTTAGTTTGATCTGGACCCTTTACCTTTGTAGTTAATAAGCAAGTGGAGCTGAGGGTGATAATGACTAGATTACAGTTGAAAACTAACAGGACAGTTTGTTTTTGTTTGTTTTTTTTTAAAAACAAGACAGTTAAATTCCACTAGACATTTCCTGGCTTCAGATATTTTAAATCATCATTCATTGTTTAAACATCTCTTTATTTAATTCAGTCATTATTGGGTTGGTTGTTGTCACAAGAAGACCTGATTGTAATTTTCTATAAATGGCAGTTTTGTATCATCATGGTAGTTTCTATATTTAGTTAACTTTATGACTTAATTTTCTAGTACTATTACTATTTTGACTTGATGAACCTGATATTTATGTCCAGCACTATTTTACTTTCTGTCTACTTACTTTTTGTCCTTTCAGTTGTTTGCAGTTGCTGAGAGCCTTGGTGGTTATGAAAGTTTAGCAGAACATCCGTAAGTATTGCAGCAACATTTTATTCTTAGATTATTTAAGTAAGCTATTCTAGTACAGTGTGACCTTTTTTGTATTTACTAGTACTGAACACTAGAAACATTTATTGTAAGCTGTAATTTAAAATATCCACTACTAGAGGGCAGCAGAGATCAAGAAAAAAAAATCTGTCAGGCTCAAAAAAGTGGCTTTGAGACACTGTATTTCCAATATTAAGTCTGTTCTATTTTTAATTGTATTAGCCTCCAGGTGCATATTCACATACGGGCAATAAGAGTGTGTATACCATAAGGTCTAAAAAATTGACTCGATTTAAAGTATAGGTATATATTGCTCTCTGTTGCACTCATATATACATGTGTGTCTTTTGCCATAATATAGTGCCATTATGACCCATTCATCAGTGCCAGAAAAAGAGAGGAAGGTGCTGGGCATCAGTGACACAGTGATTCGACTCTCTGTGGGACTGGAGGATGAGGCTGACATCATTGAAGATCTGGCACAGGCCCTGGCTGCTGCTGTAAGTATCAAACATGCACTGTACTAGAGAATTCTTCAAACAGTAGTTTCAGTCAAAATCACCTCTTTTGTTATGACATTTATTGTCCAGACAAATACTTTGTTGCAACGAGCCTTGAATGGGGCCATGCCGTTATGATTACTGGAGGGGCCACACAATCATCTAGTGTGTGGCCAGCCTAAGTGGTGGTAAACTTAACCTCCCCCCCTGTCCCTAAAGAAATTGACTGGCCTGCAAACAGATCTGCTTATCCACAAGAATTAGTCAGAAATTGTCAGTGGGTGCACTTATTTTTAAGATTTTGACCTATACAGAGAAAACCTACAGACTCAGAGGTGTCTTAGGACCTTCAGTAGTAGTTAAAATGAGGTCTGGTCAGAGCTGTGACTTTAAGCAGATTGTTTGATGTCTTTTCCCACAAAGCAATTAGGGGTGGCAAGTGTTAGGCATACACAGATGTTTTTTTTCCCTTTTGTTTATCATAAGCTGTAACCCACACCTCCAATTTTATTTCTTTGATTGGACTCCATGCTTGCTAACACTTCACTCCACTTAGCTTCTGTTAATGTCATTAGCCTTAGGTTCACTTCTTTTCCCCAATCTACACTGAGAATGTTTGGATGACGTATTCAGTGTGGACAAAATGCAGTTACTGTCTGCTTGTTCTAATTTATTTTCACTTGCCTAAGTGTGTTACTTTTCTGGACATCCATGGGTGCACTCCATATAAGAAGGCATACTTTTAATTGCGGCAATTTGCTAAAATGTAAAAACTATAAAAGTATGGGGCCCAAATCACGAGTGAGTTGCAACATCCACTTTACACCCACTTCAGTCTATATAGAGTACAAAACATGAAATTCTGTCTGCTCTGTGGCCAGGAACTACATTCTAACATGGAAATTCTTAAGAGTTTTTGAAACTAAATGGGAAACGCTGGTCACTAATGATTAATCAGAGGACAAATGGACCTGCGGCTCAGTGTACATTCTATCTAAATTCACAGCTGTGTGGGGTGTCACATGATAAAAGTGCATTCAAGTTTCCAAGGAAGTATCAAATTCTTGTTTCCATGCAGACCACACACTACTGTATGGATTTGGCATAATGCCAAATAAGGCATGTCTGTCAAAATGTAGACAAATGAGAGCTATAAAAAAGTGCTAATTATCTTGGGAACATTTAGGGAAAGCCAGGCCAGGAAGGGTTGCAGACCAGAATTGAGTTAAGTATGCAGTGGTTTCATTCTGTGATGAAGGGCTATGGTGTATCCCCCTCCCCCCCCGCACAAACACGCTCATATCTTGAGTTTTAAATGTTTGAAGTTGATTTATTAACTGCATGCTCTTCTCAGTGTTTTGCAATGGAAACAATTCAAAGTATTTCTGCTCATGAGACAAACAGATGCTTCATCACAAGTACTGAAGTATTGCAGTGTCCCCAGAAACTAAACTCAAGTTGACCACTTAGTTTCAGCTTTTCTCACCTCTGTGCAGTGCTGTGGCAGATTTGGTACAGCTCTTTTGTGCATCTGCATTTTTATTACGCCCCTTTTCCTCAAATATCTGGTGTCTACATCTGAGGTTTTATTACACCTCTATCTTTTGTCTGTCCTGACATGGCAGCAGAGGTTTATAAAATAGCTTAGTATTTTGTTTTCTGACCAATATGAAAGGCCTAACTGCCTGTGCTAGGGCCAGTTGCATCATGAGGAGAATATCAGAACCAAATTAATGATTCTGATTAGAACCGCTCATTTAAAATCAGTTCACACTTGAAGAACAGAGTTGGTTAAGATTCATATTTCATTAAAAATGTATTAAATGAACTCATGCTGATTTTGCATGACTTCCTCAGTCACTTTGAACTGCAGACCTACGTAGCCACATCCTACGTGGTAGCCTGCACCACCTCTCCTGAGTGTCTCTGTATCCTTCTGCTGCCCATGTGTAGCAAATGGAAATAAAATTGAGACAAATATCTCTAATGACTGTCTGTGGTCCCGGGAAAAGGCATCTCTGACGGGTGAAGTATTTAATTGGCTGGGACAGTCATGTCAGCGTGGGATGGGCGGTCAAGCTTCCAGTCAAGTTTCCTCATCCTGGGGTTAGTTTTAAATCACAAATTTGGCTGCTGGTTAATCATTTGGCCTCTCCACCCAGTAATGTTCTTTTTAGTGTTAAATGCTGGGTCTGTGGTGTTTTATCAAGTGGTTTTCTCTGCAGGGGGCCCTCTGCTAAGCTGCTTTTGACTCACTTTATGGCAACATTTGGCATCCTGCCTCACAAAGAGAGGAGGAATGATTCTAGAGACTGTGCCTTTTTTTTGTCTACTCCAGTAAAATGCATCACTTCAGATAAATCCTAGCATCTTATCAACCGTAACCTCATGTCTGTCTTCTACTTCCTGGATGTGGACTGTACCTAGTATTGATCTCACTGGTCAATTTTTCTTTTCCTGTTTTCTTTTAATAGCATCCAGAGAAGTGAAATGTCTTCAGCACATCGTCGAGGCTGCGGGTGAATGAGTTGAGACAGGTGAATTTATTTCAGATATCTTAACTATCAGGGAGCAAAATATACTACAATCTGTTATAATCTTGTTTATCTTATGCTGGGCTTCCTTTTTATGTTTGTGTATTGTTTTCATTGGATTGCTTTAATGTGCTAAAGCATGAGTTTCTGCAGAAAAAAAAAAACCCACCAAACAATATTTTCTGTATAGTCTTGCTATAAAAAAGTGTACGTTAGGTTATATGTCAGTACATCTGCAGTATTAACCTGTATTTATGCTTTCCAATTTTTTTCTAAAATTTGTTCTGTAAAACATGAGGCAGACATACAGATACACAAATTCTCTTTAGTCAGATTAACCACATTCATCATTTTATAAAGAACAAATAAGATGCATATAGACTTCAAGCTACGCCTTATAAAGAAGAAAACAAACAAAAACTTGAAATTCATCCAGATTTTTGCTAATAATTAAAGGTGTGTTTGATTTGTACAGTTTGGTTTGTCTTAAGTTCAAGACAAAAGTGAAATTTCTCCCAGGACTCACATGGTTTTTATCTTTACTAAGACAAAGTTTTATTCATGCACAGCTTCCTTTATTCCTCCTTGTAGTAATAAATCACATCACTGCTCAACGATATGCTTCATATGAAAACGACTACTCATGATCACTGTCATTTATGTAACTGATAAATCCATTAAAATCAGTTTGCAGTATAAGTCTCTACATCTCTCACTTCCTCTCAGCCATCCCTGCCATACAGACAGAAGGGGTGTAATTGCGAGTTCAGCGTCAGGAGCCGTAGCGAGTCAATATGCCACATTCAATTTAGCTGAGATAGTGGTGGGCTGCACACTGGGGTTTTAGCTGATGGATCAAATGAGGTAGCTGCTGTCCTAATGACCAAACCATCAACATTTCCATGGGGAGACTGAATCTTTCAGTCCTTTACAGAAAACTGATATCCAGCTTTAAAGGTTTTGGTTCACTGAAACTTTAGGTTACCTAGGATTTAGGATTTTACATTTCTGAGGAGCTTCTGCATCAGCCATTCAGGTTTTGTATAAACCTTAATATACTATGTACCGAGCAACAGGAGTGTTGTGTCCGGGTAAATAAAACTACTGGTATCAGTCCTCCCTGGAACGCTCTCGGAGCAAAGCCAAAGACTAAATCACTTCCCTCTGACATGAAAGGACAAACAACAGGCAGAACTCAGCACCCAGAAATCTGTGATGCGACAGGCTGGCCAGCGTTATTGTCCTCCTCAACTCTTGTGCAGAGGAAAGCACAGCCATGGATAACAGTTAAAGGGAAAAAGAGCAACAAAACTCCTAAGGAACCAACTGTACAGCTACAAAATAGATTCGCTCCACTACTGCAGGACTCTGGATCTTCATCTGATGACTTGGACAATCCCCCACATGCACAGAGAGGGGTAAGGTCTGAAAGCACATCAGAAAACAGAAAGCTAACAGGGCCTCAGACTCTGATTGTGGGCGACTCTGCCGTGAAAGACGTGAGACAGATGTGCAGTAACAACACAAAAGTGCTGTATTTCCCGAAAGATATGGTCTGTGACATAACTGACAAAATCCTGAGTATTGTTGCAGAAAATCCAACTCTGAAAAACCTAGTACTACACACGGGCAAGTGATATTGTGAAGCAGCAGTCTGAAATCCTCAAAAAAGACTTTAATATAAGGTCACTAAATGCAGAAGTTTTTATCAGTGGACCACTACCACCAGTCAGAGAAGGAAATTCATCCCCTCCAAATTTCAGTTTCATGAGTGAAAGAAGAATACACAAGAAAGGAGGTGGAGTTGGCATTTTATTTAATGATAGCCTCAAATGCAAAAACATCATATGGAAAGTTTGACTCCTTTGAATATGTTGCTCTTCATACCAAATCCTCCTGTCGAGCAACATTTGTAACTATTTATAGACCCCCAAAGTACAATGCACATTTTTTTGATGAGTTTGCTAAATTAAAAATGAAAATCTATTGTATGCATTGATTTTGATTGCATTGTTTTAGTGGGTGACTTTAACATTCATGTTGATAATCTCAATGATGCAAGTGCAAAAGAACTCTTGAACATCCTGGACAACTTTGGGCTTTCTCAGCATGTAACAGATCCAACACATATCAAGGGACACACACTGGATCTAATAATCTCTAAAGGTCTTAATATTTCTGAGGTGGTGGTGACCGATGTTGCTCTTTCTGATCATTGCCGTGTTTTTTTTAAAACAACCACCCCTGCTGTTTTGAACACAGGTGAAACAGAGGTAGTCAAAAAGCGGAATATTAACGAGAAGAGCTGTGCATTATTCATTCAGGCTTTTGCACCATCACCAACCATGCCATCAGCCCCTGTTGATGATCTTGTAAGCAGTTCCAGCTCCAAAGTTATGACTGTTATTGATTCCATTGCCCCAATTAAGACAAAGGTATTGTCACCAAGAAGTCACCAAGTCACCTTGGAGAAATGCCACAGTGGTTAAAATTCAGAAAAGAATATGCAGACAGGCAGAAAGCAAGTGGTGAAAAACCATGAACTCCAGGTTCATTTCGACTTATACAAAGAGAGTCTTCACAAATATAACCAAAAATTAAAAAATGCAAGGCAATCATTTTTCTCAGAGGTTATCAATAGAAACAGCAATAATGCCCACACATTGTTTTCTGTTGTAGACAGACTCACAAACCCAGCAACCACTGTTCCTTCTGAACTGCTGTCCAAAAAGTCATGCGGTGATTTTGCAGCTTTTTTCACAGGCAAAATATCAAAGATAAGACCAACTATATCTAGCTGCAGTCAAAGGAACATGCCAATATCACCTGTGCCTCCTTGTTCTCCAGTGAATCTAGAACATTTTGATCTCCTTGATCACAGAGCTGTGGCAGAAACGCTTCTACAATTAAAATCTACATCATGCTGCCTTGATATTTTACCAACAAATTTTTTTAAAAATGTTTTTAACAGCTTAGCTCCAGACGTATTGCAGATTGTCAATAGTTCTCTTCAGTCAGGGCAGTTTCCCCAGGCCTTAAAAACTGCTGTTATAAAACCTCTTCTTAAAAAGCCTAATCTAGATGTTTCAGCAGTAAGTAACTACAGGCCAATATCAAATCTTCTATTTTTGGGAAAAATATTTGAAAAAGTAGTTTTTCAACAAATTCAGTTTTATGGTGCAAAACAATCTTTTTAATGCACTTCAGTCTGGATTTCGCGCACACCACAGCATAGAGACTGCACTTATTAAAAATTTAAATGATTTACATTTGAATAATGATGAATCCAAAACCTCTGTATTAGTACTGCTGGATCTCAGTGCTGCATTTGACACAGTTGATCATGATGTGCTGCTTGATAGACTAGAAACGTGGGTGGGAGTTACTGGCACAGTGTTAAATTGGTTAAAATCTTACAAGATAGAGACTATTTTGTCTCACTTGGTAATTATGAGCCTGAGCGATCAAAAATTAAATGTGGCGCTCCTCAAGGGTCTATTTTTGGACCTCTCTTATTCAATATCTACATGCTGCCCCTTGCTCAGATTATGGAATACTACAACATTGACTACCATACCTATGCAGATGACACCCAACTTTATATATCAGTATCATCTCATGATTATAGTCCTCTAATTTCATTATGTGAATGTATTAATCAAGTGAAAGAATGGATGTGCCAGAATTTTCTCCAGCTCAATACAGACAAGACAGAAGTGATTGTTTTTGGCCCCAAAAATGAAAGGTCAAAGGTCATTGCTCACCTTGACTCCATGTCATTGAAAGCTACAAATCAAGCCAGAAACCTTGGTGTAATCATTGACTCAGACCTGAATTTAACAACCACATAAAATTCATCACTAAATCTTCCTATTACCACCTGAAAAACATTGCTAGAATAAAAGGTTTTCTGTCTAAACAAGATGCAAAAAAACCTGTTCATGCATTTATCTTCAGTAGATTAGATTATTGTAATGGCTTGTTTACAAGTCTTAGCAAAAAGTCAATCAGGCAGCTGCAGGTAATCCAGAATGCTGCTGCCAGAGTCCTTACAAACACCAGGAAACTGGACCATATCACACCAGTTCTCAGATCACTACACTGGCTTCCCGTTAGTTAAAGGATAGATTTTAAAATCTTATTGCTAGTTTATAAAGCACTAAATGGTTGTGGATCAAAATATATTCAAGATGTATTAGTTCCCTATGAGGTTTCCAGACCCCTCAGGTCATCTGGGACAGGTCTGTGTGTTCCCAGAACCAGAACCAAAGTGAAGCAGCATTCAGTTATATGCTCCTCACTTGTGGAACAAACTTCCTGAACACCTGAGGTCTGTTCAAACTGTCAGCTCATTCAAATCAGGACTGAAAACACTGTTGTATACTGCTGCCTTCAAATAATTGTTCATCCTCGTTTTCTTAATGTGCTTTTACATCTTAATTTAGTTTACTTTATTTTATTTAAATTTATTTTATTTTAAATGTCTTTGTTTTTAAATGCTCTTTTCCATGCTTTTAATGTAATTATATTCCTTGTAAAGCACTTTGAATTGCGTAGTGTATGAATGGTGCTATACAAATAAATTTGCCTTTGCCTTCTGTATAAACAGTTTGAATTTGCTGTTCATGTAGTAAGCACCACAGTGTGAACCCTGTCATGTCTGCTTAGATTGTATAGATTCAAAGAAAGCGGTGAATTTAAATGGAACCAAGACAGTAAAATGCTCTTCACTAAAAGTAGTTGCTTCTTAGGTGTTTAAAATTCAGATTCCGACAATCATGGTCTTTTAGGAATATCTTCCTCTTAGAATCAGAATTTAATTTGAAAAATGGATGACGTAGCAACATAATAAAGTACCATAGAAGGTGTAATGTTAGTGATTTCTAGAGATGCTGGTGGCCTGCGTTTTTACACTCTGGACTGAGGTAAGTTGGCTGTTTCAGTCACTGCTAAGTTAAGGAGCTTCTGGTTCTTAATGTCATATTCATGGCACATACATCGAGTATGGAACTGATCTTCTCAACTAACCTTCTGGCAAGAAAGCAAATAAATATTTGGGAAATCAAATCAGTAATTGGAATGGCACACTTTATACCTTCTATGCTGTCTGCACATGTCACTTCTAACTGTGAACAGCAGACAATTGGGGCTACTTCTGTTTCAGACATTCAGTTTTTGGCAAGTAATTACTGCAATCTGAAATGAAACATTCCCTGCTGCAGCTCTAACAATAAAAACATGACAGAGAGAAAACTCACCAATCGATTCAAACACTGACACATTTTTTGTCCATCCATCCATCTTCTTCCGCTTATCCGGGACGGGGTCGTGGGGGCAGTAGCCGAATCAGGGATTTTTGTGTTGAATTAATAAGCAGAACATATTTAAATTTAAGATCTTTAATTATGCACACTTAAGAGTGATGAAATTGACTCAATGCCAACATAATAGCTGTGCTGAAGCACTTTACTGGCAACAGCAACAGCTTAAAATTCTTGTCTCGTCTCGTCTCTTTTTATAGTTTTTTTCTCAATATTGATCTTCAAAATCTGTTTCAGCTTAAAATTGGATTTATGGGACATTTTCACAGATAGGCACAGTGTGGTCCTGATTAAATGAAATGTGCGTTGGCACATGAGCAGAGTACTTCATAAAATCTGACACAAACCTGCTCTTACACTCTCAAACCTGTTACATTGCCATTAGTAGCTGAGTGAGTTATAGTGGCCTCATGCTCATCATAGTCTCCTTTGATGGGTTAAGACACACATGGACAGCATTTAAGCCCAATCAAAATGCTGGTTGAATGAGAAAAGGTTGCAGCAGCATAAACATTAAAAGGAATACAAGAGCCTGGACATGTGATTACAGATCCCAACAACACAAGTGAACAATGAAACATGGACACAGACTGGCTGCATCTGCTGTTGCAAACAAACAGGTATCTGTGCCAGAAAAAAAAACAGAATGCACAATAAAGATGTGTACAAAATACACAGTACTATACAGAGATAGGGCAGATTTTTTTCTAAATATTATTTTAACAGTTTGAATCACAAAATGATGATAATGAATGTCCAAAACAGAATGTATTAGATTGTGGTTTGCACATAATTTCTGTGATTTCATAAAAATCAAGTTTAAAATAAAGCTGTCTCCTGAACAGCAGCCAGTGGACACCCTGGGCCAACATTACCAAGAAAATAGCAATTAACAGTTTGCATGGATTCAGCAACAGCAGCTTATTACACCATCAGCTCCTCGAGTGTGACTGTGACAGTTGCCCAAGACCCACAATGGTATAGCGAGCTTATAGGCACAATTTAGACGTAGGATTTTTATGAGCTCGCTAAGAGATAAGGCCATATGCACTGATCTTCAGAGACAAAAACTTTTCCTTGCAAAACAGACAGAAACTGCATGACCACAACTCACAAATATATAATATTGATCTCTGTTAAGCCGTCTACTATTATTTTAAAATTTCTCTCTTAAATGCACATGCAATAAGGAGAGAATCCTTTTTCAAAAGCTTGCATAAATTATATCAAAACTGCTTCTCCAGCAGGCTGCATCTGACACATAGAGCACATATCTGGGGCAGAATGCATCCCATATGCACATGAAAAAGAGGCAGAAAGGCCTTAGTAAAAACTTTCAAAACCTTAACGTATAACTTGAAGCTGGTGACAGGTAAATGAATGTGCCAGACTCTGGCCTCAGCTACCAAGAACTGATCCAGCCACACAAAGCAAAATACATAATTCAGGAAATTCAGAACACAACTGAGTTATATGGTCCTTTACCAGAACAGACAGATCTGCACTGGTCTTATATTTTATGTTTGAAAGTGTAAGCCTCCATAAAAATGCAACAGGAACATTTCCTAATGTGGTTTTTCAGGATACCAGTGTTGTATCCAAACAATGTAACACAGCAGTAAGCAGGAATATGTATGATGAAATGTGACAGAAGTAAAAGTAATTTTGCACACTAGGAAACACTTTGTGATCTAAGACTGTAACTTCTTTCTGTCACTGGGTTCATTCATCAGAGTTAAAAATAGTCAGCTGCACAGGTGTCACATTTTCTCAAAGTCATGCCGAAGGGAGAAAGCTAACCCTAGGTAATGAATGAACATGCTATAAGTCATTGTTAATTTGATTATACTGGGGTCCCTTTTCTTCAAGGCAAGGCAAGGCAAGGCAAATTTATTTGTATAGCACCATTCATACACTACGCAATTCAAAGTGCTTTACAAGGTGTGAGAAAGCCTGGCCGCGCCCCGTGTGTCACGTAGAGTGCGCAGCTAGGTTGGGAGCAGACATGTTGTCTCAACGGCAGCAGGTTACATGTCAGGCCAGCTGGGCTGGGTAACCAGTTTGTATATACTTTCCCAGTGCCTAAATGATTACGGACCACACCCACACCTACAAACATATACCCATTCACCACTCTGTTCATTTTCAGATCCACATTCCCATTCACAATCCTGCACACACTTTTACACACAGCACATCCACATCCACACATCATATCCATACCTGATTGTGAGCCAGCCTGTACAAACAGCTTTGATTAAACCAGTTACACTGAGCCCCCCTCTCCTATTTCTCTTATCGGAAACACACACCTCCATCTTGACCGCACCGCACCAGAGCGTCCCAGACGTTCGAACACAAGGCATGTATGCAAGTATGGAAAAGAGCATCTAAAAACTAAATTTAAATAAAATAAAGTAAATTAAATTAAGATGTAAAAGCACATTAAGAAAACAAGGATGAACAATTATTTGAAGGCAGCAGTAAACAACAGTGTTTTCAGTCCTGATTTGAATGAGCTGACAGTTTGAGCAGACCTCAGGTGTTCAGGAAGTTTGTTCCACAAGTGAGGAGCATAGTAACTGAATGCTGCTTCACTTTGTTTGGTTCTGGTTCTGGGAACACACAGTAGACCTGTCCCAGATGACCTGAGGGGTCTGGAAACCTCATAGGGAACTAATACATCTTGAATATATTTTGGTCCACAACCATTTAGTGCTTTATAAACTAGCAATAAGATTTTAAAATCTATCCTTTGACTAACGGGAAGCCAGTGTAGTGATCTGAGAACTGGTGTGATATGGTCCAGTTTCCTGGTGTTTATAAGGACTCTGGCAGCAGCATTCTGGATTAGCTGCAGCTGCCTGATTGACTTTTTGCTAAGACTCGTAAACAAGCCATTACAATAATCTAACCTATTGAAGATAAATGCATGAACAAGTTTTTCTGCATCTTGTTTAGACAGAAAACCTTTTATTCTAGCAATGTTTTTCAGGTGGTAATAGGAAGATTTGGTGATGGATTTTATGTGGTTGTTAAATTCAGGTTTGAGTCAATGATTACACCAAGGTTTCTGGCTTGATTTGTAGCTTTCAATGACATGGAGTCAAGGTGAGCAATGACTTTTGACCTTTCATTTTTGGGGCCAAAAACAGTCACTTCTGTCTTGTCTATATTGAGCTGGAGAAAATTCTGGCACATCCATTCTTTCACTTGATTAATACACTCACATAATGAAATTAGAGGACAATAATCATGAGATGATACTGATATATAAAGTTGGGTGTCATCTGCATAGGTATGGTAGTCAATGTTGTAGTATTCCATAATCTGAGCAAGGGGCAGCATGTAAATATTGAATAATAGAGGTCCAAGAATAGACCCTTGAGGAGCGCCACATTTAATTTTTGATCGCTCAGATCGCTTGTAATTACCAAGTGAGACAAAATAGTCTCTATCTTGTAAGTAAGATTTTAACCAATTTAACACTGTGCCCGTAACTCCCACCCACGTTTCTAGTCTATCAAGCAGCACATCATGATCAACTGTGTCAAATGCAGCACTGAGATCCAGTAGTACTAAAACAGATGTTTTGGATTCATCATTATTCAAATGTAAATCATTTAAATTTTTAATAAGTGCAGTCTCAGTGCTGTGGTGTGCGTGAAATCCAGACTGAAGTGCATTAAAAAGATTGTTTTGCACCATAAAACTGAATTTGTTGAAAAACTGCTTTTTCAATTATTTTTTCCAAAAATGGAAGATTTGATATTGGCCTGTAGTTACTTACTGCTGAAGCATCTAGATTAGGCTTTTTAAGAAAAGGTTTTATAACAGCAGTTTTTAAGGCCTGGGGAAACTGCCCTGACTGAAGAGAACTATTGACAATCTGCAATACATCTGGAGCGAAGCTGTTAAAAACATTTTTTAAAAATTTTGTTGGTAAAATATCAAGGCAGCATGATGTAGATTTTAATTGTAGAAGCGTTTCTGCCAGAGCTCTGTGATCAAGGAGATCAAAATGTTCTAGATTCACTGGAGAACAAGGAGGCACAGGTGATATTGTCATGTTCCTTTGACTGCAGCTAGATATAGTTGGTCTTATCTTTGATATTTTGTCTGTGAAAAAAGCTGCAAAATCATTGCATGAATTTTTGGACAGCAGTTCATGCAAAAAAGTCAGCAATAGAGGAACAATGTGTGGGCATTATTGCTGTTTCTATTGATAACCTCTGAGAAAAATGATTGCCTTGCATTTTTTAATTTTTGGTTATAGTTGTGAAGACTCTCTTTGTACAAGTCGAAATGAACCTGGAGTTTGGTTTTTCACCTCTTGCTGACAATACCTTGGTCTTAATTGGGGCAATGGAATCAATGACAGTCATAACTTTGGAGCTGAAACTGCTTACAAGATCATCAACAGGGGCTGATGGCATGGTTGGTGATGGTGCAAAAGCCTGAATGAATAATGCACAGCTCTTCTCGTCAATATTGCACTTTTCGACTACCTCTGTTTCACCTGCGTAAAACAGCAGGGGTGGTTGTTTTAAAAAAACACAGCAATGATCAGAAAGAGCAACATCGGTCACCACCACCTCAGAAATATTAAGACCTTTAGAGATTATTAGATCCAGTGTGTGTCCCTTGATATGTGTTGGATCTGTTACATGCTGAGAAAGCCCAAAGTTGTCCAGGATGTTCAAGAGTTCTTTTGCACTTGCATCATTGAGATTTTCAACATGAAAGTTAAAGTCACCCACTAAAACAATGCAATCACTCGTCAAAAAAATGTGCATTGTACTTTGGGGGTCTATAAATAGTTACAAATGTTGCTCGACAGGAGGATTTGGTATGAAGAGCAACATATTCAAAGGAGTCAAACTTTCCATATGATGTTTTTGCATTTGAGGCTATCATTAAATAAAATGGCAACTCCACCTCCTTTCTTGTGTATTCTTCTTTCACTCATGAAACTGAAATTTGGAGGGGTTGATTCAATAAGAACTGCAGCATTATTATCTTGTCCTAACCATGTTTCAGTTAAAAACATAAAATCAGAGCTTGCTGAGGAGTTGGTGGGGCATGCCGCTTTGAAGGGCTTCTGGGTGTGAAAATGACACTGGGGGAGGAGGTCAGTTTGGGCCCAATAGTGACGTGCTTCATCAGGTTGGCGAGGTTCTTGGTGATAGGGAATAGGATGCCCCGGGAAGATGGTGAACTAGGTAGGGTTTGCGGGGTTGTGGGAAATTAATCCTCACAGACAGTGTCTGCTAGTGGAGGGGGTGTTGCCTCCTCATATTTGCTCTGACTTCTCTCCATGTTAGAGCATTTGGGGGAGAGTGTTGGCTCTGGATGTTTTGGTGTTTCTTCGTTTTGTTTAGATTCCCCTCGTATCTTGTCCTTGGCAGAGGGAAGATTGTATCGCAGGAAGAAAAATAGGTTGGAGGTGAAAGCTTTTACTCCTGATTTATTTAGGGACAATCCATCTCCCTTAAAAAGATGTCTGCAATCCCAGAAATGGTTACAATTGTCAATAAAATGTACTGAAGTTGAAAGCCATGTGTTCAGTGCTAGTAACCAGTGCTAGTAGCGAGTGCTTCAGATCAATGGACACGAAATCTGATGGTAACGATTGGATTATTTGCATTATGAATGGCAAATGGTAAAGACAAGTACTGCAACACTGTAGAGCTATAAACACTGAAACTATATTCTAAGAAATGTCTCTAAAATAAACAGAATTTAAAAAATAGTTTAATTTTATGACTCTCTGTGATTCTGATTATTTTATAAAAACATAATATTTTGGCAAATAAGTCTGATATTTGAAATAGTATTAAGGTATCAGACACAGAAGTAAATATCTAATTCAATATTTTGTCATGAAATTAGTGTTTAAATAAAAGCCTGATTATAATACTAAAGACTTTTGGGAATGCTAACAGCGTGAGTGAACAGAGTGATACATCTTTTATGTAACATTAACCTTGTGACTCTTTTAAGATTGATTAATCCTGATTATTTTCTGTCACACAAAGTGCTATTTACTGTGTGGGCATAATGAGGAAAAAGAGCCACTTTACAAAGATGGAAGACACACCCCATTACGGCCGAATTTGCATTTATGACAGCACTTGACAATATCAATTTACTATGCTTTTAAAAGTGCTGCTTACTCTCATGCATGAGTGGAGTGGAGAGTAGAGTTTGTTATGGGCCAGAGGAAGCATATTTATAGACGATTTGTTTCACAAAATGCTTCCACTACAGTGTAAGAGCATGATAAATTGCAGACCCAGCCTGTGTTTCCTTTAGTTTCTGTTATATTTCAAAATACTCTCTTTATGTTGTAATATATCAGAAAATGCAGGATCCATTTAATAAATTATGTAGTAAATTCTTGTTAAGGACAACTGTACGTAGCTGACATTAGCACAACCTAAAGCTTCAAGTTGAAATGTACAATAAGATTAGATTTATATTTGGCCCTCATGTCACTTGTTCTCTTTCAGCTTTTACTTCTGACCTTTGCTTGGTGAAATCACTTTGTGTACTTTCACAGTCACTGACCACATTTAAACTTTACTAATAGGTTTCTGAGCCAAGAGAGGATCTAGCAATGTACTAAATAAGCATCATCGCTATTCCTAGAAAAACAGTGTGCTTGTACATGATGAGGGTGAATCAACTGAACTAATAAATTAGCTGTTACTTAGAACTTGCTTGCAGGCAGGTGGCTTGAGGACAGACATGAGTTTCACCACAAAACAACCCCGCCATCTAATGTACAGTACCTCCAGGCGGCAAACACTACAGTGGGCTCGGTACAGGGTGGAAATGTTTTAAACCCACTCTAGTACTGTTTTGTTCTATAAAATGTCAGTAAATGATAAAAATGCTGATTATAGTTTCTCCAAATGTCTCATTTTGTCCTATTAACAGTGCACAGCACAGAAATCCAGTTCACTGTCACAAAAGAGTAAGGAAACAAGAAAATAGTCTGCTACTTTTTTTGTCTCAAACACATCGCTTTTAGCATTTGATGGACACTAAACTACCGTTTGTATTTTACAGACCACACAATTACAATTTTCAGGTAAACTGATCATTATTTGCCCGCTTATTTTTTTCAATATTTGAAATTCAGGCAGTCCACACAGGCTATAAGGAGCCACCAATCTGAGGTAAACTGTCCACCAGCTGTGCATGAAGCCAGGCGTTGTCCGTTTGTCTTCAGACAGAAAATCCATCCATGTATTCTGAATGTCCACCACTATATCAGCAGTTCAGACAACACTGGAGAATTATTTCATTTCACTGAGCCAATTTTCATTGTCTTAGGAAGGTCTGTGGTCAGTCAGACAGTATCAAAGATTCACAGTTTCAAAATCACCAACAGCTCTTAGCTGTAAATATCTGAGCTGCACTCTATTAGTCCTGGGTCTTACGGAACACAGGCAACCTTCTCGCTTGAGGAAATATGGCTTATCCTGCCCTTTTTTTCAACAAGCAAATGGTACTGCTGTTGGGCTCCATGATGAGGATTAACATTACAGCACTTCAAAAGGTACACTCCTAACCACGGCTGGTGTTCGCCTCATGAAGACACTGATAAAAATAATGACTTTGCAGTGTAGGACACAAAGAAATCAGAAGACTGAACAATTCCTTTGAGTTTCAGGCTTTCCTTTGCAGAATCTACTATAAGGTCCAATTATATATTTTTTTATCTGAGCTACATGATTGAATTTATCCTGCAGCAGACATGTTGAATGAGTATCTTGGTACTTGTCTATGCTGCTGTTTACGTGAATTGACTGATAATGAGATTTGATATTTTGCTGCTACTATGGACACACTTTTTTCTACCTGTGCTGTAATCAGTATATTTGCTTTAATAGCTGATTTTATGATACTTGGGCATAAAGGAGCCAGTTACCTACAGTTAACCGATGTATCCATAGACTCTGCTGCTCCCCTTAGCTCTATGGTGATTTAAAAAAAAAAAAACAAAAAAAAAAACACTTTCAGCTCAGTTTTGTTTTTTCTGACCCAAACTAAAATGGTAAACACACCTGCTTAGTATCAGCACTGTCAGTGTGAGTGCGCTGATGTTAGTATTCAGCTCAAAGCAGTGCTGTGTCTAAGTAAAGCCTCAAAGGGCTACTAGCTGTAGCCTTTCAGTCTTGTTATATTTTAAAACCATCTATCAACTATCCAGCCATTATCTATATCAGTTATGCTGTAAAGCAAACTCCAGTCCTCAAGGTCCACTGTCCTGCTTGTTTTCCAACTATCCCTGCCCTACCCACTGCTGATTACCTGGATCAGGTGTGTTCAGCCAATCAGAAACTACAAGGGCAGGAATTGGAGACCCCTGCTGTAAAGTGTCACGCGGAGGCTGGAGCTGGTCCTAGCTGACACTGGGCAAGATATTATAAAATAATTATTTAAAATACTGTTACGGTTGCTAAAAAACATTTTGATTACTTAGTTTCTTTAAGCCATCTGATTCGAATCAGCTCCTTCTCTCATAGTTTCCCACTTCCCTGTTATAAATCATGTCAACAACAGGAGGAACTTCCAACACCACTGCTCTGTCTTACTCCTCCATGGGCTACTTGCTTATTGCTATGCTCTTTCAGCCATCAATTACCTGCACCTGCAACAGCCTATCCTCCTCCAGAGGCTGCTGACATCCAGCCACCACTACTATCACCACCATCATCAGATTTCCATGTGTGATGCTAATTGCGTGGCGGTTGGTTACTAGTTAATCTAGTTAACTGACTTTACATTTAAAGCTATAGCCACAAATAAAGATAAATTTTCAAATTTAGCTTCTTTGCTCTCAAAAACTGAGGTTGCATCTAGCCTTTATTTGGGTTTAGCTCTGAGATTACATCTGGCAAGCAGCTCTGCCTCTGAAAAATATTTAACTAAAACTCCAGGCAGGCATTTCTCCCCAGACACGTCGTCACTCAAAAAACAAACATCTGTTTATAATTATCCACTTATCTGCAGTTTGTGCACACTAAAGAGTGAAAGTTTAGTTTAGTCAGCTGAAGGTGACCGTTTTGAGATAAATAAAGTCCTTATGCTCCATGCCAACTACTAAAAATCCATTCCTTGATAGTGTGCTAGGTTGAAAATTAACTCTGAATTTTATAAAATGTTTTCTGTGTTCAGTAGTCTTTGGTCAAACTTTGGACTAATAAAAACCTTCAGCTTTCATTTATAATGTTAATGGTTTCTGAGAAGTCATTTTTTATATGGAACATAGTTAAATAAACGCTCTGTCGTGATAAGACTCATGTTGTGAGAGACTAGATCATGCTGCTCTGTCACCATATTTATCACACTTATCCGCTGATGTAGAACCTCATTTAAAAAAAAACTGTCAGCATTTCGGTCTTTATGCACCATAAAATTATAATACTCTGATTCCAGGAAAGACGCAATATTAATTATGTGTTCAACACCTTTTAAATGTACATTTAACAAAACAGTGCTACTGTCAGGATTGGTGCTGGGGGGGTTAGAAGTTCGGACCAAGGATTGCCCACTCTGGTACTCAAGTTCAAAAAACGAAGTTTATTCAGAAAAACAAAACTCAAAGGAAACCCAAAACATGAACATAGAACCCAAGAGACATAGGTACACCAGCGAGAGGGATGAAACCACACAAACCAAGGAGACGAGACAAGAGGGTCAAGGTCACACACACCAAGGGGAAACAAACATGGTCAAAGGCCTGGGGTCACACAAACACCTCGGGGACACACCAGGCTCACACAAGAGACAAGGGTCAACGGTCTGGGGTCACACACACCAGACTCACACTAACCAGTACACAGACTAAAGGGAACAAGCAAGAGACACACGACAAGACTAAGACAAGAACAAGGCAAACCTAAACGCAAGGGAGACAAAGCATAAACTAGAGGGACTAAACATGAACACCAGTGAGCTAAGCGGAAAAACAAGATATGGTAAAACACATACAAAACAGAGGTAGATAACTTAACTGAAACTTGGGGAGAACAAAACCCAGTCCATGATAAAAACTCAAGAAGGGAAAAGCAAGGCAAATCTGGGCAGTTGGTCATCAAAAACATCTGGGAGGAATCACGAACCAGAGCGTGTTGAGCAGATGATCTAGCAACCAAACAAAGACTGAACCAAGGTATAAGAAGGGAGGAACACAAATGAAGGTCAGGTGAAAACAATCAAGTAATTGGGTCAAAGTAAAGTGGAACAAGGGAAAACAAAACCATATCCTAAAGGAATCTACAAAATAAAAGCATAACAGGAACTCAAAAACACAGATCCTGACAGCTACAGCCCTTGTTGATTTATTACTTCCTTGTTTAAAGGGTTTTTTGAATTTTGCTGATCAAGCTTTGCAAACCAAAGTCAACAGTAAGATCATAAAAGAGGGATCAGTGCTGTGTTAAGTGGAAATTAATAGGTTATATCAATTATGAACTGGTAAAACTGCTGATTTTAGACATTCAGTGAACTGTGAAGGGATTAGTTAAATGCCTCTCTGTCGAGCTTCAGGTTAAATGTATTGATTACCCTGTGGTGACTTTCATACATGCATACCTTTTCCATTGTTGTCCTATCAGGTTTCCTTTAAGAAGAGGTTAACGTTTATAAATAAAAATCAAGAAAATGTGCTGACATTGTTCATTCTACTTAATGTCATTAGGGTTTATATAAATATGACAGAATACAACATTTAATATTGTATCAAGGTTGACTTTTCTCTGGCAGTGCTTAATCACTTTTAATCCTTTCCCATCAGCTTCGTCATATCACTGTCTGCTTGCAGGTTACACTGACGCCAGCAGAGGCAAACACTAAACATTAAACATTAATGACTAAGAAACTACAACAGAAACTACTACAGTGGCCATACTAACACATGGTACAGTGTCAATGGCATGATATGTACAGCTGGACCATCTGTTGCTCAGGTACTACAAAGCTCAGAAAGAAAACAGAATTACTTACAGCAAAGTTACATATAGTTAGGCTTCTGTGAAAACACACACATGCACTTATTTTTAATATTGCAGATTCACAGCTTTTGTTTTCTTAAAAATACACACATAATACCAATGTTGGTGCAGCAGAAAACAACCAAGCAAACTTTTGATGGCTAATTTAGCTTTAAATCATTATTCATACCTGTTTATTTGTGATATATACTATTAAAAACCACGCAAACAAAACACTGTTACACAATTCTAAATCTTAAATAAACCATCTTCAAATTTCTGTAAACAAGTGCGGACCACTCCAGTAATAGTTCAGATTCTATACTTTGTGTTTTAACAATACAAAACCTGTTGTAGCTCCTACTGACAGGTGTCTCATTGTGGATTATGCATAGTCTGGTGCTTCATTTACACAGGTTTTCAATATTGGTAATGCCCCTCAAATGCCCATCAGATTTGCTTCCTTTGCATATGGTGCTGGAAAAACAGAAAGTCATGCAAGTTTCTAACACATTAAAGCCTAAAGTTAAAGCACCAGCATAAAAGATTCAGAGGGCAAATGGCAAATTAAGCCATCGCCAGTGTAAATATGTCATTCAATCAGTTTGTGCAAACTGTTGCAGCTTATTCAAACAGTCATTATACACAATGTTAAATTCAGTAAAGAGTATAAAAACATGTTTGCTCACTGGCATTATAAAACTTGTGCTTCTATCAGTGTTAACATTATTAAATGCAGCCTTGCAGTAAGCAAAAGCATTTATACCTATCATTTCAGACAATTAAACTCTGACCACATTCATCTGGTCCTGCCCAAACTGATGGTAGCCATCTGTTAGTACACCAGACTAGCTCAGGCTCAGGAACATTGATATGGATGATTTTACGAATGCATCCGTGCAGCAAACAGTGAAATATTAGAGATTTTGCCTATGGCTAATTTGTTTAAACAGGAATTGAAGCCTAACTAGGCTACAGTAACTCCATCTGTTGAGGGGGAAGGTTTTGTCTGGGGCAAAAGTACTAAATCATTTTTTTTTTTTTAGTATTCATTAGACAAAAATTAATTTCTGAAGGTCTACATGTTAAAAGATACCACGGAAAAATTAATTCTAGACTATAAAGAGAACAGGTTTGAGTCTCAGTGAAATTCACCTAATTAAAAACAATCCCTTTGGTTTTGTTTCCACAAAAGAAATTGGACTGAAAAAGGTTTGTGACTCACAAACTGACATTTCTATGAACAAATCCTTTTTTAAGACATGACCTGTTCAACTTTATTTGTAAAGGCAATTTTAAGGTATGAGGAATAGGACCTAATTTGACAGAAATCACATTAAATATATTTTTTATAACAAAAACGAACCCTGTGACAGACAGACTGTGATAAGGGGAACTGCGGGCGACAGGTCTCAATTAATACCACTAACAAAGCTGTTCATAAATGGGAGTCTTGTATTGGAAGAGTGGAGAAAAACTGTACACAAATGTACCTACAGTAATAAACCAGTGTAACACAAATATATTCCAACAAAACAATTTCAGTTCTATTTCAGATCATCCAATCTATATTCCCCAATCACAGCAGCCTTTTATCATACAGCACACTTTGCAATTACCTCATTTGGCTTGCATGTGAAAGCTAAGGCAATTACCTTCCATTTGTTCCAGCATAGGCTCATTGCAAGTCAGTTCAGTCTCAGGCCAGGAGCATGGGACCTTTTACTGAGTTATTGTAAATGGAGATGGAAAATGAGGTGTCTGAAAACGGTGAGAGCCACTCACAATCCAGCAAAAGATTCTTTATGTTTGATTTCAAAATGCCACAAAAATGTCATTATACAGTGGGTACGGAAAGTATTCACACCCCTTTAAATTTTTCACTCTTTGTGTCATTGCAGCCATTTGCTAAAATCACAAAAGTTCATTTTATTTCTCATTAATGTACACTCAGCACCCCATCTTGACAGAAAAAAACAGAAATGTAGAAATTTTTGCAAATTTATTAAAAAAGAAAAACTGAAATATCACATGGTCATAAGTATTCAGACCCTTTGCAGTGACACTCATATTTAACTCACATGCTGTCCATTTCTTCTGATCCTCCTTGAGATGGTTCTGCTCCTTCATTGGAGTCCAGCTGTGTTTAATTAAATTGATTGGACTTGATTAGGAAAGGCACACACCTGTCTATATAAGACCTTACAGCTCACAGTGCATGTCAGAGCAAATGAGAATCATGAGGTCGAAGGAACTGCACAAGGAGCTCAGAGACAGAATTGTGGCAAGGCACAGATCTGGCCAAGGTTACAAAAGAATTTCTGCAGCACTCAAGGTTCCTAAGAGCACAGTGGCCTCCATAATCCTCAAATGGAAAAAGTTTGGGACGACCAGAACTCTTCCTAGACCTGGCCGTCCAGCCAAACTGAGCAATCGTGGGAGAAGAGCCTTGGTGAGAGAGGTAAAGAAGAACCCAAAGATCACTGTGGCTGAGCTCCAGAGATGCAGTAGGGAGATGGGAGAAAGTTCCACAAAGTCAACTATCACTGCAGCCCTCCACCAGTTGGGGCTTTATGGCAGAGTGGCCCGACGGAAGCCTCTCCTTAGTGCAAGACACATGAAAGCCCGCATAGAGTTTGCCAAAAAACACACGAAGGACTCCCAGACTATAAGAAATAAGATTCTCTGGTCTGATGAGACCAAGATTGAACTTTTTGGCATTAATTCTAAGCGGTATGTGTGGAGAAAACCAGGCACTGCTCATCACCTGCCCAATACAATCCCTACAGTGAAACATGGTGGTGGGAGCATCATGTTGTGGGGGTGTTTTTCAGCTGCAGGGACAGGACGACTGGTTGCAAGTGAAGGAAAGATGAATGCGGCCAAGTACAGAGATATCCTGGAAGAAAACCTCTTCCAGAGTGCTCAGGACCTCAGACTGGGCCGAAGGTTCACCTTTCAACAGGACAATGACCCTAAGCACACAGCTAAAATAACAAAGGAGTGGCTTCGGAACAACTCTGTGACCGTTCTTGACTGGCCCAGCCAGAGCCCTGACCTAAACCCAATTGAGCATCTCTGGAGAGACCTGAAAATGGCTGTCCACCAACGTTCACCAACCTGACAGAACTGGAGAGGATCTGCAAGGAAGGATGGCAGAGGATCCCCAAATCCAGGTGTGAAAAACTTGTTGCATCATTCCCAAGAAGACTCATGGCTGTACTAGCTCAAAAGGGTGCTTCTACTCAATACTGAGCACAGGGTCTGAATACTTATGACCATGTGATATTTCAGTTTTTCTTTTTTAATAAATTTGCAAAAATTTCTACATTTCTGTTTTTTTCTGTCAAGATGGGGTGCTGAGTGAACATTAATGAGAAATAAAATGAACTTTTTTGATTTTGGCAAATGGCTGCAATGACACAAAGAGTGAAAAATTTAAAGGGGTCTGAATACTTTCCGTACCCACTGTATATTGATATATATATATATATTACATGTTACTTATATAAATATATATATACATATATAGGTATATATTTATATCAATTACAAATTCATTTGTTATTCATTTGACCAATACTGTCCCTTATAGAGCTACAGCTATGGGTCAGTCAATCATTTGGTAAATTGACAGAAAACTGATTTACAACAATTTTGCTGTTTCTAGCTTCTTATATCTTTAACTGAAAAAAAATAATAAATCAGTAACCTGATTAAAATAAAAATAATTGGCAGTTATTGTGATAAACAATTAACCATAAATTTTAAAAGTCACTTTGCAAACAAAATGTTTTTTATGGGAGGATTTGCTGCTTTTTGTTGCCATAAATCAGTGTAAATACCTTTAGGTTTTGGACTTTTGTCAAATAAAACAGGACATTTGAAGTTATCACTAGATTTTTCATGGACTAACAACTGATAATTTAATTTTAAATAGTCAAATTAATCAATGATTTAAAAAATATTGAAACATTTGCATCTCTATTTTATTCCAGTTGATTTTTTTTTTTCAGCTAATCTATCTCTGCTATGTATTCAGTTTATGCTATTGTCTTTTTGAGAGCATTGCATGCAGTCACATCTATGAGTATAACCTGTATTTAATATGATTTCCTGCAGTATTAGTCTCACTAGGTTAGGCAGGATAAAGCAGAACAGACTTCTGGTGTTATCACAAGTTAGTACATAGTGCACTTCCTCCCCCTATGGCCCAATAATAGGAACACAGCTACACTGCCGCATGTGCTATGAAGAATGGAAATGCACAAAATTTGACGATTTCACAAACAGAACAGCATTTGGAGGTTGAGAAATATCCTGAGTATTGTTTTTGATGCATAGCTAGATGCACTTCCTTGGAGGCCGCAGGGGAGAAATTTGTTGTTGGTATTCTGATTGCCTTATAATTTTACATTATTTTATATATATTTCATTATTTCCCCAGGTTTCCAGAAACCAACAAGTAGGCTGCTCTAGAGCTGAAATGATGTGTTGACTAATCAAGATAATTAATTGGCAATAATTGTGAAAACTGAGTATTTTGAGCAAAAATGTCAAATAATATAAAATAAAGAAACAAAGTTATTGGTTGAAAAAAATGAAATAACGTGGTAAAATACAACTTTTAAACTAGAGAGGTATTTTTTAAAGCTATTTGCCTTAATTTGACATCCTCACAGCAAGAAGGTTCCTTGTTCAAAACCCAGCAGGGACCTGTGATACAAGGCGGCGGTTGGAATCGAACCATCGACGTCTTACACTGTGCACAATGATGAACATTTTTACTCTTTCCTACCACTTTCAAGCAGCTCTGACCAAAAACGAGAGGTTTAAGACAATGCTTCCTTCTGAGTATTGCTGATTGGCCTATGGCTTTATAAAACAAAAGTTATAAATCAGACGTAAGTAATGTTAGTAAGGGTGTTGACGGGAATCAAGGTAGAACTGACTGTGATGTGTACATTTATAATTAAATTAGACAATATTGTATCGCGCAGCAATGTGACTCAACCACTAGGAGCGCTATTTTATGTACCGCACAATTAGAGAAAAGCAGACTTTAGATATTTTACGTTCATCACATGAGAACATGAGGGAGTCTACTAACAGACAACACTTTTGACTGATGGTGCAGACAAGAAAACGTTCGCCTCACATTGATTACATGGGAGACACCTAAAGGCAGTTAACAGATATGAGAACTGACACACATAACAGGCTAACTGAACACAAAGGATTAACTGGAGTGACTGGCAGTGCTGCAAGGGATGCTGGGTAACCTCATCCCTTGTGCACGTTACAATATGTTAAAAAAAGAGCATCCTGTCTGATTTAAATAAGAGGAAACGTTGCATCAGTAAGCGCACAATGTGTGCACACAGAAACACCGCAAACAGAGTGCAGCGTCACTTGACGCCCCTTCTCAACCACCAATCAACGCTGTCTTCTACTTGTTGGTGAGCGCTGATTGGCTGAGTGGGACAAGCGCAGCGTATAGCTCCGTTAAATAGCTCTCCCCTTGACCAGGCGCCGGTAATGCAAACTCATCCTGAGTTTGTAGTTAGTACTGTAGTTTCCATTTAGGACATTGAGCCATGGAGCAGAAACGCAGATCAGACGAGCAGAGCGGTCTGTTCGCCGGTTTCCGACCGGCTTTTAAATCGTTTGCCACTGAAGCTATTCACGTCGGTCAGGAGCCGGAGCAATGGAAATCTATGGCTGTAGTGCCGCCGATCTCTCTGTCCACCACGTTCAAGCAGCACGAACCAGGGAACCACGCGGTAAGTAGCCCGATATAACCTGGTTGTTTAAACACGGGTTTGAGGCTGAGCCATTACTCCACGTGTGGGACTTACTCAGCTCCAGCCTGAGGACTTAAGTGGGCTCTACGTTTGTATTCAGGTGTTGAAGATATTTGACGTAGACACATGTAAGTAAAGCTAAAGATAATATTTTTTGTCCTAAAAGAATATATCAATGCCGTGAAACTGTTACCCATCACAATATAGGTGGATAAATAGTGGTGGAAGTACTCAGGACCGTTACTAAGTAAAAGGCCTGCATTTAAAAGTGCACTTAAGTAAAAGTACATATCAGCAGAAAGTGTCATATCAGTTCTGGGCTACTGGGACTGATAAATTCTCATGTATTACGTTAGAAAATTATCAATATAAATCCTCCAGTGCATAGCCTACTCAGCATACTGTTGAAGCAGATGTGGGTTTTTTGACCTACTTTTCTAACCTGTTACGTGGTTCAGTCCAGCGGTCATCAACCTAGGGATCAGGGCATATTCAAAGGGTCCAGATAAGGCTGCAGAGCTCTGCAGTAATTAATGAGGTTTAGAAATCGGGAAATTCACTTCTTCTATTAAATATTAATATATACTGAGAGTGACATCTTCATTCGTTTCTCCCTTGGTGTAGAAATGAAGATGAAATCTGGGAATCCAGATTATAATCAACCTCTGTTGGATACATATTATTTTCCTCCCACTATTACATCACCTCTTTTTAGTTTTGGTACTACATGAGGTGTTTTTGCTGTATGCAAATTAACTTGTAAAGCTACCATTTTTCTGTCAATGATTATACTACAGGTTATCCAGAATGGGTTTACAGATTACCAGTCTGACACTGAACTGACACGAAAACAAATTATAACATAACTTTTAGAGAACAAAGGTCATCTAGGTCTTCAGATCTGTTTTTGCACAAAATTCATTTAAAATGGCAATGACCTTTATTAACATTCTACAGGTTTACCAAGGCTAACATTGCAGCATTTGTACACCATTATAACTTAAGTGCATTTTCAATTAATTCATCTGAACTATAAGTGTTTAGTTTTCTGTCAGTTGTGAGCTGGTGTAACAACACAATCACTGTTCAGCAGTGAGGAGGTAAATTAGAGTGTGCTTGTCTTTTCTCACCATAGTCTCTTTTTAAGTATACGGTGATGTAGTCTTACGTCACATTTAATAGTTTTTTCTCACTGTTTTCAGTTTTGTACACACATTGTAATGAACAGATAATCCAACGACAGACATATTTTTAACCCTTCTGTTAGTAATAGTGCAAGCCACAACAGGTAAAGATTGTGAAAGGTGATGAGCCAGTTCCAGTGCCTTAAGGACTTTTCCATGTTCTAGTTCTGTTTGCCAAAATGCTAATTCACACATGGCTAATGCTTTTTCTCTTTGTTTGAACACAGTCTATTGTTAATGTTGTATTTGGTGACTGAACGTTACTAATAGCCATGTTTTTATGTAGGGATATGAATATAGCCGAAGTGGAAATCCCACAAGAAACTGTCTTGAGAAGGCTGTGGCAGCTTTGGATGGAGCAAAGTACTGTAAGTCAGACCATGTGTGCTAGACACTAACATAGTTATGATGGGCATCAGACACACACCGGGAATATTTAATATTATTACAGCACAGCAACAAAATGATTAAGGTTTGAACATTGACTATAATGAATATGATGTATGCAAACCACAGCCTCATTTTCCACACAGAAGATGGCATGAAAAAGATTTTCTGTAACTTTTGTGCTTTTACCTGCAGGCATTGCTCTTGCCTCAGGACTGGCAGCCACAGTGACCATCACTCATCTGCTGAAGGCAGGTGATGGGATCGTCTGCATGGATGACGTGTATGGAGGTGAGACGCCTCTCTGAGTCTTCAGCACCTGAGTAGAACAAAATGATGCAACCATGAATATTTCTTTTTGTCATGAGATGCATTTGAAGTGTCATCTAAATATTTGCAGTCACTCACTTGTACAAAATTGTTGTAAGTCTGAAACTGAAAACACATTGTGAGTTGCTTTTAAACCAAAAGTGGGTTCATTTTTAAAATGTTAACTAAGTTTCACGTTTAATTGCAAGGCACAAACCGCTACTTCCAAAGAATTGCCCCTGATCTTGGTCTGGAAGTGTCGTTTGCTGATTGTACAAAACCAGAGCTGCTCAAAGCAGCACTGAAGGCCAACACTAAAGTAAGTGAAAGAATAATCACTTTGTTGTCTAAGGCTATAGTTTTCTTTCCTAACAGACTGTCTAATTATTATATAGTATATATTCAGTTAGATATACATTAAACAAGAAACACATGTCTCAAAGTTACAATTTTTAGTATTTACTAGACTGTTGCATAATTGGTTGAAACCTTTGTTTGCACAAACATGAAGCAGTGTGAAGTCAGTGTGATTCTGGACTTTGTGTGATGAGATGTTAATGACATCCTTTCCTTGATTGTGTAGCTGGTGTGGATTGAGACACCAACCAACCCAATGATGAAGGTTGTTGACATCAAGACCTGTGCTGACTTGGTCCATGGCCACAACAAAGACATAGTGGTGGTTGTGGACAACACATTCATGTCTGCTTATTTCCAGGTGAGAGTCAGTCATTTGCAGCTCATGGTCTTCCAGTTTATGTAGAAAGTCACCACTGAATGATTAACTCGTGCTTCTCCTGTACATTTGTAGCGCCCCTTGGCCTTGGGAGCTGACATCTGCATGTATTCAGCGACGAAATACATGAATGGTAGGTTATGTGTGCGTAGTCTTTGGATACAGTTCAAGCAAAAGGTCAGGGTGTTTTCAGATCAAACAGTTCACATTCACACTGCCAGTAGGAACGCTGAAGTAACATAAGCCTGCTGATGGTTGGTATAGTGTCACTTCTGCGCAACATTCAACAACACTAGTTAAAATTCTTATGTGTCATTTTGATCCGTCAAGATCTTTGAATTCTTTGTTGCGTTGGCAGCCTACACTTTTTTCACATTGAAAGCTGTTGTTTACGCTACTAAGATTAACTTTTAAAAATGATAGTTGGTGGTGCTGCAATGGCTTTAGTTAGTGTTTGATGAATCAATGGAAACATATGCCACTTGTGGTTCCTATTGTAGTGAAAAGTACCTACTACAAAGTAGGAGTTAAAAAGGCCTCAAAAAGCGTTCTAAAATTTGGGTGTCATGTGGTGCAGACACAAAAATTAGTTCTAAGAACTATGAAGAAGTTCGTCCTGTCCCAATGTGCTGAGGTCATATGTCAACACTGCTCAAGGGAAAATAGGAGTTGTGTTAACAGGTGTTAGCAACTATGGGTTAATATTAGGGAAGAGGGTGTAGAGTGTAAAATTTTCAACAGCAAGCACCTCACTATTAAAGGCTTTGGGACAAAAAATGACTAGACTTGAAAATGCCCAGTATTTTCATCAGACTTTTTAAGGCTGCTAGATAATGGTAAAAGACATGAAGTTGTTAATGCTCATACAAATGAAATACGTTTTTGCTTCAGTATTAACTAATTGTAAATTTGACTAAATATCAACATGTTATTCCTATCATTCAATTTGCAGGACACAGTGATGTGGTCATGGGTCTGGCCTCCATGAACCGGGACGATCTGTATGAACGACTCAAATTTCTGCAAAATGGTGAGTAGAAAAACAAGTTGTTCTGGCAGTCTCCATACTAAAAATGTGTCTGTTAGGTACTAACATACGTTAGCAAGATGACACCCATCAGGTTACAGTAAATTAAATTACTGAAAAAATGCCACATGTCTTGACAGCTTATTAATGCAAGAAGCTAAACATTTGCTGGCTCCTGTTTAACGATATATCCTCAAAGTGTAAGTTAAGTAAAAACAGGGGAACTCAGAATAGTTCAACTTTAGTCATATATTTACCACATGTTATTGAATGTCATTCATTAAATGTTTAAACCAAACTTCAGAACCAATTTAAAACTGATTTAGAAGGAGGGATTTGTTTCTGCTTTCATTGTTTGACTGGTCTGTCATATATATATATATATATATATATATATATATATATATATATATATATATATATATATATATATATTTTTTTTTTTATTTTTATTTTTTTTTTTTAATTTTTTTATGCAATCTTGCCTTTGCTCAGCACTCGGTGGTGTACCATCTCCCTTTGACTGCTTCCTGTGTAACCGTGGACTGAAGACGCTACAGCTGAGAATGGCACAACACTTCAAAAATGCCATGGCTGCTGCAAAGTTTCTGGAGGCTAATCCCAGGGTAGAGCGTGTTATTTTCCCAGGTAAAACCACTTAATCATCTCACACCAGAATGTCTGTTAGGATTCCTGTGCCAAATTACAGAACTGTTTTATACAAGCAAGAACATGGGGTTTGTTTTTTAGTTTTATGGTGCGTGATGAAAACACATGAAGTGCTCTGAAGACGCAGTTGTTAACCATGCACATTCTCACTGTTAATCATTTAAGTTCATGCTGCCTAAGAGGCTTTTCACATGTTTATATTGTGATATATAAGACAATAAACTGGTATCGTATTATTTCATGTAATGATGCTTAACATAACTGTAATCTCCAGTGTTCCAGTGTTTTATGAACTTGACTACAAAAAGTTATAGGGGAACTTGTCAGTTCAGTGCAGGGTCTCAAGTCCAGACAAATCCTGGCTCATGCACAAGTGTTTAATCTTCTCAAAAATAGTGTGCTCACGAAAAGCATAGAAAATTGTGATCTTATGTTGATAGCAACAGCAAAAACATGAGAAGAGAAAGTTTGACAAGACTGCATTTTCCCTTCTTTCATCTTGCTCCTTTATACTTATTAGCTCTTGCATTTTTGTAGAGTTAATTGCAGCTACAAGTCACCAGGTGTTCCAAGTTCACCTAACTCTTCTAAGCCTCTTACCAGGACACACCTGCATTTATGACTTGGGTGGTTATTATAGAATTTGTCTACTTCACTGACTGGTTTTTCATGTTTTCCTTTTGTTGTCACAGCTCTACCCTCCCACCCCCAGCATGAAGTGATGAAGAGACAATGCACTGGGTGCCCGGGCATGATCACCTTCTACATTAAAGGGAAACTTGAGCACGCCACCACCTTCCTCAAGAGCCTTAAAGTAATTTAGTTTGATCTGGACCCTTTACCTTTGTGTTTAACAAGCGAGTGGTGCTGAGGGTGATAATGACTAGATTACAGTTGAACAGGACAATTCAGTCATTATTGGGTTGGTTGTTGTCACAAGAAGACCTGATTGTAATTTTCTATAAATGGCAGTTCTGTATCATCATGGTAGTTTCTATATTTAGTTAACTTTATTATGACTTAATTTTCTAGTACTATTACTATTTTGACTTGATGAAACTGATATTTATGTCCAGCACTATTTTACTTTCTGTCTACTTACTTTTTGTCCTTTCAGTTGTTTGCAGTTGCTGAGAGCCTTGGTGGTTATGAAAGTTTAGCAGAACATCCGTAAGTATTGCAGCAACATTTTATTCTTAGATTATTTCAGTAAGCTATTCTAGTACAGTGTGACCTTTTTTGTATTTACTAGTACTGAACACTAGAAACATTTATTGTAAGCTGTAATTAAAAATATCCACTACTAGAGGGCAGCAGAGATCAAGAAAAAAAAATCTGTCAGGCTCAAAAAAGTGGCTTTGAGACACTGTATTTCCAATATTAAGTCTGTTCTATTTTTGTTAATTGTATTAGCCTCCAGGTGCATATTCACACACGGGCAATGAGAGTGTGAGTCATATGGATGGGTGCACAAATAAGAGATTTTTTATTTTTTATCCCATTATTTCAATAGTGATGGTGTGAATAGAGAGCAAAATGCATTTTTGTATTTTCTTGTAATTTGTCTGTGTGCGTGTTGTACAGCAAGCCAAAGTTACCATAAGGTCTAAAAAATTGACTTGATTTAAAGTATAGGTATATATTGCTCTCTATTGCACTCATATATACATGTGTGTCTCCTGCCATAATATAGTGCCATTATGACCCATGCATCTGTGCCAGAAAAAGAGAGGAAGGTGCTGGGCATCAGTGACACACTGATTCGACTCTCTGTGGGACTGGAGGATGAGGCTGACATCATTGAAGATCTGGCACAGGCCCTGGCTGCTGCTGTAAGTATCAAACATGCACTGTACTAGAGAATTCTTCAAACAGTAGTTTATCAGTCAAAATCACCTCTTTTGTTGTGACATTGTCTAGACAAATACTTGGTTGCAACAAGTCTTGAATTGGGCTATATACCTATGATTACTTGAGGGGGGCCTGAATGTGCGTGGCCAGCCTAAGTGGTGGTAAACTTAACCTCCCCCCCTGTCCCTAAAGAAATTGACTGGCCTGCAAACAGATCTGCTTATCCACAAGAATTAGTCAGAAATTGTCAGTGGGTGCACTTATTTTTAAGATTTTGACCTATACAGAGAAAACCTACAGACTCAGAGGTGTCTTAGGACCTTCAGTAGTAGTTAAAATGAGGTCTGGTCTGAGCTGTGACTTTAAGCAGATTGTTTGTCTTTCCCACAAAGCAATTAGGGGTGGCAAGTGTTAGGCATACACAGATGTTTTTTTTCCCTTTTGTTTATCATAAGCTCTAACCCACACCTCCAATTTTATTTCTTTGATTGGACTCCATGCTTGCTAACACCTCACTCCACTTAGCTTCTGTTAATGTCATTAGCCTTAGGTTCACTTCTTTTCCCCAATCTACACTGAGAATGTTTGGATGACGTATTCAGTGTGGACAAAATGCAGTTACTGTCTGCTTGTTCTAATTTATTTTCACTTGCCTAAGTGTGTTACTTTTCTGGACATCCATGGGTGCACTCCATATAAGAAGGCATACAATTGCGGCAATTTGCTAAAATGTAAAAACTATAAAAGTATGGGACCCAAATCAAGATTTACTGAGTCAGTTGCAACATCCACTTTATACCCACTTCAGTCTATATAGAGTAAAAAACATGAAATTCTGTCTGCTCTGTGGCCAGGAACTACATTCTAACATGGAAATTCTTAAGAGTTTTTGAAACTAAATGGGAAACGCTGGTCACCAGAGATTATTGCTAAGATTTATATGTACTAATGCACCACAGCTCACTTTACACCCTATGCTTTATGAATGCTGTGAAGGGGATCCAGATGCCACATGTACGACTAGCTAATGATTAATCAGAGGATAAATGGACCTGCGGCTCAGTGTGCATTCTATCTAAATTCACAGCTGTGTGGGGTGTCACATGAGTCACATGATAAAAGTGCATTCAAGTTTCCAAGGAATTGTCAAAATGTCGTTTCCATGCAGACCACACACTACTGTATGGATTTGGCATAATGCCAAATAAGGCAAGGCTATTTATGTAGCACAATTCATACACAGAGTAATTCAAAGTGCTTTACAGAAATAAAAGACAATTTAAAAATACAAAAGCAAAAATCAAAATGAGATTAGAGGACACTGAGTGCAGATAAATCACTTTGGATAAAACACCGTCAGTTGTCATATGTTATATGCCACACTAAAAAGAAAGGTTTTTAGCTTGGACTTAAACATTGCCAGGGATGAGGCTTGTCTAACATCAGGCAGACTATTCCAGGTTTTAGCTGCATATAACTGAAACGCTGCTTCTCCCTGTCCCTGATGTTCTCAGAGTTTGAGATGGTTCATATGGCATCGACATGTCAGAGATGTAATGTGGTGCTGAGCCATGAAGAGACTTATACACAAGCAGTTCTGTTTTGAAGTCTGTTCTTTGAGAGACAGGAAGCTAGTGCAGAGATCTGAGAACAGGAGTAATGTGGTTGTACTTCCTGGTTCTAGTCAGGACCCGAGCAGCAGCGTTCTGAATGTACTGTAGCTGCCTTACAGCTCGTTTTGAGAGCACTGTGAGCATGCCGTTACAGTAATCTAACCTGCTAGAGATAAATGCATGGATGAGTCTTTCCAAGTCTGGTTTAGACATGATCCCTTTGATTCTGGCAATGTTTCTGAGATGGTAAAATGCTGACGATGTTATCGATTTAATGAGTCCATGATTACCCCTAGATTTCTAACTTGATTTTTAAATTTTAGAGAAAGAGACTCGAGGTGACTGCTGACACTTTCTCTTTGTTTCTGAGGCCCAAAGATGATTATTTCAGTCTTGTCACTGTTTAGTTGGAGAGAGTTGTTTTGCATCCACAGAGTGATCTGTTCAATACAGCTGCACAGCGAATCGACTGGTCCATATTCACCAGCTGTGAGTGAAATGTAAATCTGAGTGTCATCTGCATAGTTATGGTAGGACACATTATTGCTGCATATTAACTGGCCTAAAGGAAACATGTAAAGATTGAACAAAAGGGGTCCCAGGATGGACCTCTGGGGAACCCCACATGTCAACACCACTTGGTCTGAGACACAGTTACCAACTTCAGTGAAATACTTCCTGTCTTCAAGATAGGACTTCAACCATTTAAGGGCAGTACCAGAGATGCCTATCCAGTCATCTAACCTTTGTAACAGGATCACATGGTCCACTGTGTCAAAAGCAGCACTTAGATCCAGCAGTACTAAGACAGAGACTCTGCCAGCGTCGGTGTTCAGACGAATGGGAGGGAGTTTTTTCCTCTCCACTGTCGCCAAGTGCTTGCTCATAAGGGAATTGTTGGGTTTTTAGTTTTAGTTTTTGTAAAGTGCCTTGAGATGATTTGTATTGTGATTTGGCGCTATACAAATAAAATTGAATTGAATTGAATTGAATTGAATTGAATGTCATTTGTCACCTTGATGAGTGCAATTTCAGTGCTGTGATGGGGCCTAAAACCTGACTGAAAAACATCAAAGCAGTTGTTTAGCATTAGAAAGTCAGTAAGTTGATGGTAAACAACTTTTTCAATGATTTTGCCTAAAAATGGCAGGTTTGATATGGGCTGGTAGTTGTTCAGTACCATAGCATCAAGACTGCTCTTCTTCAGGAGAGGCTTGATGACAGCAATTTTCAAGGCCCTTGGAAATGTTCCAGACTGTAATGAGTTATTAACTAATTGAGTGAGTTGTGGTAACAAACTGCTTAGTACTGATTTCAGAAATTTTGTGGGTAAAACATCAAGGCAACAGGTGGATGAGCTCAGACTGGAGATGATCTCTTCAACTGTTATGTCATTTACTGGTGTAAAGAGTGTCAGTTCTACCAAGTGTTTCCTGGATGGCTGCAGAGTTGGTATCTGCCTTGTGCAATTTATTGTTTAATACCCTGAATCTTGTCATTAAAAAATAATGCAAATTCCTTACATTTAGATGTTGAAATTACTTCCAGTGGAAATGGAGATGGAGGGTTTGTAAACCTACTCACTGTAGCAAACAGGACACGTGAGTTGTTACTAATGTTGTTGATGATTTCAGAAAAATACATTTCTCTTTCTACGTAGACTTTCATTGAACACACACAACATCTGCTTATAAATGTCATAATGAACCTGGAGCTTTGATTTACGCCACTTTCGTTCGGCCTTCCGGCACTCCGCTTTCTGTGCCCTGACCGAGTCATCATTTCTCCATGGTGACTTTTGCCTGTTCCTGGCAAAATAAGGCATGTCTGTCAAAATGTAGACAAATGAGAGCTGTAAAAAAGTGCTAATTATCTTGGGAACATTTAGGGAAAGCCAGGCCAGGAAGGGTTGCAGACCAGAATTGAGTTAAGTATGCAGTGGTTTCATTCTGTGATGAAGGGCTATGGTGTATCCCCCTCCCCCCCCGCACAAACACGCTCATATCTTGAGTTTTAAATGTTTGAAGTTGATTTATTAACTGCATGCTCTTCTCAGTGTTTTGCAATGGAAACAATTCAAAGTATTTCTGCTCATGAGACAAACAGATGGTTCATCACAAGTACTGAGGTATTGCAGTGTCCCCAGAAACTAAGTTGACCACTTAGTTTCAGCTTTTCTCACCTCACGTGCAGTGCTGTGGCAGATTTGGTACAGCTCTTTTGTGCATCTGCATTTTTATTACGCCCCTTTTCCTCAAATATCTGGTGTCTACATCTGAGGTTTTATTACACCTCTATCTTTTGTCTGTCCTGACATGGCAGCAGAGGTTTATAAAATAGCTTAGTATTTTGTTTTCTGACCAATATGAAAGGCCAAACTGCCTGTGCTAGGGCCAGTTGCATCATGAGGAGAATATCAGAACCAAATTAATGATTCTGATTAGAACCGCTCATTTAAAATCAGTTCACACTTGAAGAACAGAGTTGGTTAAGATTCATATTTCATTAAAAATGTATTAAATGAACTCGTGCTGATTTTGCACGACTTCCTCAGTCACTTTGAACTGCAGACCTACGTAGCCACATCCTACGTGGTAGCCTGCACCACCTCCTGAGTGTCTCTGTATCCTTCTGCTGCCCATGTGTAGCAAATGGAAATAAAATTGAGACAAATATCTCTAATGACTGTCTGTGGTCCCGGGAAAAGGCATCTCTGACGGGTGAAGTATTTAATTGGCTGGGACAGTCATGTCAGCGTGGGATGGGCGGTCAAGCTTCCGGTCAAGTTTCCTCATCCTGGGGTTAGTTTTAAATCACAAATTTGGCTGCTGGTTAATCATTTGGCCTCTCCACCCAGTAATGTTCTTTTTAGTGTTAAATGCTGGGTCTGTGGTGTTTTATCAAGTGGTTTTCTCTGCAGGGGGCCCTCTGCTAAGCTGCTTTTGACTCACTTTATGGCAACATTTGGCATCCTGCCTCACAAAGAGAGGAGGAATGATTCTAGAGACTGTGCCTTTTTTTTGTCTACTCCAGTAAAATGCATCACTTCAGATAAATCCTAGCATCTTATCAACCGTAACCTCATGTCTGTCTTCTACTTCCTGGATGTGGACTGTACCTAGTATTGATCTCACTGGTCAATTTTTCTTTTCCTGTTTTCTTTTAATAGCATCCAGAGAAGTGAAATGTCTTCAGCACATCGTCGAGGCTGCGGGTGAATGAGTTGAGACAGGTGAATTTATTTCAGATATCTTAACTATCTGGGAGCAAAATATGTATAAATGATACTATGTGATAACACATTTTTTATTTTAGAATCATTTTAATACCTATTTTACTGAAATCTGTTATAATCTTATTTATCTTATGCTTTTTATTTGTTTGTGTATTGTTTTCATTGGATTGCTTTAATGTGCTAAAGCATGAGTTTCTGCAGAAAAAAACCCCCACCAAACAATATTTTCTGTATAGTCTTGCTATAAAAAAGTGTACGTTAGGTTATATGTCAGTACATCTGCAGTATTAACCTGTATTTATGCTTTCCAAATTTTTTCTAAAATTTGTTCTGTAAAACATGAGGCAGACACACAGATACACAAATTCTCTTTAGTCAGATTAACCACATTCATCATTTTATAAAGAACAAATAAGATGCATATAGACTTCAAGCTACGCCTTATAAAGAAGAAAACAAACAAACTTGAAATTAATCCACATTTTTGCTAATAATTAAAGGTGTGTTTGATTTGTACAGTTTGGTTTGTCTTAAGTTCAAGACAAAAGTGAAATTTCTCCCAGGACTCACATGGTTTTTATCTTTACTAAGACAAAGTTTTATTCATGCACAGCTTCCTTTATTCCTCCTTGTAGTAATAAATCACATCACTGCTCAACCATATGCTTCATTTGAAAACGACTACTCATGATCACTGTCATTTATGTAACTGATAAATCCATTAAAATCAGTTTGCAGTATAAGTCTCTACATCTCTCACTTCCTCTCAGCCATCCTGCCATACAGACAGAAGGGGTGTAATTGCGAGTTTAGCGTCAGGAGCCGTAGCGAGTCAATATGCCACATTCAATTTAGCTGAGATAGTGGTGGGCTGCACACTGGGGTTTTAGCTGATGGATCAAATGAGGTAGCTGCTGTCCTAATGACCAAACCATCAACATTTCCATGGGGAGACTGAATCTTTCAGTCCTCTACAGAAAACTGATATCCAGCTTTAAAGGTTTTGGTTCACCGAAACTTTAATTTCAGGTTACCTACAAGCATGTAATGGATTTTACATTTCTGAGGAGCTTCTGCATTAGCCATTCAGGTTTTGTATAAACCTTAATATACTATGTATAAACTGTTTGAATTTGCTGTTGATGTAGTAAGCACCACAATGTCAACCCTGTCACGCCTGCTTAGATTGTATAGATTCAAAGGAAGCAGTGCATTTAAATGGAAACAAGACTGTAAAATGCTCTTCACTAAAAGTAAAGTTGCTGCTGAGGTGTTTGAAATTCAGATTCCGACAATCACGGTCTTGGCTCATGCAGTGGGATCTCATCACTGTGTGTGTATGACTTTTCCTAAAAGTATCATCATTCATTCCCTTTCAGAGACTTTTTCGGGAGTGCAGCCACACTCAGATCAGTCCTAAATCAGGATAAAGGGCTGGATGACAGTAGTGTATGCATGACTAGTTATGTTGTGACTACAGGGGTGGTTTCAGTGTTTATTTTACAGATTACATTCAATGTGTGCTATCAATAGCTTCAATAACAAAATACTTTTCAGTATAAACAAACTGGCTTGTGACTCCTAATGTGTAATTTTAATCTGATGCATCATAATAAAAAGAAACCACCCACTTGCATTCATTGGAGGCCGTCTGTCTATTCATATACACAAATCTGTGGACACAAGGTTTAGAGTTCAAAGGGAAAACACCAGCAAGAGGCAACAGAATGAAATATTTATTTTGGTTCCCAGGAATCCTGTTAAGTCACATCGACCACAAACAGCATGTTTATCGGTAAGTGTGTTGAGTATATATATGCTATTCATGAAACGATATTGTCCTTTTTCAGTGCTTATTCACCTCAAAATGCCAATGGCTACCAGAATTTAATTTGAAAAATTTAATGATGTAGCAACATAATAAAGTACCATAGAAGGTGTAATGTTAGTGATTTCTAGAGATGCTGGTGGCCTGCGTTTTTACACTCTGGACTGAGGTAAGTTGGCTGTTTCAGTCACTGTGCTAAGTTAAGGAGCTTCTGATTCTTAATGTCGTATTCATGGCACATACATCGAGTGTGGAACTGATCTTCTCAATTAACCTTCTGGCAAGAAAGCAATACCAGTAAGTACATTTCCCCAAACTGTTGAACTATTTAAAGAAAATCAGCTACATAACATTTCAATTAATAGGGATAGGATGCTCTTATCTGCTATGGACTGATTTTGTTATTTAGTATTTACAAACGGATGCATTTTCTTTGTCTATTATCTAGACAAAGGTTTGATTGATATTTTAATACCTGCCCTGTCATAAACACTGAGTCACAGCACAAATGAGTCGGTTACAGTACAAAATCTTTATAAATGTAGGGTAAAATGTGGCTAAGTTAGACTTACAACTTTAGGTCTTTTAGACACTTTGGTTACTTTTACATACATACCTAATTGGCTGGTCCTGCCAGTGTTTCTTTTAAAAATATTTGTCTCTGGACCATATGTCCAACCAGAACGATGAATTATCTGTATTGTTGTAGCTCTTGGTGTGTTGGAATGAACCTGTATTTGATTAACTTTCTCCCAAATTAACCAGTTTGTTTGCGGTGAGATGACACCTGAGATTAAACAACAGTATAGCATGTACTGTAGGTGTGCATACTGTTTTATTGTCCATAAAAATGACTGTGGGTAAATAAGAAGGTTAATAAACCTGTTTTGTGGTTGATTAAAGCCCTATCCAGGGCCAGTAAAGAGCCACAATGAAAAATAACTGAAGTCATAATTCCGGTATAGAGAATAGAGTGTTACAGCTGTGAGAAAATGTTGAATGTTTTTAGTTAAATTGATGTGGTAGTTATACAATACAAAAATTAGTCAAACAAAAACCTGACTCCAGTGTAACTAACTGTCCTCTGTCATGTCATTTAGTTTAGTTGTAATGGACATCCACATTGATGTTCGTGTGTCTAGCATGTCTGCCATTGTTCTTCTATTCAGACCTTCAATCCTGAGTGTGAGCTCTGCCAAAGAAACTTTACTGAAATTATATTGACATAATCAGGTATATATATATATAGATTAAAATAAACAATAATTACATGTTAGCAAGCTTTTCACCACCATTCTTCTCTCACCCACTCAGCAAGGACATAATTACTCTTGTATTGATTTTGAATAATGTCAATTTTGCTACTGCTCCCAGAAATGGCAACAACAGTGGCAGTTCTCATGGTTTGTTATGTTAACTCATTGCCACCCACAGCTGCACTGCAACCAAGCTCGGCAATCTGAAAATGGCTTTTATTTTAGATTCTGTTTGATTCTCTGCAATTTGACTCAGTGGGTCTGTTGTCTGCTGCCATTAAATACAATGATGTTAACCAAAAAACATTAATGCACCTACAGGACATAAGGTATAATCAAATGTACTAACTGGATAGCAGAACACATTTTGTAACACCAAATCTCAAAGAAACAACTCAATATATGGCTTTCTGCTGCATTTTATCTTCTAGATGAAAGTACATTCAGATCAGCATTGATTGATGTACTAAGCACATGCTATTGTTAGCAGATCTGACTAGGGACTTTAGCTGCAATATGAGGACTCAAAGTCAGAAAACAACTGCTAGCATGTACCTAGAGTTACCATGTTAGTGTTAGTGCAATGTCAGCTACGATCAGCAGTTATATAGATGTTTTTTTTTTTTTTTATTAACTCTGTATCAACATAGCATAAATACTGCCCTCTACATACATCTATGGTAATAAGTCTAATTAGTCTTTGTTAAAATAGTGTTTTTACTGCCTTTTCTGATCTTATATTGTTTTATGTCTGTTTATTTTTATGTTGCTTTTTATTTTTGAACTTATACAGCACTTTGAAAATCAATAAAATAATAATAATTATTATTACATGTAGCAAGAAACTTGTTTCTCATTATTCCCCTGCATGTTCAGGCAGTTTTTCAAAAGTCCTATGCCATATGTTTGTGCTACCTCTCCATAGAGAACAAGGCTCTACAGGACTCTGGCTGATTAGAGTCGAATAAAGTAACTCCTAACTCAGGAGTTAGGAAACAACTTGCCAAGAAGGAGATGGATTTGTCAACATGTTGAGCTAGGAGGAGTAGTCCCCTGATCCTTGCCCTGCTGAGCTGAGATGTATGATTTATTCACACACTGATGAGTGTTGTGTTGTTGAGAGGACAGACAGAGCAGCTTCATTTCTTCCTCAGTCTGGATATCTATAAATCTAATATTTCATTTGTTTCCCAGAAGTCCTTTGTTATTAGAAATTCATCATCCTGTAACTATAAACATTCAGGTCATATACTGTACAGTGCACCACTTCTCTCCGTGTCCTCACAGATGAGTCTGATCCTCAATCATTCAAGCTGCTGTGACTCAGACAAGAAAGCACCAAAGCAAAAGAAAGTACCGGATACTGCAACCACTAACACAGACACTATGATGAATGTTTTGTTAAGCAAGATGACAGTTCTGACTAGATTTATAAATGGGCAATTTGCAAACACTGGTTACTGTTTGAAACTGCAGATAATTCTTGGTAACAAATGACAATTTTTGTTTGTAAAAAGAGGAAGTATAAGATATAAAATTATTTAAAAAGAAGCCAGTGTCTTGTCAGTCATGGTGTGTATTAATATAACATATGTATGAATTACTGTAAATAGAATTAATTCAATATGACAGCTGTGCTTATGATCCATAATTATAATTATATCTCATCAAGTCAGCCACAATTTTGTAAGTATCTGCAATGTTTTGTCATAGAAAGCTTCAGATAAAGCTTGAAAATTAACCTTTAATTTGAAATTTCTTGGTTTCGCATCTTTGAATGAATATGTCAGGTATTTTTCAGAAAAAAAGTCAAAAGTATTCTTTCTTGCATTTGTAAGCATTTTTAAACTATTCCATCATATTTATGGTGTGTTTTGGGTCAGTAGTGAGATAATCAAATGTCGTCTCAATAATCAGTTTATTAAACACCTAGGAATACAGCTTAATACACCCTATTACTGCTGTTTTTATGAAATATCATTAAAGAAATATTATTTGCATTTATTCTCCATTTTCTGTCATTTTATTTAATAAACATTCAGATGACTGACATTAGCCTTGCAGCAGTCTCATTCTCATTTTCCAAACCTCAAAAGGAAACGAGAGATGTAGCTTTCTATTCATCTGAATGACCTCGCACCTGCTGCACCAAACAATCAAAGGACTTTGTGTTTTGTTTCTAAAAAAGATTTCTGATCCACACTTACCACTACTCAAATGGCATATTCACTATTTTGGTTATTGTATTATAAAAAAGAAAATTATCCTCATGCAAAACATCTCTCCCAAGGAGAATCAATTCACGTTTGTTTATGTGATTTCTGAGCGGTAACAAAAAATCTGAATCCTTGATTGTGGTGCCAAACAAATTCATGGACATCCTTCTGAGGGAGTGCATCACAGCATCTGGATCTGCATCGCAAAAGCTACCAGCGTATAGGCTATTTATCATTTATCACTATTTATGTGCCTGCTGCTATCTGCTGTATTCCTGCTAAAAGCATTTTGAAAACATTCAATCAATCTGCTTTAGGATCCTATTTAACTAGAGCAATTAAACAGGTAAACTCAGACAGGTAAATAATACAGAGTACACAATCCTTGTCAATCAATATATATCCAATAAAGAATGATGATTAAAATAAGTGTAAAAATAAGAATTATAAAGAAAACTAGGATAAAATTCAAAAGGTGGAAACATATATGTATATATATCTATGAAGAATAAATGTGCATGTGAATAGTTGTAATGTCCACATGCACACTTGCATTTAAATTGTACTTTTACATATTAAATTATGAAGGAGGGGCATAGTAACTAATGCATGGACCACAAAATGAATGGCAACACTTCTTGCTATAAAGAGTATGAGATCCATCTGAATGGTAGATTTTATCAATATGGTGCAAGTCAAAAGCTATGGCCATCAATAAATAAAGTGAACATGTGTGGGAGATTTTAAACTTAATCTTTACAAAGAGACATGTAGGATGTAGGTTTTTCACTTGGTATTTTGACAAGATTGTCACTCATGTTTCAGGGCACTGAATAGCTCAGCCTGATATTTGTTGTCCTACATTGATCTGTCCTGCCTGTCAACTTTGGCGGATCCTCAGCACACAGGACAGTTATTGATTGATTTTTCTTGCTTGAATGATTTTGAAAAATGTTCATTTCATTTTCAGGTTGAGCAAAATTTCACTTTGGCATTCAGGGCTTCACTGTGTAAAGCCCAGGTCTAATAAAATTATTGGTTTTTAAAAATTATTTATTTTTTATGACAGCAATGTTGTTTCCCAGCATAAAATGTTTCTTTATATTTGTGCAAGGCATTGCAGTAAGCTCTGATTGGATTTAACTGTACATGATTGTATCTTCCTCAAGTATGACCATGATATTAGCATTTTAAAGTTGAGGAGCATTTCACAAGTAATAAATATTTGGGAAGTCAAATCAGTAATTGGAATGGCACACTTTATACCTTCTATGCTGTCTGCACATGTCACTTCTAACTGTGAACAGCAGACAATTGGGGCTACTTCTGTTTCAGACATTCAGTTTTTGGCAAGTAATTACTGCAATCTGAAATGAAACATTCCCTGCTGCAGCTCTAACAATAAAAACATGACAGAGAGAAAACTCACCAATCGATTCAAACACCGACACATTTTTTGTCCATCCATCCATCTTCTTCCGCTTATCCGGGACGGGGTCATGGGGGCAGTAGCCGAATCAGGGATTTTTGTGTTGAATTAATAAGCAGAACATATTTAAATTTAAGATCTTTAATTATGCACACTTAAGAGTGATGAAATTGGCTCAATGCCAACATAATAGCTGTGCTGAAGCACTTTACTGGCAACAGCAACAGCTTAAAATTTCTCTCGTCTCTTTTTATAGTTTTTTTCTCAATATTGATCTTCAAAATCTGTTGCAGCTTAAAAGCTTGTATTTATGGGACATTTTCACAGAAAGACACAGTGTGGTCCTGATTAAATGAAATGTGCGTTGGCACATGAGCAGAGTACTTCATAAAATCTGACACAAACCTGCTCTTACACTCTCAAACCTGTTACATTGCCATTAGTAGCTGAGTGAGTTATAGTGGCCTCATGCTCATCATAGTCTCCTTTGATGGGTTAAGACACACATGGACAGCATTTAAGCCCAATCAAAATGCTGGTTGAATGAGAAAAGGTTCCAGCAGCATAAACATTAAAAGGAATACAAGAGCCTGGACATGTGATTACAGATCCCAACAACACAAGTGAACAATGAAACATGGACACAGACTGGCTGCATCTGCTGTTGCAAACAGGTATCTGTGCCAGAAAAAAACAGAATGCACAATAAAGATGTGTACAAAATACACAGTACTATACAGAGATAGGGCAGATTTTTTTTCTAAATATTATTTTAACAGTTTGAATCACAAAATGATGATAATGAATGTCCAAAACAGAATGTATTAGATTGTGGTTTGCACATAATTTCTGTGATTTCATAAAAATCAAGTTTAAAATAAAGCTGTCTCCTGAACAGCAGCCAGTGGACACCCTGGGCCAACATTACCAAAAAAATAGCAATTCACAATTTGCATGGATTCAGCAACAGCAGCTTATTACACCATCAGCTCCTCGAGTGTGACTGTGACAGTTGCCAAAGACCCACAATGGTATAGCGAGCTTATAGGCGCAATTTAGACGTAGGATTTTTATGAGCTCGCTAAGAGATAAGGCCATATGCACTGATCTTCAGAGACAAAAAATTTTCCTTGCAAAATGGACAGAAACTGCATGACCACAACTCACAAATATATAATATTGATCTCTGTTAAGCCGTCTACTATTATTTCAACATTTCTCTCTTAAATGCACATGCAATAAGGTGAGAATCCTTTTTCAAAAGCTTGCATAAATTATATCAAAACTGCTTCTCCAGCAGGCTGCATCTGATACATAGAGCACATATCTGGGGCAAAACCTTTACGTATAACTTGAAGCTGGTGACAGGTACATGAATGTGCCAGACTCTGGCCTCAACTACCAAGAACTGATCCAGCCACACAAAGCAAAATACATAATTCAGGAAATTCAGAACACAACTGAGTTATATGGTCCTTTACCAGAACAGACAGATCTGCACTGGTCTTATATTTTATGTTTGAAAGTGTGAGCCTCCATAAAAATGCAACAGGAACATTTCCTAATGTGGTTTTTCAGGATACCAGTGTTGTATCCAAACAATGTAACACAGCAGTAAGCAGGAATATGTGTGATGAAACGTGACAGAAGTAAAAGTAATTTTGCACACTAGGAAACACTTTGTGATCTAAGACTGTAAGTAACTTCTTTCTGTCACTGGGTTCATTCATCAGAGTTAAAAATAGTCAGCTGCACAGGTGTCACATTTTCTCAAAGTCATGCCGAAGGGAGAAAGCTAACCCTAGGTAATGAATGAACATGCTATAAGTCATTGTTAATTTGATTATACTGGGGTCCCCTTTCTTCAGATCAATGGACGTGAAATCAGATGGCAACGATTGGCTGATTTGCATTATGAATGGCAAACGGTAAAGACACAAGTACTGCAACACTATAGAGCTATAAACACTGAAACTGTCAGAGAAATTTAGAAAAACAGAACTATATTCTAAGAAATGTGTCTATGTGGTTCTGATTATTTTATAAAAGCATAATATTTTGGCAAATAAGTCTGATATTTGAAATAGTATTAAGGTATCAGACACAGAAGTAAATATCTAATTCAATATTTTGTCATGAAATTAGTGTTTAAATAAAAGCCTGATTATAATACTAAAGACTTTTGGGAATGCTGACAGCGTGAGTGAACAGAGTGATACATCTTTTATGTAACATTAACCTTGTGACTCTTTTAAGATTGATTAATCCTGATTATTTTCTGTCACACAAAGTGCTATTTACTGTGTGGGCATAATGAGGAAAAAGAGCCACTTTACAAAGATGGAAGACACACCCCATTACGGCCGAATTTGCATTTATGACAGCACTTGACAATATCAATTTACTATGCTTTTAAAAGTGCTGCTTATTCTCCGGGAGCATGCATGAGTGGAGTGGAGAGTAGAGTTTGTTATGGGCCAGAGGAAGCATATTTATAGACGATTTGTTTCACAAATGCTTCCACTACAGTGTAAGAGCATGATAAATTGCAGACCCAGCCTGTGTTTCCTTTAGTTTCTGTTATATTTCAAAATAATACTCTTTATGTTGTAATATATCAGAAAATGCAGGATCCATTTAATAAATTATGTAGTAAATTCTTGTTAAGGACAACTGTACGTAGCTGACATTAGCACAACCTAAAGCTTCAAGTTGAAATGTACAATAAGATTAGATTTATATTTGGCCCTCAAGTCACTTGTTCTCTTTCAGCTTTTACTTCTGACCTTTGCTTGGTGAAATCACTTTGTGTACTTTCACAGTCACTGACCACATTTAAACTTTACTAATAGGTTTCTGAGCCAAGAGAGGATCTAGCAACTAAATAATGATAAAAATGCTGATTATAGTTTCTCCAAATGTTTCATTTTGTCCTATTAACAGTGCACAACACAGAAATCCAGTTCACTGTCACAAAAGAGTAAGGAAACAAGAAAATAGTCTGCGACTTTTTTGTCTCAAACACATCGCTTTTAGCATTTGATGAACACTACCGTTTGTATTTTACAGACCACACAATTACAACAATTTTCAGGTAAACTGATCATTATTTGCCCGCTTATTTTTTTCAATATTTGAAATTCAGGCAGTCCACACGGACTATAAGGAGCCACCAATCTGAGGTAAACCGTCCACCAGCTGTGCATGAAGCCAGGCGTTGTCCGTTTGTCTTCAGACAGAAAATCCATCCATGTATTCTGAATGTCCACAACTATGCCAGCAGTTCAGACAACACTTCAGCACTTCAAAGGTACACTCCTAACCACGGCTTGTGTTCGCCTCATGAAGACACTGATAAAAATATTGACTTTGCATTGTAGGATATAAAGAAATCAGAAGACTGAACAATCCCTTTGAGTTTCAGGCTTTCCTTTGCAGAATCTACTATAAGGTCCAATTATTTTTTTTTATCTGAGCTACATGATTGAATTTATCCTGCAGCAGACATGTTGAATGAGTATCTTGGTACTTGTCTATGCTGCTGTTTATGTGAATTGACTGATAATGAGATTTGATGTTTTGCTGATACTATTGACACACTTTTCTACACCTGTGCTGTAAACAGTATATTTGCTTTAATAGCTGATTTTATGATACTTGGGCATAAAGGAGCCAGTTACCTACAGTTAACTGATGTATCCATAGAGACTCTGCTGCTCCCCTTAGCTCTATGGTGATTAAAAAAAAAAACTCTTTCAGCTCACAGTTTTTTTTCTGACCCAAACTAAAATGGTAAACACACCTGCTTAGTATCAGCACTGTCAGTGTGAGTGCGCTGATGTTAGTATTCAGCTCAAAGCAGTGCTGTGTCTAAGTAAAGCCTCAAAGGGCTACTAGCTGTAGCCCTTCAGTTATACTTTAAAACCATCTATCAACTATCCAGCCATTATCTATATCAGTTATGCTGTAAAGCAAACTCCAGTCCTCAAGGTCCACTGTCCTGCTTGTTTTCCAACTAACCCTGCCCTACCCACTGCTGATTACCTGGATCAGGTGTGTTCAGCCAATCAGAAACTACAAGGGCAGGAATTGGAGACCCCTGCTGTAAAGTGTCACGAGGAGGCTGGAGCTGGTCCTAGCTGACACTGGGCAAGATTGTCATCAAATAATTATTTAAAATACTGTTACATTTGCTAAAAAACATTTTGATTACTTAGTTTCTTTAAGCTGTCTGATTTGAATCAGCTCCTTCTCTCATAGTTTCCCACTTCCCTGTTATAAATCATGTCAACAACAGGAGGAACTTCCAACACCACTGCTCTGTCTTACTCCTCCATGGGCTACTTGCTTATTGCTATGCTCTTTCAGCCATCAATTACCTGCAACAGCCTATCCTCCTCCAGAGGCTGCTGACATCCAGCCACCACTACTATCACCACCATCATCAGGTTTCCATGTGTGACGGTCACTAATTGCGTGGCGGTTGGTTAGGTGGTGGGTTACTAGTTAATCTAGTTAACTGACTTTACATTTAAAGCTATAGCCACAAATAAAGATGAAGTTTTCAAATTTAGCTTCTTTGCTCTCAAAAACTGAGGCTGCATCTATCCTTTATTTGGGTTTAGCTCTGAGATTACATCTGGCAAGCAGCTCTGCCTCTGAAAAATGTTTAACTAAAACTCCAGGCAGGCATTTCTCCCCAGACACGTCGTCACTCAAAAAACAAACATCTGTTTATAATTATCCACTTATCTACAGTTTGTGCACACTAAAGAGTAAAAGTTTAGTTTAGTCAGCTGAAGGTGACCGTTTTGAGATAATTAACAAAGTCCTTATGCTCCATGCCAACTACTAAAAATGATAGTGTGTTAGGCTGAAAATTAACTCTGAATTTTATAAACAACTGTTTTCTGTGTTCAGTAGTCTTTGGTCAAACTTTGGACTAATAAAAACCTTCAGCTTTCATTTATAATGTTAATGGTTTCTGAGAAGTCATTTTTTATATGGAACATACTTTAATAAACGCTCTGTCGTGATAACAGACTCACATGTTGTGAGAGCCTAGATCATGCTGCTCTGTCACCATATTTTTCACACTTATCCGCTGATGCAGAATCTCATTGAAAAAAAAAAAAAAACACATCTGTCAGCATTTCGGTCTTTATGCACCATAAAATTATAATACTCTGATTCCAGGAAAGACACAATATTAATTATGTGTTCAACACCTTTTAAATGTACATTTAACAAAATAGTGCTTCAGCCCTTGTTGATTTATTACTTCCTTGTTTAAAGGCTTTTTTGAATTTTGCTGATCAAGCTTTGCAAACCAAAGTCAACAGTAAGATCATAAAAGAGGGATCAGTGCTGTGTTAAGTGGAAATTAATAGGTTAAATCAATTATGAACTGGTAAAACTGCTGATTTTAGACATTCAGTGAACTGTGAAGGGATTAGTTAAATGCCTCTCTGTCGAGCTTCAGGTTAAATGTATTGATTACCCTGTGGTGACTTTCATACATGCATACCTTTTCCATTGTTGTCCTATCAGGTTTCCTTTAAGAAGAGGTTAACGTTTATAAATAAAAATCAGGAAAATGTGCTGACATTGTTCATTGTACTTAATGTCATTAGGTTTATATAAATATGACAGAATACAACATTTAATATTGTATCAAGGTTGACTTTTCTCTGGCAGTGCTTAATCACTTTTAATCCTTTCCCATCAGCTTCGTCATATCACTGTCTGCTTGCAGGTTACACTGACGCCAGCAGAGGCAAACACTAAACATTAAACATTAATGACTAAGAAACTACAACAGAAACTACTACAGTGGCCATACTAACACATGGTACAGTGTCAATGGCATGATATGTACAGCTGGACCATCTGTTGCTCAGGTACTACAAAGCTCAGAAAGAAAACAGAATTAGTTACAGCAAAGTTACATATAGTTAGGCTTCTGCGAAAACACACACATGCACTTATTTTTAATATTGCAGATTCACAGCTTTTGTTTTCTTAAAAATACACACATAATACCAATGTTGGTGCAGCAGAAAACAACCAAGCAAACTTTTGATGGCTAATTTAGCTTTAAATCATTATTCATACCTGTTTATTTGTGATATATACTATTAAAAACCACGCAAACAAAACACTGTTACACAATTCTAAATCTTAAATAAACCATCTTCAAATTTCTGTAAACAAGTGCGGACCACTCCAGTAATAGTTCAGATTCTATACTTTGTGTTTTCACAATACAAAACCTGTTGTAGCTCCTACTGACAGGTGTCTCATTGTGGATTATGCATAGTCTGGTGCTTCATTTACACAGGTTTTCAATATTGGTAATGCCCCTCAAAACAGATTTGCTTCCTTTGCATATGGTGCTGGAAAAACAGAAAGTCATGCAAGTTTCTAACACATTAAAGCCTAAAGTTAAAGCACCAGCATAAAAGATTCAGAGGGCAAATGGCAAATTAAGCCATCGCCAGTGTAAATATGTCATTCAATCAGTTTGTGCAAACTGTTGCAGCTTATTCAAACAGTCATTATACACAATGTTAAATTCAGTAAAGAGTATAAAAACATGTTTGCTCACTGGCATTATAAAACTTGTGCTTCTATCAGTGTTAACATTATTAAATGCAGCCTTGCAGTAAGCAAAAGCATTTATACCTATCATTTCAGACAATTAAACTCTGACCACATTCATCTGGTCCTGCCCAAACTGATGGTAGCCATCTGTTAGTACACCAGACTAGCTCAGGCTCAGGAACATTGATATGGATGATTTTACGAATGCATCCGTGCAGCAAACAGTGAAATATTAGAGATTTTGCCTATGGCTAATTTGTTTAAACAGGAATTGAAGCCTGACTAGGCTACAGTAACTCCATCTGTTGAGGGGGAAGGTTTTGTCTGGGGCAAATGGTAATGGGGCACTAAATCTTTTTTTTTTTTTTTTTTAGTATTCATTAGACAAAAATTAATTCCTGAAGGTCTACATGTTAAAAGATACCAGGGAAAAATAACCACTAACAAAGCTGTTTATAAATGGGAGTCTTGTATTGGAAGAGTGGAGAAAAACTGTACACAAATGTACCTACAGTAATAAACCAGTGTAACACAAATATATTCCAACAAAACAATTTCAGTTCTATTTCAGATCATCCAATCTATATTCCCCAATCACAACAGCCTTTTATCATACAGCACATTTTGCAATTACCTCATTTGGCTTGCATGTGTAAGCTAAGGCAATTACCTTCCATTTGTTCCAGCATAGGCTCATTGCAAGTCAGTTCAGTCTCAGGTCAGGAGCATAGGACCTTTTACTGAGTTATTGTAAATGGAGATGGAAAATGAGGTGTCTGAAAACGGTGAGAGCCACTCACAATCCAGCAAAACAAAAGATTCTTTATGTTTGGGATTGTTGTGATGTTTGATTTCAAAATGCCACAAAAATGTCATTATACAGTGGGTACGGAAAGTATTCACACCCCTTTAAATTTTTCACTCTTTGTGTCATTGCAGCCATTTGCCAAAATCACAAAAGTTCATTTTATTTCTCATTAATGTACACTCAGCACCCCATCTTGACAGAAAAAAACAGAAATGTAGAAATTTTTGCAAATTTATTAAAAAAGAAAAACTGAAATATCACATGGTCATAAGTATTCAGACCCTGTGCTCAGTATTGAGTAGAAGCACCCTTTTGAGCTAGTACAACCATGAGTCTTCTTGGGAATGATGCAACAAGTTTTTCACACCTGGATTTGGGGATCCTCTGCCATTCTTCCTTGCAGATCCTCTCCAGTTCTGTCAGGTTGGATGGTGAACGTTAGCGGACAGCCATTTTCAGGTCTCTCCAGAGATGCTCAATTGGGTTTAGGTCAGGGCTCTGGCTGGGCCAGTCAAGAACGGTCACAGAGTTGTTCTGAAGCCACTCCTTTGTTATTTTAGATGTGTGCTTAGGGTCATTGTCCTGTTGAAAGGTGAACCTTCGGCCCAGTCTGAGGTCCTGAGCACTCTGGAAGAGGTTTTCTTCCAGGATATCTCTGTACTTGGCCGCATTCATCTTTCCTTCAATTGCAACCAGTCGTCCTGTCCCTGCAGCTGAAAAACACCCCCACAACATGATGCTCCCACCACCATGTTTCACTGTAGGGATTGTATTGGGCAGGTGATGAGCAGTGCCTGGTTTTCTCCACACATACCGCTTAGAATTAACGCCAAAAAAGGTCAATCTTGGTCTCATCAGACCAGAGAATCTTATTTCTCATAGTCTGGGAGTCCTTCATGTGTTTTTTGGCAAACTCTATGCGGGCTTTCATGTGTCTTGCACTGAGGAGAGGCTTCCGTCGGGCCACTCTGCCATAAAGCCCCGACTGGTGGAGGGCTGCAGTGATAGTTGACTTTGTGGAACTTTCTCCCATCTCCCTACTGCATCTCTGGAGCTCAGCCACAGTGATCTTTGGGTTCTTCTTTACCTCTCTCACCAAGGCTCTTCTCCCACGATTGCTCAGTTTGGCTGGACGGCCAGGTCTAGGAAGAGTTCTGGTCGTCCCAAACTTTTTCCATTTGAGGATTATGGAGGCCACTGTGCTCTTAGGAACCTTGAGTGTTGCAGAAATTCTTTTGTAACCTTGGCCAGATCTGTGCCTTGCCACAATTCTGTCTCTGAGCTCCTTGTGCAGTTCCTTCGACCTCATGATTCTCATTTGCTCTGACATGCACTGTGAGCTGTAAGGTCTTATATAGACAGGTGTGTACCTTTCCTAATCAAGTCCAATCAGTTTAATTAAACACAGATGGACTCCAATGAAGGAGCAGAACCATCTCAAGGAGGATCAGAAGACATGGACAGCATGTGAGTTAAATTTAATAAAAATTTCTACATTTCTGTTTTTTTCTGTCAAGATGGGGAGCTGAGTGTACATTAATGAGAAATAAAATGAACTTTTTTGATTTTGGCAAATGGCAGCAATGACACAAAGAGTGAAAAATTTAAAGGGGTGTGAATACTTTCCGTACCCACTGTATACTATCTATTGCACAAGGTGAAATTATTGCAGTGCTTATTCATTTTTTTCTATTTATTTATTCATAAAGTATAGATTAGTAGTATTGGTCTAAGCGTTTCATGCAACTACACCGACAGGCTCTGACGATTGCTTGGGCTGGAGCAGCAGTAGTCCACCACAAATGGTAACACAATAACCAAAGTCAATGACCCCTGTGCACCAAGCCAGCAGTCTGTTTTAATGTAATGAGTTCATGATTTATTGAAATACATAACTCCCTAACAGTCTTATACTACAATGCCCTGTAACTGAAAACTCTACTCCCGCTTCACCTCAGCGGTCAACTTTAATGTGTTAGCGCCATTGTATTACAACTTGGATGCATAGTTTCTGTTCAACCTTTACTGATTTATCACTAATGGCTCCATTAAACCTCAATTCCATCTGAAAGGCCAGTACACAATGCTGTGTGACTGCATAAGCTGCAAAATGTGTAGTGTCTCGAAGGCTGAACTGTGTTACCATCATATTTGTTGCCAGGGCAAACAAGGTTGCTATGCAAGGCTGAAGTCCAACTAAGCATAAACCTATTCCATTAAGGTAGTCAGGTAAGTTTAGGACTATATCTACTGACTCTGTAGATGAATGTCATAAAAGGTTTTATAATGATGCTGCTTATCTTGCTGCAATAAATGGTTCCATTCACAGTCAGATTTTCCTGTTCTGGGTTATCTTGGTGATCTTGAAACTGTCAGATGTTTGCAATAGCCAGACTATTCCAGCCTGCTGAAAGAGCCACAGAGCCTGAAGCATAATCTAGAGAATCCCTTTTCACAAACAATGATCCATTTAGAGTGGCTGTAAAAAGAACATGCAGCAAATGAGAGAAAATCACATTAACCTTGGGCTGTTGCTGTCTTGTCAGAAGCACCTTGGGTGAGTAGAGAAGATAATTCTGAGAAGGTCTAAACAGAAACCACAGCACAAACACGTATGTTTAGTTGTTTATCTAAACCAATTAGTGAGTAACAGCTGGGCTTCAGCCAGAGCCCTGCTGACTGTGGACCATGACATCTTCCCCCATGAAGTAATTACAAAGTGGCCTTTCACTTTCTGGCATTCAGGCATGTTCATGTCCAGTGGCAGGTTGGTACTCATTAAAAGTGATGTAAGGCAATAAAACTGTGCAATTACTTTACTGAACCATCTGCCCAGAGAGATCAAAATTCTTTTGTGACTGAGTATAAAAGAAAGACCTGAAACTGGTCTGTTTACATTTCTAAACCAGCCCATCATATGTAGACTTAAATATTAGCTACTGGACGAATATTGACCTAAAACCACACACTATTTAAAAACTAAATACTTACTGTTAAACCACTTGTATTTATTTTCCACTCAGTTGGGAATTTATGTCAATCTGGTTTAGTTCTTAGCAGCTCTGACTGATGAGGAGCTGTTCAAATATGAAGGACTGCTTTTCTAAGAAAGAATACACAAGATCTGCAGTGTGCCTCATGGAAAATGATTATATGATCCTCGAGAAACATACTCTTTATTTCACCCCTCATGTATCAGCTACAGCTCCTTGGTTTCAAAGATTCAGGGCTTTTAAATTCAGTGCTCAACCAACAACATACAACTTGTTGTATTAAGATTAGAAGTAACTAAATATTTACACCCAGTAACGTACACATGTAATTGTTATGTGTCTACATCAACCAACAAACAAAGCAAATACATTTTTTTGGGGGGAAATCAATTTTTTTTTTTAGGAAACTACTTTCCTTATTAGACTGAAGAGTGAAAGAAATGGGGGGAAAAGTCAGTTATTTGACACCAAATTAAAAGATCCAATTTACACATTTTAGGAATCAAATAAAATTCAGATTTGATTTAATACATTTTCATGTATACTTATCTGCACCTCCGTTTGACAGATTACATTTTTTAACATCTGGCTTCACCTTATTATGCCTCATGCTCTTGGTATTTTTAAACTTTTGTTACAGTCACACAGAACATGAACTGCTTGGTAAATCACTAGCTAGTATGAAATTAGCTCATAGTTACCAAGAAAAGATTACACACAATTTGATGAATTTACCAACCAATTCAGGAAGAAAGTAAATGTCAAAAGAGAATTAAACTTTTAAATATCTGGTTGTTACTCAGCTCATCCCACAGCCCAAAGGTTAAATTAAAAAATGTAGACTGCACCAATTGCTTTTGTTCAATATTCCAAACTGACAAGAAATTTGCTTCTCTGAGACTTGATCGCGTGATGATTATTTGTCACTGATTCTTGAGAGTTGGGACAAAACAGGTTTTAAAAATCTTTTTTTTTTTTTTTTTTAAATGGACACTATACTCATTACAATTATATATTTCTGTAGAGAAAAGTCTTGGCTATATAACCATGTAAAGGAACACGTCCTAAATAAAACATTTTTGACAAATAAACACCTTTCCCTTTTGAACTTGATTTGTGTCAACTCCATCAGACACACTAAGAAGTATATAAGTATAAATAAGAATCTAAAGTTCTGAACTATGCTGTAATAGGGTTTAGTTACTCTATGTAATAAATTAAAATATGTAAACTTAATTTGTGATTTCACACTATTCTGAAAACTCAGATTTCTAAATATCTTAATTTTCACACCATATTTTTAATTTTAATATAAAAAACAATTCCTTTAATAATTAAGAGGATGTAGATAGGAGTGTGCTTTATTTCATCACCAACATAAACTGAATAATGAATAAACATTCTCTGTCAAAAATGAAAACATAAATTTGACGGAGTTGACGAAGACCTGATGGTGTTGACAAAAATGTGTGCATTACTGATTTAATGAGCAAATGTGTTTTTAAACTGATGGAGGTGACAATAGCTGAAGTAGTAACTGCTACTCATCTTGTATTGAACATATAAAATAAAACGAACATACTAATAATTACACCATTTCCAATTATTATAAATTAGACTGTTTCCAATTGTCAAAATAATGAGAAATGCCCTCCTCTCCCCGTCTTCATCCACTTCATCTCCTCTACCACTTCCTCTTCTCCTCCTCATCCATCTCTTCTCTTCTTCCTTTCCTCCTGTGTTCCTCTCCCCTCCTCCTCTACTCTTCCTCTCCTCCATGTCCTTCGTTTCTATGTTTTAGCCTCTGAGGGTCCTCTGGTGCCTTTCTGGTGCGAGTCTTGTGACTAACTGGAAAGATAAATGAGAAGTGGCAGTCAGATGAGGATAATGGATTTGGCAGAAATTGAATATAGCCTAATATTCATAAGCATGTTCCACTATAACGCCATGACAATAAGAAATGTTGTATTTTCCTACATTAGAATTAGTGCTTTAAGTGGGTCCCTCTACAGAGGCCACCATTCAATGTAATATTGAGTTTCACAGTCAGATGCTGTGCAATTCCACACACTGGCTTTTTTGTTTAATATATAAATAGGAAAGTGACACCATAATAAGCAGACCAAAGCCTGCTCATGCTCTAAGTTATAAATGTAAGTTATACAGTATGGTTAAATAATATAATACATGTTATATACAGTGGGGCAAGTATTTAGTCAGCCACCAATTGTGCAAGTTCTCCCACTTAAAAAGATGAGAGAGGCCTGTAATTTTCATCATAGGTATACTACTATACTATAGGTATACTATAGGTATACTATGAGAGACAAAATGAGAAAAAAAATCCAGAAAATCACATTGTCTGATTCTTAAAGAATTTATTTGCAAATTATGGTGGAAAATAAGTATTTGGTCAAAAACAAAAGTTCATCTCAATATTTTGTTATATACCCTTTGTTGGCAATGAGAGAGATCAAACGTTTTCTATAAGTTCACAAGGTTTTCACACACTGTTGCTGGAATTTTGGCCCATTCCTCCATGCAGATCTCCCTCTAGAGCAGTGATGTTTTCGGGCTGTCACTGGGCAACACGGACTTTCAACTCCCTCCAAAGATTTTCTATGGGCTTGAGATCTGGAGACTGGCTAGGTCACTCCAGGACATTGAAATGCTTCTTACGAAGCCACTCCTTTGTTACCCAGGCGGTGTGTTTGGGATCATTGTCATGCTGAAAGACCCAGCCACGTTTCATCTTCAATGCCCTTGCTGTTCCATCAGAAAGAGGTTTTCACTCAAAATCTGACGATACATGGCCCCATTCATTCTTTCCTTTACGTCCTGGTCCCTTTGCAGAAAAACAGCCCCAAAGCATGATGTTTCTACCCCCATGCTTCACAGTAGGTAAGGTGTTCTTTGGATGCAACTCAGCATTCTTTCTTCTCCAAACACGACGAGTAGAGTTTTTACCAAAAAGTTCTATTTTGGTTTCATCTGACCATATGACATTCTCCCAGTCCTCTTCTGGATCATCCAAATGCTCTCTAGCAAACTTCAGACGGGCCCGGACATGTACTGGCTTAAGCAGGGGGACACGTCTGGCACTGCAGGATTTGAGTCCCTGGCGGCGTAGTGTGTTACTGATGGTAGCCTTTGTTACTTTGGTCCCAGCTCTCTGCAGGTCATTCACTAGGTCCCCCCGTGTGGTTCTGGGATTTTTGCTCACCGTTCATGTGATCATTTTGACCCCACGGGGTGAGATCTTGTGGACAGGTGTCTTTATACTGATAACGAGTTCAAACAGGTGCCATTAATACAGGTAACGAGTGGTGGACAGAGGAGCCTCTTACAGAAGAAGTTACAGGTCTGTGAGAGCCAGAAATCTTGCTTGTTTGTAGGTGACCAAATACTTATTTTCCACCATAATTTGCAAATAAATTCTTTAAGAATCAGACAATGTGATTTTCTGGATTTTTTTTCTCATTTTGTCTCTCATAGTTGAGGTATACCTATGATGAAAATTACAGGCCTCTCTCATCTTTTTAAGTGGGAGAACTTGCAACAATTGGTGGCTGACTAAATACTTTTTGCCCCACTGTATGTACACCTATGTTAAAAAAAAAACCCTGAAAAAACATTTATATCCTTTACTGAGGTCACAAATATTATATTAGCACATTAGATTATAGGTGACAGAGTTGAAAAAGGGGCAAGAATATTCCCTCCAAAACATGAATGCTGCAGCTATTTGTTTTTTCCTTAGTTGCTAGCTGTCTCAATAACCTCACTAAAATGTTTACATTCAATCAACTATTATTTAAAAACTTATAACTGTGAGGTGGCGTTGACATGGTCCAGCTGTGACCATAGGAATATTGAGATTGTTTGTCCAAAATATCAAAAAGTTTCAAACTTACCAGAGTATGTGTGGAAGTGTTGTATTCAGCACAGCCAGGGAGACAAAAAGGGGTCCTCAGGGATATAGCTGACAGTGCTTCGATAGGCAGATTTTTATGGAAAATATTGTTTGATGTTGACTTTATGCATTGCTTTATATATTTATAACCTTTCTTTTAAATTTGATATATGTGTTAATGCAATTTTAGATTTTTTAAAGTGTTTATGGGCTGATTGTGACCTCTTGCTGAGGAAACATACAATAACATGGACCTTTTAACAACAGACCATTCATTTAAACAAAGTTTCGCAAAAAATGATAAGAATGTGTACTGAAAATTAACATGGGTATACACAGTTCCTTTAGATTTAACTTTGTAAGCATGTCATCATGATGAATGTCATGATTTTTAATATAAATTAGACTTTCCTATGTAGAACATCTTTTGTCCCGACTCTCAAGAATAAGTGTTGTGTTTATACAGCTGCTCTCTCTGACCTATCTCTGTCCATGACACTGTCATAAACATAGGGCAATCCTGATACATTTCCATTTAGACAGCCTGTTCCTTCATGTTATTCTTTCTCAGGGTTAGTTTTCTTAAGGGCACGTTCCAAGAACATCTGATTTCTAATTTTTTTCCACATTTCTTATGAGAGCACAAGCTGTGCACAATGGTAATTCAAAACAATTGCAAACATTCTTGGATAACAGCAGACAGAGGTAGAAAGTGGTTCAAAAGTATGTTTGCAAAAGGAGCAGGGTTCAAGGCTCTGTGCTGGCAAAGATCTGCTCTCTTGAAAAGAACCCTGAACATCTGAAGGAGTGCGGAAACCTATTGCTGTAATTTCTCATTACATTTTGTGAGCTTGTTTTTCTGTGATTCCCCATTTTTTTCTGTAGGTTCACTCAATATTGAAAAAATGTGGTCAAGCCATACTTTAATCACACTTCAGTCTCACACTTCAGAAAGCAGTTGACATTTCATCAGGTCAATCCAAGCATCAACAATCAATCAATTAATTAATCGCTTAACTAAATAGCTTTGTGCAACATGTGGAGAAAAGGAAAATACAGTGGTGGGAAAAAGTGTTGGCCCCCCTTCCTGATTTCTTCTTCTTTTTTTTGCATGTTTGTCACACTTTAATGTTTCAGATCATCAAACAAATTTAAATATTAGTCAAAGATAACACAAGTAAACACATCATACAGTTTTTAAATGAAGGTTTTTATTATTAAGGGAAAACAAAATCCAAAACTACATGGCCCTGTGTGAAAAAGTGTTTGCCCCCCTGTTAAAACATAACTTAACTGTGGTTTATCACACCTGAGTTCAATTCCTCTAGACACACCCAGGCCTGATTCCTGCCACACCTGTTCGCAATCAAGAAATCACTTAAATAGGACCTGTCTGACAAAGTGAAGTAGACCAAAAGATCCTCAAAAGCTAAACATCATGCTGAGATCCAAAGAAATTCAAAAACACATGAGAAAGAAAGTAATTGAGATCTATCAGTCTGGAAAAGGTTATAAAGCCATTTCTAAAGCTTTGGGACTGCAGCGAACCACAGTGAGAGCCAGGAGTGGCCAGGAGTGGCCAGCCAACCAAAGTTACCCCAAGAGCGCAGCAACGACTCATCCAAGAGGTCACAAAAGACCCCACAACAACATCCAAAGAACTGCAGGCCTCACTTGCCTCAGTTAAAAGAGAAAGAGACTGGGTAAAAATGGTCTGTATGGCAAAGTTCCAAGCCGAAAACCACTGCTGAGAAAAACAACATAAAAGGCTCGTCTCAGTTTTGCCAGAAAACATCTTGATGATCCCCAAGACTTTGGGAAAATATTCGGTGAACTGACGAGACAAAAGTTGAACTTTTTGGAAGGTGTGCATCTGGCGTAAAAGAACATCATACCAACAGTAAAATATGGTGGTGGTAGTGTGATGGTCTGGGACTGTTTTGCTGCTTCAGGACCTGGAAGACTTGCTGTGATAAATGGATCCATGAATTCTGCTGTCCTGAAGGAGAATGTCTGGCCATCTGTTCCTGACCTCAAGCTGAAGCGAACTTGGGTTCTGCAGCGGGACAATGATCCAAAACACACCAGCAAGTCCACCTCTGAATGGCTGAAGAAAAACAAAATGAAGACTTTGGAGTGGCCTAGTCAAAGTCCTGACCTGAATCTGATTGAGATGCTGTGGCATGACCTTTAAAAGGTGGTTCATGCTCGAAAACCCTCCAATGTGGCTGAATTACAACAATTCTGCAAAGATGAGTAGGCCAAAATTCCTCCACAGCGCTGTAACAGACTCATTGCAAGTTATCACAAACGCTTGATTGTAGTTGTTGCTACTAAGGGTGGCCCAACCAGTTATTAGGTTTAGGGGGCAAACACTTTTCCACACAGGGCCATGTAGTTTTGGATTTTGTTTTCCCTTAATAATAAAAACCTTCATTTAAAAACTGCATGATGTGTTTACTTGTGTTATCTTTGACAAATATTTAAATTTGTTTGATGATCTGAAACAAAGTGGGACAAACATGCAAAAAAATAAGAAATCAGGAAGGGGGCCAACATTTCAGGGCCAATATTTGTTTATCCCACTATGTTGCATACAATTTAATACCAGACTTTGTGCCAATGTTAGCATCAAGCGAGGCTTCCATTTGAAGTAACTTTATAAGTATTTGTTACTAGACCAGGATTGAACCTCATATTTTAACTGTATTTGTGTCAGGTACTCTCCAAGGTCCTGACCCTACTGCTAATAGTGGAGATGGAGATGTCCAAGGTACTGACACCGATATATTCCAATAATGACTACTGTCTATGGGAAATTTTTGGCCAGCAATGGTAAATGTCTATTCTTTAAATTACATGTTTGTGTAGTTGTGTAATATACACTACATACAGACTGTGCTCTCTTTGCAGTAGATCTTAACTGCAGGGTTTGCCCTGAGCACTGGAAAGTGGGACAGCTTAAAAATTTCTTTCTATCTGTTACCATAATTATCTGTTTAGTTGCTTATTTCTTGCTGACAATGTCGCTTTTGAGTGTACTTATTGTCTTTTTGAATCTAAACCCTGTGCTTTACAGTTAGACATAGTAGCGACTGCATGATTATTTTGTGGCTGTTTCACAGATTAGACAAAAATACCATGAGTTTTCTTTTTTTTTTTTAACCAGTAGTAGAGTGTGGGACTCACACTATTTTACTATGTGTGAGTCCCATTTCTGTTTGTTTTCTGCATGAATTTTGCTAGATGCCAATTCATTTCTGTTGACAAAGGCTCCAGGCTTCAGTACTCAGAATACACAGACTATTTCCTTGGTCAATTGTTTTGTCTATGTCAAAAAACTGAGATGGCTAGTGGCTTAGTGGTTAAACACATAGTATAACTACAAAACTACCTTTGCTGCAATGCAATACACCTCTATTTGTCAATATTTCCACTATTGGCTGATCACAAAAGGCAAAAATAAATCAAACCACAGCCATTAAATAATGCTCATATCAAAACAAAGTAATTCAGCAAATCCTTACATTTGAGAAGCTAGAACTTAGTAAATAGCAGCATATTTCCATAAAAGCTACTAAGATGCATTGCTGATAATCAAAATAGTTGCAGATTGATTTTGGTAACTAACTGATGATGACTAACTACTGTATTAGTTCCAGGTCTAACTTGGTACATAACAGAAATGCCAATTTATGCTATTTTTTCCTATAGATTTTTATGATATGTTACAGGTTGAAGTTAAAAATCTTGCTTAAAGTCACATGATCACTGGCCATTATTGAAGTGACATATGTTTATCTTTTTTGTTTTAGGATGCACTTTATTTCTGTCAGAAAATGACAATATGTTTGCTGTAATGTTGGAGTACAAATCTCCATATGCTGTGTCCAGTGTGTGGCTTAAAAAGCTGCCTCATAACACCACCACAGAAATCACTTAAGTGTCTGATTTGTGTCCTTGATGACCCCTTCTGACAGCTTCTTGGCTCTTTGACCACCAGAACATACTGAGCATGAAATACATGCTGAGCATGAAGCACAACAAATTCAAATTCAGTCATGACTTGGCACAATGGTCAACTGTGGCAGGGGCTTTGCTACTCCATTTCCCTCTAAATATCTCACCTGCTGTGAGGTAAGCCATTCATGAAAGAATTACAGCTGTTTTCCCACTTTGATACAAACAAGAAAAATGAACTATGCACACAGTTCTCAAGCTCATGCATGAACAACATGACTCCAAACTGCTGAACTCTAAGCACAATTTGATTGGTCATAATATTGTTCAAATATAATTTTAAATCACAGTTGTGCAAATCTCTGAAGACAAATTGCATCATTTAGCACACTGGCCTTCAAAATGCAACACCCTCGTTACCAGTTAGTCTCACTCATGTTGCACCTGTGCAAACTCAACTAAAAGAACTCTTCAATTATGTATCAGAGTCTAAATGAGGCCACACACGTTAGACAAGAAGATGAAGCAGCAAGAACAGAGAGGAAAAGGAACTGTGAGAGTAAGAAGCAGCCCAGCAGGCCACAGAGGCCATCAAGGATGATGAGGAAGGGAAGGGTGAGCAAATGAAATGCACACAACTTTGGTGGGTTGTGTTACCATGACTGAAGCTGGGCAGAGATTCTAGCAGAATATGAGACACTTTACAGTAGCCGCAGTTACCCAGGTCTTTAGAGAAAAGAATAGCTAACTACTTAAGAGGATTTACAGTACTAATTACGGCATATTATAATTTATGGCTTTTATGGATATCTACAATCCGTCTACTGCAGTCTACATTTCACGTCCCGAGTCCTGATCTTTTTCAAACCATGCCTTATATATGTCCATGTGAAGCCAACCATTAATAAATCTGCATTTCACTTGTACATTGTTGTGCATTGCTTTTGTGTAAAAGCCACCACCTCAGGCCATTGTGGAATTTTGCAAGATGTATGTGGAGTGAACAAGGTAATAAGCTCTTTTCAGTTCATGCTTAGAGGTTTTTTTTTTTTACAATTGCTGGAAAACTGCTTCAACCTTTGGGGAAAAACTTTAAAAGGAATTTCCACAGCCAGAGGTCCCTGTAGATCACTGAAGGCGTAGAATTTTCCTTCCCTTTTATAGTCATACACAAGTAGTAAATTAAAAAAAAAAAAAAAAAAAAGAGTAAAAAACTTCTGCAAACATTCATGAATTCATACATTTTCAGAGCAGCTTCTAACACATCTGTTTCAATTATCATTATGATAATTATAGCTGAGAAAAAACTATTCGCCTGCAGAAATCCAAGCTTAAGATCAACACTAAAGTCTGCTGAAGCTTTTGGTTATGGTTGGCAACTAAAAATGCCATTATATCAGTAGACAGAAAGAGCAGACTCATTCATTAAAAAACATGGCTTAGAAAAAAAAAGTACTAGATAAAGAACAAAATTTGACTTATGATGAAAGATCAAGGAATCAATGTTTTTACAGCTAGGGAGCTTGAATATGGGTACCAAATATGACATCAATCTACTTAAGTCATTAAGATATGAGAATAAAAACGTCAAAAAGTGTAAATAAACCCTCATGCTGGTGCTAGAGGAAAGGTTATATTAAAAAGTGTCAGAATACTCCAACACTAAAATTGCCATCACAACTTCTCTGAGTCCAAGGTGATGTCTCCCAAATGTCTTGGTTTTCCCATCCTCTCATTTTAGGTGAAGCCAGAAAATATTTGGCATTTTTTTTGTTTCAGCTATTCTTGTTTGTCAGAAAATTAAATGGTTACATTAAAGCAAGGCAAGGCAAGGCACGTTTATTTATATAGCACAATTCATACACAGTAATTCAAAGTGCTTCACAGAAATAAAGCATTAAAGAGTTCTTTCACTGAGAAAAATACATCTCATTACATTAAATGGTTAATCTGTCATTCAAATGGTTGCAGATTTTTTTTTTTTAATCTGAACTACTTGATTAATCATTCTAGCTCAAATTTGAACCACCAATATTGACTTAATTGTCAAAAGGACATGATTAACCAGTCAGCGAGATTAGTCATAGGAATGTCATATGTGCAAAATAATTCATGGCTATCTTTCTTATAGCTGTAGAGATATCTCTGGATCAAAGCTGACTGACTAATCAAACAAACAAACTGATATTGCCATCCTCAGAGCTATGCCACTAGCATAGCTAAATATTGTGAACCGACTTTTAAAGAACTACCTAATTCAATGTTTTTCCATTATTGAAAGGAAATATATTTATTATTGTTATTATTTCTCCTGGGTTACATGAGGCTACCATCCCCAACCCACTCATATACTAGAGATAATTAGGGGAGATGCAGACAGTTTTTGGCATGGAGACAGTGGCAGCAAAGATGGCTCTGTGCCATTCGGGTCCATCATCCTCATGAAGTTACTGCAGACTGAAAATTGATTCGGATCTGTTTCACTATAACATCAAGCTAATGGATCCCAAGTCTTCTGATCATCCAGAAATGCACCACAGAGACATCCAGACATTACTCAATACATGTTTTAAAGCATGAATATTAAACAGTATATTTGGATGAGGAGTTTTTTCACTGCGTCATAGTGTAGATCAGGTGAGAGAAGTGTTGTGGGTGATTAAAATAAAGCAACTTAGACATTTAGCCAGTTTTTTGTGTTTGTGCACATGATTAATAGTGACCCATTGATTTTACCACAGGTGTTCACTTCAAATTATTACAGTTCATTTTGCATTTCAGAAAACCTTAGGCTTGCTATGCTCTGGATTAAATTTTGATGTCCAACTTTTGGACTTCTTATCCGCAAATGCCCATGGCAAAAATTCTTAGTAGGTTTCACAATGCCAAATGTCTAAATTTAAATCTACTGTCAAGGAGAAGTAAGTAAATGGCACAGCGCTGGACATCTTAACAAACCAAACAGCATCACAGTATAAAAAGCATTTTGCCTACTGTACATACCTTCGAGCTGGATGTCCTGTATGCTATAGCCTGCCAATACAGCCCATCAATCACTGTAAAGTAGATAATGGCTGAAAATCTATAGAACAGTTACAGTGTATTCAATTAAATAGGAAAGTCACTGGAGCACAAGACAGTAAGAGTATCTTAAGGTTTCTGGGTATATGCTTCACTTGTTCTCTGACAAATAGTTAGTAAAGCAGCTAAAATTAGTGGTGCGCTGAAGGAAATGTGTGCTGTGTTTTTGCTCTGCACTTTCAAGAGATCACCTGTCAATCAAACGGTAGTTCACTGTTTCTTTCTGTAGAAACTGGGTAAACTCATGTTTCTGTTCTCTGAGTCATGGCTATGTGTTGGTACTTGTACATTGACAAACTGTCAATTCAGCCTATTTGAACAAATATTTTCACCACAATATCCACTGTGGGGGCTATCTGAAATGTAACACACATCAGGCAACAAGAATTTTCCCAGCAAAGTGACATGAATTTCAACTATATTGTACAATAACGTTTGTTTCATCAAGTGATTAACCAGAATTAAGTACAGAAGCATATATGTGAAACGTTCTACTGTATATGTGTGTAAACTACAAAGCAGAGGTAGAGGCAAAATCTCAGATCACAGGAAGAAAAGATAAAATGTGGACAAAAACTAAAACTGCTTTCTGTTTTAAATCTTCAGCTACACGCCAGTGCTATACAAGATAAAGAACATCACCATTGTGAAATGCTCCTTTAAATCTCTACTGACAGCTCTTGACTGTGATTTAGTGTATCTGTATTGCTTGCTAGAAAATATCATCTCATATAACATAAGTTTTCAGCCATAATCTGGCATCTGATTTGATTGCTGGCTGAATTTGACAGTATAATTCAGATTCACGCATCAGCTGTAGACAACTTGCCTCATAAGTAACTTGGATACATTCAGGATAAAACTGATTGATTATAGTACAAATTGGGAAATATGCAGATTAATATAAGCACGATAAAACCTCAAGAATCCAGTGAAGGAAAGTTGTCCCTGTGAATGACAAATTGTGTATTATTAGTCATTATTTATTGATCCCATACAGATACCCTAATGCTTTGGGGGAGACAAAATACAAGAAATACACAGTTAATTAAATTATTGCTATAATTAACTCCAAAACCTATGAAATGAAAAAAAAAAAAAACACACACCCAGTGAAGTGATGTCTTCAGATGTTTTGTTCAAGCAAAAGTTCAAAACTTAAGATATTCTGTTAAAGTGAATTAAGACAATGAGAAGCAGCAACACCTCTCATTTCACAACCTAAACCAGAGGACAATTCGTGCTTGAAAAATGATCAAAATGATCATCAAAATAGATTCAGATTATTTTACTGTTTATTAATCAATTAATCAAACCATGGTTTTATTGTGTTTTGACTGGAGTGCAATACAACGTAAAGTATTTTAAATGTATTATAAATACAAGAATTTATATCATTCACTAACACTATATTAACATCCTTTGTGTTTGAGCACTTTTGCATTTTCAAACCAGAGACCATGCACTGGAAAACATGTTCAGTAGGGTTAGAGGAGCCTGAGTACATTGAGAAAAAAATTGCTGAATCACTGTTTGATCACTAATTCTCTCAATGCTCAACAGATATATTTTCCCCATTTTGGCTGTGTGGCAATAAAAGTGTTATTTCTAGTTGCAAATGACAGAGGGGTCTTGCTTAATGTATTTCATTTTTCCAGGACACTGTCTTTTGCTTCTGATAACCTAATGCTGTGACAATACTTGATAGCAAAAATTATCTTAAAATTGAAAACCCCAGTTAAGTGAGTCATCATATCAGGATTCTTACTTGAATTTAGCTTTTAAATGTCAATGTACTTCCACCATTATTCAGTTTAGCAGTTTACAAGATAATACTAAGTGACCAAGAAGGATTTGACCAAATAATTTCCTTAACATTACAGCGTTTTTGAACTTGGCACTTGTGACCTGCATCGAGAGTGCGGCAATCAATTGAATTAACTCATTTAAAATTCAATCAAAAAATCGGCACTTAAAACAAGCCAGCACAATCTGCTTCCATTCCTCTAATAACAGCAAATCCAATTTCAGGAATAAATGCTCCTGGGAGCCACTACACCTTCTTGGCAGGGATAAAAGTAATAAGACAGGTGGCCTTCCAACTGTGCTGCGCACTGCCAGATGTAGAAATAACTTTAAGGCTTGAGATTAGATTGTCATAGCGTGTACGAAAAGAAATAAATATGGAGGGTTAGTATTAACGGTGGTGTGGTTGGCATATCCCAAGGAAAAATCAAAGACAGACAAAGGTCAAAACAGACATTTTACTTTAAAATCAGGCCTCCCGTAATGGCTTTAGCTATGTAACCCTATTTCAGAGAATTTGCACAATTTTTTTTTGTTTTTAGTTGATAACAGAAGCAGGTAGATAATCTCACTTCAAAGCAAACCATTTTTAATTTCACGTTGAAATTACAAAATATTTTATTTGTAAAAAAAAAAAAAAAAAAAAAAAAAAAATCAATGAGTGGATTCAGGCACAAATGTACTGGCAGACATGGATACTCTGGGTGTCCTTTAAAAAAGTCCACAGGATATCTTATTTTGATATTTTAGACAGATTTGGCATCCATAGACCTGAGGAGGTGCACCTTTGAGAGATTTTATCATTACAATAATCAACACCCCCTCAGTAGGTGTTGCTTTTCAAATGATGACAATAATGAACAAAATATATTTTATTTGTGGCAGCACGTGGCTTAGCGGTTGTCTCACAGCAAGGTCGTGGGTTCATAACCCAGCAGGGGCCTTTCTGTGTGGAGTTTGCATGTTCTTCATGTGGTTGTGTGCGTTTTCTCGGGGTACTCCAGTTTCCTTCCGCAGTCCCAAAATATGAATGTGAGGTTGATTGGTGACTAAATTTCCCATAGGAGTGAAAGTGAGTGTGGGTGTGTTTGGTTGTCTGTATATGCCCCCGCGATGGACTGGTGACCTGTCCAGGGTGTACCCCTGCCTTTCACCCAAAGAGAGCTGGGATAAACTCCAGCAGATCCCCATGACCCTAATTAGGAATAAGCGGGTATAGAGAATCAGTGAATTGTTGAATGAATATTTTATTTCTATGACAGTTTTCTCCTTGTGGAGAAAAGAGACTTCAAGTGCTTTTTTCATGAGGTTTAAAGGACTGCAAAATGTTGCAAACTTAGTGTGTATCAGTTTAAAAATTGGCTTGAGAACTGCCCTTAACACTGGATCTTTTAACACATTTTATTAGATTAAAATGCCACTCTTCTCAGATCTTTAGACTGCAGACTTTAGAAAATGCACATGAGTTTCTGCTGTGGCCTTATACATCATCAGACTCCTCTTTAAAAGCACGGTGCAGTGGATGTTCGATATGGATATGTCTGTCAATTTCAGTAAAGGGTCACTGTGCTCACTCCCTTTCTGATGGAGGGATCAGGGATTACCTCAACTTTCTGATGGCAGCATTTGTGATGGTTTACTTACAAACAAGGTCAAATAACCTCACATGTGAAAGTAGGATTTTTTTGTTCGTCAAACAACTATGGGTGGGAGCTGAGGGAGGAGTTGTTGGACAACAGTTAAGTTACCAGGCCAGAGTAGATAAAACTGTAAACTGACTTTAGAATATTTTCAGTGGGAAACATTCATTCCTGCCTTTAAAAGGAGGTTGCACTAACTTTTTTTTTTATTATAAAATATTATTTTAAGCAATGATTTTATCTGTTCCGAAATGTGCTATCAAGGTTCATTTAGTAAAGCACTTCGTAACATGAGTACAGCATAAATAAAGTTTATTACCATTATTACTGTTAGTGTCTTTTTGACTCTAAAATATGCAAATATCAAAACAAACATTATGGCAGGTTTAAATTTTACCCAAGATGTGTTTTGTAGTTTAAAATATAGACTGATTTTTGTAGTGTACAGTAATCATGCACTAATTCATAAAACAAATTGACTACTAAGCAGTTATACATTCATGAGTTATGTTGTAAAAAAATAAAATATGAATATCCTGAAAACAATAAAAGGTGCTGAAAGGCATGTTTTCAAAATGGCTAAATGTAAATTAAGATAAAAGTAAAGTTAGCACTAAGTGCTACTCCTTTCTAAGAAAGTTATTGTATTGTATTATGAAGTCCTGTGTTCAGTTACTGTACATTTAAACCATTCCTCCTGAATCTGCTCAGATTGATCATAATGCAGTTTTGGATATCAAAGACATAGATATATATATCCATCCATCCATCTTCTATACCCGCTTATTCCTTAACCAGAGTCACGGGGATCTGCTGGAGCCTATCCCAGCTCTCTTTCAAGTGGAAGGCAGGGGTACACCCTGGACAGGTCACCAGTCCATCACAGGGCCACATATACAGTAGACACACAAAGACAAACAACCACACACACTCACAGTCACTCCTATGGACAATTTAGAGCCACCAATCAAACTAACATTCATGTTTTTGGACTATGGGAGGAAACCGGAGTACCTGGAGTAAACCCACGCAAGCACGGGGAGAACATAATTTCCCTTCCCACCCCTATGGGTGGTGTGTGTGTCTTCCTCAATCTGTCCTCTACCAGAGGCCTGGGAGGGGTTCTTTGCAGGAGGTCTTGAGGGTTCTTTGCAGTACCTTAGCTGTTAGCACTGCGCTCTTATAGACTGAGAGCTCTGATGTTGTTCCTGGGATCTGATGGAGCCACGATCCCAGTTTGGGGGTCACAGCCCCGAGGGTGCCGATTACCACGAGGACCACTGTTGCTTTTACCTTCCACATCTTTTCTAGTTCTTCTTTCAACCCTTGGTATTTCTCAAGCTTCTCATGTTCCTTCTTTCTGATGTTGCTATCACTTGGGATTGCTACATCTTCCACTACGGCCTTCTTCTGCAGTTTGTCCACCATTACTATGTCCAGTTGGTTAGCCATCACCAGTTTGTCGGTCTGTATCTGTAAGTCCCACAGGATCTTAGTTCGGTCATTCTCCACCACCTTTGGAGGTGTGTCCCATTTTGACCTTGGGACCTCCAGCCCATACTCAGCACAGATGTTCAGGTACACTATGGCGGCCACTTGGTTATGGCGTTCCATGTATGCCCTGCCTGCTAGCATCTTACAACCTGCTGTTATGTGCTGGATCGTCTCAGGGACATCTTTGCACAACCTGCACCTGGGGTCCTGTGTGGTGTGGTAGACCCCAGCCTTTATCGATCTTGTGCTCAGGGCCTGTTCTTGTGCTGCTATGATTAGTGCCTTTCAGTCCAGATTTTTCCAGCCACTGGTAGGACTTTTCGATATCAGCCACTTCTTGTATTGTTGGTGGTACATACCGTGCAGGGGTTTGTCCTGCCATGATGGTTCTTGCTCCTCTTCCTCTGCATTGGGCTTCTGTTGCCTGAGATATTCATTAAGTATTCCATCGCTTGGGGCCATCTTCCTGATGTACTCATGGATCTTTGCTGTTTCATCTTGGATGGTGGCTCTGATGCTCAGCAGTCCTCAGCCTCCATCCTTCCTCTTAGTGTACAGTCTCAGGGTGCTGGATTTGGGGTGAAGTCCTCCATGCATTGTCTTGACATCAGTGGCTTCCATGTCCTCTTTTGGCCAGCTTATTATGCCAGCGGGGTATCTGATGACCGACAGGGCGTAGGTGTTGATGGCTTGGACCTTGTTCTTGGACCTTGCTGACTTCTTAGGACTTGCCTTACTCTCTGTAGGTATGTGGCTGTGGCTTCTTCTTGATTCCCATTTGCCTGTGGGATTCCAAGGTACTTGTAGCTTCCCTCAACATCCGCTTCCCGTCCTTCCCTCTCTGTCATCATTCGACCACACTTATACAGCAACGACATTTGAATGTCATTCGTACTGGACATTCTGGTGGTAAGGATCAGTGAGTCGATGTCTTGCTCATTCCTGGCGTACAGCTTGATGTCATCCATGTACAGGACGTGGCTGATGGTTGCTCCATTTCATAGTTGGTATCCAAAGCCAATGCTAGTGATGATCTGGCTGGGGGGGTTCAGGCCCAGAACAGCAGCGGGGACAGAGTATCTCCTTGGTAGATGCCGCACTTGATGGAGACTTGTGCAATTGGCTTGAGGTTGGCCACTAGGGTTGTTTTCCACAGTCCCATTGAGTTCCTTATGAAGGTTCTTAGAGTCCTATTGATGTTGTATAGCTCCAGGCATTCCAGGATCCATGTGTGAGGCATTGAGTCGTAGGCTTTCTTGTAGTCAATCCAGGCGGTGCACAGGTTGGTCTGTCACCAGTAGTTCATGTTTTGCTCCCCTGGTGTCCTTCCCAATTCCTTTCTGGGCCCCGCTCATGTATTGAGCCATGTGCTTACTCATCTTAGCCCGATGCCCAACAGGAGCTTCTCTGTTGTGCAGAGGCAGGTTATCGGGCGGTAGTTGGATGGGACTGCTCCCTTTTGGGGAGCTCCTTGCTTCTATTTCTCTGGTGTACCTCTTCGGGCGTGTCGTGAGTCGTTGTTTGGCAGTCTCCAGGGCCTCTGGTATGGACAGCTTGCTGTACTTCTTACCCAATTTCATCCCACTTCTCTGCAGTTCTGATAGATGGCTGACTTCTCTTCGTGTTGCCCTTATTTTTGCCTCTAACCTCCTTCTCCATGCAGGACACTGCTCCTTGGTGGTGGCTTGTTGGTCTCAGTGATGGTCACGGTGGGGATTGTTCGTAATGCTGCATTCACATCTTCTAGTAGACTTTCAGAGGGCACATCACTTAGTCCTAGTATAGATCGTGGGTTTCGAAGTTTCCATAGGTCCCACATCCTCTTCATGTAACCCCTATCGCTGGGGTTACTCATGTAGTAGCATTGCAACAGTTCTCTATTCTCAGCCTTCATCCATGAGTGTCGCGTTCCAGTAAGGGCCCACACTGGGGATGCATTTTAATCTCCCCACACCGAAGTCAGTGGCCTTAACCACTGAGCTATCCAGTCGCGATTAGATAGATTCTGGAAATTAAACTCATTAGCTTCATTACTTTATCTGAACAAAGAAAAGAGCATTGTGCCTGAAAGTCACAGCGGGTACAACTGAGATATGAGGCTTCACATTATATTCACCGTGGGAAAGATAAAAAACGACTGACAGTCATTATGAGGTGGTGGTGAAAAAGACTCGTGTTCTGAATGAGACAGAAATTTGAAATGATTTCCTTCAAATTAAAGGGTTGAAATGGAAAATGAACCATGAATATGTTGATAGGAGCCCCAATGGAAAAAGCAAGTTATTGTACACCTCTTGTGAAATGTGCGATATTGCTGTGTGTGAGTGTGGTGTGTGTGGGGTTGTATGTGCCTGTCTGTGCAGGCAAGCTTGCCCTATCTTTTATCTTTTTCTTCCTGCACATTTTCTCACTTATTCCCTCATTTTCAAAGTGTGAAGATGTTGCTGCCGGTCAGGCAGAGCAGCCTGTCTTCCCACACCTTTCACTTACCCTTCCCGGAAAAGTGCACTAGAGACAGGACATTTTCTGTCATAGCATTTCCATTTAATCATTTGTTTTTTGTAGGATTACTTAATTGATGGAGATGAAATGATGAGTTTAAAGAAAAATCATCAGCAGCTATCTTGATAATTAATGAATATTTAAACTCAAAATGCCAAAACATATTATAATTTCAGGTTTTAGCCTGGAAGGATTTCTGACTTTCTGAAATTCTACTGATTGTTCATGTCATTTTGCGAGATTTTATAAACCAATTAAGGAAATAATAAGCAGATTAATCTAAAGAGAAAATAATGCTGTGTTCTACAAATTCAGTTATATTTTCCAAAAAAACTGCCAGTATTTCTCAAATTCTACCAGAGGTATGTAAAATTATGAGCACAACTGTATTGCAGTAAATGATGGAGCAAAATTTTCAGACATCCAACACCACCCAAAGTCTTGGGTCTGTTTTGTGTTGTCACCAGTTCAAAAAGCAACAGGCCTTCATGCCTGTTTGCAACAAAACATTTTTCATGTCAATGTAGTGCTTTCAGTGTAACATGTTTCTGTGTTACTTTGAACATAAAGCAGGCTAATGTAAAAACTGCTAACATACTGTAGATATACACAAGTTAGAAATTTGAAATAACGTGCATGAGAGAGATAAGGCAAAATATTTCTCAGCAGACCAGATTGAATTGGCAAAGCCATATTGACAACTCAGCATTAGCCCTGCATCTGCTGCTACTATTTATTTACTCACAGTTCTTGTTGGAAAAAGAACAAAATAACACTGGTAGCTATTTATGGACTGAAAAAAAAGGTACAGCTTGTATTTTGGCCAAACACTAATTAGTTAATTGAATACACTGCCTTATAATAGGGCATATAAAGAGACATTTATTCTTTCCCTTGAATTTATTCATGCAATTTTTTAAAGTTTAGTCTCCTGCAGAGTTTTGTCACTGAACTCTCAAAGTGGGTTATTCAGTCTTAAATAACTGCAAGCCATCAAACAACTGAATGAAAATAATTTCCATTATGTCCCACAAATTTTAATCACACACATTCCTTGTGGTTGCAATTGATGTTTTTCATTCACAGTGATAGAAAGTTTTTAGATTGTGGTGAGCAGCAGTTTTTAGTGTATGGGGGTCTGTTACACCAGGAAAAAAAAGGGGACGATGACTGAGCCTTTGTTCAAATTGTGTCACGTTAACTTCATTATCAACACTCAATTTTCATCAGATATAACATAAATCATGTCAGAGCTCACGTAACAGACATTTTTACTAGTTTTTGACAACTACAGAAGTAGTACAAATGGTCATGAGAAGACAGCAGTGGTGTTGTTTCTATTTATGCTCAGAAAGTCTGACCCAGAATGTTTTTCTTCTGGTAAGATCATATTAGAAATATTGGAAAACCCATTACATCTTGAAAAAATACTGAATGATAGATGCAGAGCAGCCAATACATCATGTAAAAAGGAATTACTGGGAAAAAAAAAAGTCAATAGACCATTTGAAAAATGAACAATCCACAAACCATAAATCAGCTGCTATATGATTGGGCTACTTCATTTTGCCTCAGTCTACTCTGATGTTTCTGGTGTATTAACACAGCATCAATGTCACGCTTTCTTCCAGGACTGATGTTCTTTTGAAGAACCTTTGGTATGTATTGATCTGTGGAGATCAGTCTGTCTGTCCGTCCGTCATTTGGTCATTGTTTGCTCAATATTTGGGTCACAAGCGTCAACTACGAAGTTTTCTATTAAATTAAACGTGGTCCTGTTTGCTTTATTTACTACATTTGTATTGTAGAGAGTGATGCTTAGATGCTCATGCATGGGGATTGTTACATAACTTATATACAATACGGAAGCACATGTACTCGATTTCTTCTATTTTATGCAACTTTATATTTCTACTTTTCAACTATAAAATTTGTTCTACATCAGCCAGCTACAACAGAATAATCCTACCTGCATCAATAACAATATTTAAATAATAGAAGAAGAAGAAGTACTTTATTAATCCTGAAAGGAATTTTTGTAAATAATTTATATCTTTTCATGTGACAACACTGAAGAAATGACACTTTGCTACAATGTAAAGTAGTGAGTGTACAGCTTGTATAACAGTATAAATTTGCTGTCCCCTCAAAATAACTCAACACACAGCCATTAATGTCTAAACCACTGGCAACAAAAGTGGATACACCCTAAGTGAAAATGTCCAAATTGGGCCCAAAGTGTCAATATTTTGTGTGAGCACCATTATTTTCCACCACTGCCATAACCCTCTTGGGCATGGAGTTCACCAGAGCTTCACAGTTTGCCACTGGATTCCTCTTCCACTCCTCCATGATGACATCACAGAGCTGGTGGATGTTAGAGACCTTGCACTCCTCCACCTTCCATTTGAGGATGCCCCACAGATGCTCAATAGGGTTTAGGTCTGGAGACATGCTTGACCAGTCCATCACCTTTACCCTCAGCTTCTTTAGCAAGGCAGTGGTCATCTTGAAGGTGTGTTTGGGGTCGTTATCATGCTGGAATACTGCCCTGCGGCCCAGTCTCCGAAGGGAGGGGATCATGCTCTGCTTCAGTATGTCACAGTACATGTTGGCATTCACGGTTCCCTCAATGAACTGTAGCTCCCCAGTGCCGGCAGCACTCATACAGCCCCAGAACATGACACTCCCACCACAATGCTTGACTGTAGGCAAGACACACTTTTATTTGTACTCCTCACCTTGTTGCTGCCAGATACGCTTGACACCATCTGAACCAAATAAATTTATCTTGGTCTCATCAGACCACAGGACATGGTTACAGTAATCCATGACCTTAGTCTGCTTGTCTTCAGCAAACTGTTTGCGGGCTTTCTTGTGCACCATCTTTAGAAGAGGTTTCCTTCTGGGACGGCAGCCATGCAGACCAATTTGATGCAGTGTGCGGGGTATGGTCTGAGCACTGACAGGCTGACCCCCCACCCCTTGAACCTCTGCTGGCAGCACTCATACGTCTATTTCCCAAAGACAACCTATGGATATGACGCTGAGCATGTGCACTCAACTTCTTTGGTCGACCATGGCGAGGCCTGTTCTGAGTGGAACCTGTCCTGTTAAATTGCTGTATGGTCTTGGCCACCGTGCTGCAGCTCAGTTTCTGGGTCTTGGCAATCTTCTTATAGCCTAGGGGATCTTTATGTAGAGCAACAATTCTTTTTTTCAGATCCTCTGAGAGTTCTTTGCCATGAGGTGCCATGTTGAACTTCCAGTGACCAGTATGAGAGATTGACAGCAATAACACCAAATTTAACACACCTGCTCCCCATTCACACCTGAGACCTTGTAACACCTCCCCTGACACCGGGGAGGGAAAATGGCTAATTGGGCCCAATTTGGACATTTTCACTTAGGGGTGTACTCACTTTTGTTGCCAGTGGCTTAGACATTAATGGCTGTGTGTTGAGTTATTTTGAGGGGACAGCACATTTACACTGTTATACAAGCTGTACACCCACTACTTTACATTGTAGCAAAGTGTCATTTCTTCAGTGTTGTCACATGAAAAGATATAATAAACTACAAAAATGTGAGGGGTGTACTCACTTCTGAGAGATACTGTCTGTGTGTGGGCGTGCATGCGTGTGTATGTGCGTGTGTGCGCGCGTTATTGTTTATATTCTGGAATTATAGAGTCTTATGGCTTTAGGAGGAATTAGACTGTGGCTGAATGAACTTCCCATTCACCACACTTCCTCATGAAGTGGGTGGGCAGAATTTTCCAGTATGGAGTTGATTTTGTCCACCATCCTCCTCTCTGCCACAGCCTCCAGACTGTCCAGTTCCAGTCCAACAACAGATTTTGCCTTCCCGATCAACTTGTTTAGTCTGTTGGCCTCACCAGCCTTGATGCCACCTCCCCAGCACACAACTGCAAAGAACAGTTACTCGTTACTACAGACTGAACATCTTCAGTAGCTTGTTGCACACGCCAAAGGAACAGAGTCTCCTGAGGAAGAACAGTCTGCTCTGTCCATTCTTGAAGAGTGCATCTGTATTGTTTGACTAGTCCTGTCTGCTGTTAATGTAGACTCAGAGGTATTTGTAGGCATCCACAATCTCTACTTTTTCTCCAAGGATGGAGACAGGGACTGGGGTCTTCCTGCTCCTCCTAAAGTCCACCACCAGTTCTCTGGTTTTCTTGATATTGACCTTTAGACAGTTGTTCTTACACCAATCAAAAAAGCTTTTTATCAAGTGTCTATATTCCTCATTGTTATCATTACTGATGCATCCAATGATTGAAGAGTCATCAGAGAACTTCTGGAGGTGACAGGTTCCTGAGTTGTAGCGGATGTCTGAGGTGTAGAGTGTAAACAGGAATGGTGCCAGTACAGTTCCTTGGGGTGCACCGGTGCTGCTCATCACTACATCAGATATGCAGCCATCTAGGCGAACAAACTGTGGCCACCCAGTGAAGTAGTGTTTGACCCACTCCACTATGTCTGTGTGAATTTCCATATCCTTCATCTTTGCACTTTGCAGGTGGGGCTGAATAGTGTTGAAAGCAGTTGAAAAGTCAAAGAACATGACTCGCACAGTGTTGCCTTGCCGCTCCAGATGGGAGTATGCTCTGTGCATTAAGAGGATGATGGCATCTTCCACTCTGATGTGTTCCTGATAGATGTGTTCCTGATATGCAAACTGCAGGGGGTCCAGAAATTCAGACACTTGAGACTTCAGGTGTTGCAGGACCAGTCTCTCAAACACTTTCATGACATGTGATGTTAGCGCTGAAGTCACTAAGGGTACTGGGACGGCCTTTTTTTGGTAATGGGACAATACAGGAAGTTTTCCATAACTTAGGCACCTTTTTGAGCCTCAGAGAGAGGTGGAAGAGTTTCTGAAAAACCTCTGCAAGCTGTCCAGCACACACCTTAAGTACTCTGGGACTGATCTCATCTGGTCCTTTTGCTTTGTTGGTCTTTAGTTTAGCTCGTTCCTTCCTCACCTGTTCTGTGGCAAAGGCCCAGCCTTTGTCCCATCTGGGAGTCAGATGTTGAGGGCTGGGGAGGTATACTTCAATGTTGTATGGCTGATGATGGAGGAGATGGCATCAGTGGGCAATGGGGAGGCAGCATTGGCAGAGACGTTGGGGGGAGGGATGTGAAGAGACCCCAAGGCATCAGCTAAGGTAGTGGAGGGAGGAGGGATGGTGTGTGAGGACACTGGGTCAGAGTAAGAAGCAGAGGTGGTGTCAAATCTATTAAAGAACAGGTAAAGTTCATTAGCAAACTTTGAGTCTCCTTCCACAGCAGTGTGTGACTTCTTATAGCCAGTCATTATTTTCATCCTATTCCACAACTCTTTGATATTATTCTGTCTCAACTTGTGCTCTACTCTGGCTAAAGAGTAGCTAAAGCAGAAAGTTCATCCACTTCGTTGCAGTGACTTCACATTCCCCATAATAATTTTTGGGAGAAATGGTTTAAATCTCCTATGTTTTTCTCGATGCTTCACTCCTGCTCTGCAGCCCATCCTACGCCTCCTCAGGTCTTGGGGAATTTAAGGTTTTATAGCAAGAAGCAGACTTGTTCCCTTGAGAGCTAACAGTTGCTCCCTTGTATAGATGCCACAGAAACGTATATTTTCTGGTGCAGTTATCATAATCAGACAGTTTAGATGTCTCCACAGGAATTAGAAGATCCCAACTCATCCACTTTCATCCATTATCAGAGAGATCGCATAGGATTAACAGGGATTAAGAGATGATAATTCAGTAAAAAACTTGCAAAAAACAAAAAACAGGAGCTGCTGTAACTGGCTGCCACCTAACAGGCACCATTCTAGAATAAAACATAAAAGGTAAATAATAATAAAACAAAAAGGGTAGAAGTTCTAATATACAAGAAGATGACACAGAAGCTTTTCTGCATTTCTGCGAAATAATGCACACATCAAGGCACATGACTTCAGCTCTGTCTTTTTAACTTAAATCAAACCAACTCAGAAGTACAGATCAGCAGACCAGTAAAATAAATTCAGTCTAGACCTCTGCACAGGATACAAACACAAACACACAGGAATTTTCAATTTTCCAAAGCCTTGATAGTCCATGGTGCTGACCCTGTGTATGGACAGCATGCAATGGCAACCTTCACCCCTGACAGTATAATACAAACTAACTTCAGCAAAGAAGGACTAAGCCTTTAACAGAAATATAACCACAACAATTGCACAGCATATGCAGCCCATCCCCTGAACAGCCACTAAGCCATTTTGTAACCTGGAAATACCCAGAGAGCAGAGAAAGAGGTGTAAAAACTCACCTAGCATTTTTAAGAAGATCATCTGTCATGGAAAAGTGTTAAATCACCACCACAGAATTTCCCCTTGATATTTGTCAACTCTTGTCCATGTCCTCTTTTATCCCTTGTTCTTTTAACCAGGCTCAGGCTCTGGCAGTTTTATTCCTCGTTTACCCAATTTGTGATGAATTTTTCAGCCACAGTCCAGAAATCTTCAGTCCATCACTGCTAGCTAACTAGTTAATCACGAGGTGCCTAACTCTAAATCTTGCTGTAGATAATAAATTAGCTATATTAGATTTAAATGGAAACGTGAAGTGATAGGAAAGTGGCAGAAAAAGAAATGTCAGAAGAACTTAGTCTACCACACTGACAAATGTAGACAGTAAAGATACAATAGACAGTATATATTATTATTTATTCTTGTTTGTTTGCAGACAAGATTAATGCCAATGATTATGATTAGGCTATTAAAATCCCATTCAACCCTGGGGCCTTTCTGTGTGGAGTTTGAATGTTCTGTGTCTACATGGGTTTTCTCCAGGTGCTTCAGCTTCCCCCACAGTCCAAACACATGCAGGTTGTGGTGTGAATATGAGTGTTTGTCTCTACATGTCAGCCCTGTGACAAGTCTGTCCAGGGTGCACCCCACCTCTTACCCAGTGTCAGCTGGAATTGGCTCCAGCCCCCCAGGGTAAGCAGTAAATGATGGAGGTTATTTTTTGATAAATTAAGTTAATCACAATCGGCTCTTTGCACATAATATACTGCCGCGCCGGAAATGCGGCTTGGTCTTTTCCGGTTTTGGAAACATGGCGCTGCTCTACACGAGATGTTTGCAGGACTTGCCCAAACTAACAATAACTGACGTACATAGCATTTGTAAGTCCTCCTCCAAAGCACCAAGCAGCAAATTAGAGAAGGGCTTTAAGATATATGCCTCCTCATACATCCACAGCTATGAAGGTAAGTCTATATTCTTACAAACTTTGTGACTTACGTTAGCAAAAGGTTCGCTAATAAACAATTCCGGTCTGTGACCGAATGTGCGTGTGGTAATGTGCTACTGTATACACGTTCCTAGTTATTTAAGCGGAATATGTGTAATGTTGTGTCTATACATGCTTGTGCCTAGCTTATTGTTTCAATATGTGTTTGGCATTAGTGTCAAATAAAGACAGAGCTACTAGTGAAGTTGCTGTACAGGCTTTCTGCTTCAGATCCATGAAGAAGCATGAAAAACCTCACAGTGTGAATGTAGGGCTGCACTGGTAATTTGTGTCAGAGTTCCGAGTTCATCAGTTCCTAAAGGTTCGAGTTCAGACTGTGTTCACTCTATTTTTGTTGTGTTTAACAGTAGTAGGAGCAAAAACTTTACTTTATTGTTGCTGGTGGCTTGTGCTACCTACCTACTGTCCTAACCAAAACGCCTTAACTCCATTTTTGATTAATTTGAGTAAAAATGTGTTTTCTTTGGCAAAAAAAGTGGTATGATGATGAAAATCAATGTTTCGTGTTCCAAACTTTCAAATAGCAACTCAAGGTTGTAATATCATTTAAATCTAGATTTTTTTAATATTTAAAGATTTATTTTAAAAATATAGTATTTTTCAAAATGGAGTTAAGGCGTTTCGGAACCAAACTCTTCATTTGTCAACTATTACTTAACCCATGCCTTGGCAAGATGTTTATTTTGATAATTGCTAAGCAGGCAAGCCACTGCAAAAATTTCATTTATGCTGCCAGCAATGGACAAAGGTATGACAGAATCAAAAAGTTTATTCTCCTTCACCCTTTGAATAACACGCTCAACATGTACTCTTAAACGAGCAATTTTCTGTGTTAAGAGGACACTGGGTGCTGGCATCTGACTAGATTTCTTGAGAAAAGGTGGACAATACACCTTACATTTCACACAGTCCGTAATTAGGAAGCCTTTATCAACCATAACGGCCATATCCTCTGTCAGAAGGTCAGCTAACCCTGATCGCCTAAAGAGTTCTTTATCACTTACTGACCCCTCATAGAGTGACGAGACAAAGGTAACTGGACCATGGGGGGCGATTCCAATGAGTCCTTTCATTGTGCAGTGAGACTTGTATGTTGAAAACATCTCACTTTGGAGGAGAGGTGAGGATGGAGTTTGGCACTTGAGCTCTGTGCAATCTACTATTACCTGAGTATCAGGAAAATCTTTGAAGTCATCAGGAAGGTGAGCTTTAACAATCTCAGCATCAATCCAGATAGACACTGAGCCCAAGAGTGTGTACAGGTAGTTGGTCCATGAAGTGATAATGCGACTTACAGTGGAGGTGTGAATATTAAATCGGTTTGCCAAGTCCTGCTCCTTAAGACCAACAGACAAGTACATTAGGAAAAGGAAGAGTTCATCAATGGGTTGCAATGATTGTCTCTGGTGAGAAAACACACATACACAAACATATAAAAAATATACATCATTCAAGATGTTTGTAAAACTAAAACGAAACAGTATAGTAATGTAACACTAATATGTCTAATAGATAAAAGTGTGTGCAATTATCATTACTGCTGTAGGTCTATTATTCAAAATACATCAGCTTTAACTGAACGTTTTTGCATTAAAAAACGTAATGCAATACCCATAACCCTGTAATGAAAATTGCAATAACAAACCATGTGTGTTGGACGGACAGATGTTACTGCTTCATTCATTCTTTCAGCAGCTTTGGCCCTTGACACACGGACCATTCTATGCACAGATGGTTCAACCAATTCCCAAAAAATCATGAACTGACGATAACTGGGAAATCTATGGGAATAGAAAAGAAACAGGTCAGATTACCTAACTTTACAATTTGGCCACAGACATGGTCTACGGGTAGCTTGCTCGCATCTTACCTTGTGTAGAATCGAATGTTGACGTCGGACTGGGCGAATCTTTCTATTCCAAATGTAGAGAGAAGTTTCAGTTCCTGGATCTCTTTCATTAATGCATCTATTTTTTCTTCTAATTGCATATGTTTGTCGACTGCCGTGTCCAGGAAAGCGGGTTCAGGAACTGAGGAATAATCATGATCAGCAGCAGGAGTGCAGTCCATAAGTTGCTCATCTCCTGCTGATGGCTCAGGTGTGCTTACTCTGTCCCAAACGCTCAGTCTTGGTGATGGAATGGAGTAATCGTTCCATTGAAACAATACAGGGACAGCTCCTTTCTGTAGTTGCCTTTTGCCCACCGCTGTTTTTGGCGGAATGATCTGCTCCTCCGTGAAGTGCAAACTGCAGACTTTGCTGTGTGCTGTGACCGTGAACTTATCACGACGAATATTTACCAGCCACCGCTTTCTGAGTTGAACATCGCGGGGAAATCCGTGGAAGCTTAAAACGCCGTTAAATTTGGACGAGGACGTGCACATCGGAACACAACAATGTTCATGGTATTGTCTTTCTTGCTTCAGGAAAAAAACTCTAGTTTTTTTAAGGCTCATTCTCCACTATTTAGTATGTCTCCAGTATATTATGCAAAACCGGAAAAGGGTAAGCCGTATTACTCACAACGGATATGACGTCATGGTGTTACGTGCAAAGAGCGAATTGTATTGGTAATAGTAAAGACCTGGGACATTGTATTAATCTCACTAATCAGTTAACTAATTTCAGTATGATTAGGTGTTTACCAGAAGAGTAATATTTGAAAAATAGAATTAATTTCGTCTAGTCATGTCAAGAACCAGCTTTTTAGATATCTTTGTATTCTTCCTGGTCTGTGATCAGAAAAACACAGAAACTGAAACTCAACAACAACATGGCAGGGCATCAAACAGGGAGGATCCAGGGAAAAGTGCAATTATAAGGCATGGTTGGGCCCATTAGTGCTCAGGCAGTGCCAAGCAGGCTAGGGGATGTGAATCACATGTCATCATTATAAAAACCATTCACAATACACATCATTGCACCCCAGCCACAGAGAAAAACATGTTCTTAAGACTTTGGGGCAGCCAATGTAAACATCCAGCGAAGTAAACAAAAGGGGGACATGCTGAGTTTGTGGAGTGCCCAGGATGTCAAAAGAATCTCACCCAAATAAAACAGCTACAATGAAATGTGTTATTTCTGATAATTGTATTGCTGTCTGTATTATATTGTTACCCTGGAGAATATTGCTGTACTAAATCCTAGCCAATATTAGTCATATCTGTTGCTTTCATTTTCTGGATTTGTGTATAATAATCAGTAGGAAGGTATTTCCAGTGTTTTATGTTTCCATTCTCTATGACACTGGATTTATGTAAAGTTTCTCCATGTGTAAAGAGCATTGGGTGTTCACATGAGCCTAGGGCACTCATTTATTTTTATATTTACTCATGAATTGCACAATCAATGCAAATGTTATATTAATACGAAGTGTCTCGCTGTCTTCAGAAAACATTTAAGTAGTTATGTAGGGATTCATAGTCCCTGTGGTTCTTAGTGGATGGATAAACAACCTCAAAAACCCAAAGTAAATAAATTATTATTTAATATTAAATGTTTAAAATTCAGCCATTCTGTGCCAGATTACATTACCCTGTTAACTTGTTAAAACTGTCATCAGCTAATCATCAGGTAATGCAATTATAAAAATTCTTTGTTTACTTTTTTAATTTTAAATGCCACAGTCAAAGGTTTTAATATTTTCTAATTTAATTTAATGCTCTGAAGCTGAAATAACATTACCATAGCAATGAATTGGTGGATTCTGCTTCCTGAGAGCAGCAGAGTTAGCGTCTTAACTTTACTCTGATTCTATTAGATACAACACTGACAAATAACAGAGCGGTAGAACAAAATCCCATCCGAGTAATGTCTTTATGGTTTCCAGGTTTGTTTGGTGCTGCTGTTATATTGATGTTAAAATGACACAAGATCATAAAAAAGCTTTACCATCTACTACAAGGTAATAAAAATACAAACAAAGCTTTTTAAACATAACTTTGGAAGATGATCTTTTATAAGTGAATGATTACACGCAACACTGACTTTGTCCACATAGAAAGTATATCCATGGTTACTATTTAATGTTTTCCCACCTGAACACTGACTCCTTCTATCCATCAGATTAAAATGTGTTATCATTTTAGTGGCTTCCATTCAAAATGTACTCTGATAGCAATAACTTTCCTTTGCATTACTGACACTCCAATTTATTGATGCTCTAATGACTTTTTATGGTGTTTATTTTTACAGAGTAAACAGGCACAAAGAGGTACACAGTATGCTCCTTCATCAGGCAGAGCACTGGCTTGCCAAGTTATTAATGGTTCAGGCTTTGGTGAAAAGGCTGTTCATTGCAGTCCAGGAAAGTATCATGCTATTTGTTTTTTCAACAAAATCTTTAAAATGTATTGTGTTCTCTAGCAACGGTCTACAATTTCTGCAGCATACTGATTATCCAATCAGTTGTTATTACATATATACAAAATTTTGTTTCTAGTTATGTAATGTTTGTTTTTTGTGACATTTGCAACAGGTTTAATTATATAGATTATAAAATACAAAACAAATTCCCATGCAGTAAATAAGTATAATATTGTACACATGAATTTGTATATGTGTCAACAAAACCTCCATTGGAACATTTGAGAAAGAATAAAATCAGATGTAATATGCTAGTATAATCATTACAGAAGCACTGCAAATTAGTCAAATTAAATATATTGTCATTTTAAAAATTTATAGGTGGAAATGATTTATAGGAGAAATATTATGCCTAAATAGCATTTTTGAAAGACTGGAATTACTACAAAGGTGTGGGAGGATGGATTAGACAGCAGTTTGGGCAACAGGGAGCAACAGTGATACACTGTGGGGTAGAATCTGGTAGAAGTCTCAAGCAGACTCATTGTCATTCAGTAAGCACATCACAGCAGCTAGAATAACATGTATGAAATAAGCTCACATATCAAGCACTACATCTGGGGCCCTAATAGATTTATTGCCTTAGGACATACAGCCAAAGCTTTTCCACAGCACTCTGAGTGATTGTTTTCACAGTCATGGACACTGGTGGATTCTCTCTGCAATCAGTAGGTGAGCTTTTGACTTATTCTGGTGGTTTTCCTAGGCCAAGGACACTTTGGCCTCATGCAGAGCACAGCATTGCCTTGCCTCTCTCAGCATAGAGTCTGTAAGGAAAGGTTTTGTGCACACATTACGTGCATATATTAAAAGTATAGTTAAGGTAAAGTAGAGGCATCCATCACCAGCCTGATTAATTTGTGTAAAGTCATGCCTCCGCACCTCCATGAGAGGCCCTGGAGGAGCAATTATGTCATTTAGAGTAAACAGACATTTATCTTTCTTAGCATAATGGTCTAGGGAAAGTGAGCATTAAAGAAACAATACCAATAGCAGTCTACCTACGTCCTTCAACATCGCAGTCCAAACAATAAAAAAGTATGTAAGAATTGCTATTCACCTTTTTGCATTATATTTCCATTGAATCAGTGATGCTTGGTGAGGATAAATTTGAAAAATTGAATGCACTTGTGAGAGTGCTGTGCTGCTTAGACCTAATAAATCATTTAAACAGTACTACCTCACTATCAAGATGTTTTGACTTTAAAATTAGAGAAATGGCCCTCCGTTAAAATGCTTAAAGAAATGATCACAAAAAAAACACAAATTGTGTTTTATTATTATAATTACATTATATTATATTGTTATTATTATTTTATTTGGTTGTATATCTTATAATTCATAAGAACACACATACATCACAAAATATATGATACAGAAGTGTTTGTGTGCTCATAAAAATATATATCCTCAGTCTATTGCGCTTAACAGCAATGAATAATGGAGCGATAAAACCTTTACCCACTAGAATATATCAGATGCAGACAGTGCCCTTATTCAGCAATAACATGATTACTTGATGGGCAGAGCCCAGACTCAGCCAGGTGATTTGCCCAGGTTGTGACTAATTGAATTAAAGCTTTGAAATTAGTCACACATGCAATCAGAAAGCAACAGAAACATCTTTTTCTTGCTTTTTATGGTGTGTATTGAATGAGCACTCCAGGGTCTTCTTCGGCATCTTTAAACTTGTCATAGTTAGGTAAGTTCACACACACAGTTTAGTACTATTTATTACTGAGTAGATGAAATATTTTAGTGTCTGGGGCTTCATATACTTTGCTCATAGGTTAATTTAATGCAACCAGTTGTAAGATAACTGCATAATCTCTCATAGCTTTCCCATACAACTGCAGTGGACTCAAGCTTGCTGATAGTAAAATACTGTTATTTTTACCCTAATTAGTGGTTTTTCACATTACTGAGTAGCTTGCTGCACTTCAACATGGTTATATGTTTTATAAATTGGTACCATTTAGAACTGAAGTTTCAGTTTTCATTTTATAACTTTTCATTTTTTTTACAATATTATTATTAGATTTCCATTTTCTCCGAAGATCAACCAATGTACTTTCGAAAAGGTCACCATAACCTGACTGATGGTCACTTCATTCAAATATAATGATGACGCTTACTCTTCACTCATTAGATTTTGCTCTGACTCAAAAATAACAGAGCCATCTTTTCTCTATGATACTTTTTAAAAGTGCATGTTGAAGCACTTTTTGAAAATAATGTATTTTAGCTTGGCTCAGCCTAACTAGAGTACAGTACATTCAGATGACACACTATTACTCAGTCATTAATTAATATGATAGTAAAGATCTATACATATTTAATACAACAAAATGCCTCAGTGGCCACTAAAGTCAAACACATGGTGCAACAATATGTTCATGCCCTTTAATAGAATTACAACACTACCCCATCATATAAGCCAAGAACATTGAAACAAAATGAATCAAACATGCACTGCATCGTGAACAAGTCGAAGAAATAAAATAGCAATTGAACATCTTGATAGGAAGATATTTTTTGAGGATCCGGTTTTGTTGTGCCTGTCAGGTTGGTGCTCCTCCCTTAAAAATGATTAACAATTAATATCTAACTTTTTTATGTTTCTATTGGAGGCAAATTTTGAGAATTGCTTTTGAAACAAAATTAATGACAATCCAACTGACAATCCAAAGTGAACTGAACCATGATGTCTGACATAATTACTAGCTGGGCCAGTCTGTAAAAAAAAAAAAAAAAGACCTTCTGTCATTTACAGTATAGAACAGGACTATATCTGACACCAGATTTGCATAAACGTTTACAGGGTCAGTTAGGATGGGATGGTTTTTAAGTTTTGCTGATAAAGCAGGGTTGAAATGTATGTAGTATATTTGGTCAGAATAACTATTACGGCACAATATTCAAAATGGTAAAAAATAAACATGAACAGAATATCCATCCATCCATTGATTATTTGTGCTGCTGGAGCCTATCTCAGCTCTCTTTGAGTGAAATGCAGGGGTACTCTGGACAGGTCACCAGTCCATCGCAGGGCCTAAACAAAGCACTGGAATTTAGGATTTCAAAAAAGCTGACAGAATATACCCAGTGTATGAAATAAACACCTGGATTTTTTTCAAAGTAAACAAGAATTATGTTACTTGAGTTATGATGTTACTTGGAAAACAGTATGTTGAAAAAAGGTGATCAGAAATGTAAAATATCAAATGATCATTTGAACATTTTTAGCCTTTCATGTTTTGAAATCTTGAGAGAGACTATGGGCAAAAAGCAGAGTACAGATCGACACAAACATTCACATTCACATGAGTCGCCAGTTAGCCAAACCCCAATCTTCATGCCTCTGGCCCATGAGAGAAAGCTGGAGTCCAGCAGAGAAAACCCATGCAGACACTGGAAGAACATGTAAACTCCAGACAGACAAGATTTAAAATCTGAATCTCTTGGTGTGAGGCAACTGTGCTAACCACTGCACTATTGTGCTGCCCATTCCAAGGCTGACTTTATCAGTAAATCACTTCCATGCATTAGAGATCTGAGTGAGTGAAATGGATCAATTAGCTCATGTGCTTACATGGTGTTCATATATGTAAGAAGTAGACAATTGCACACAAGCGTCTACACCATAGAGGCCATAGAAAGGAGGGTACACTTATTCCAAGGCATCAACTGACTTCATCAGTAAATCACTTGCATACATTAGAGATCTGAGTGAGTTAAATGGATCCAGCTGGCAACAGCAGATTGTCCAGGTCTAAGTGTACCCTACTTTCTATGGCCTCTATGGTGTAGACACTTGTATGCAATTGTCTACTTCTTACACATATGAACACCATGTAAGCACATGAGCAAACCAAAAATGACAGTCCTTAATTCTGATGGCTCTTAGTTCTGCTATTCAAATAAATTAAATAACATTTGAAAAAAAACAAACATTGCTTTTCTTCATATAACTCAAGTGTAACATTATTATGCAACATGTTAGTAGCAGAAAGCATATTAAAACCTGAAACATTGCTCTAAGAAGCCAAACATTAAGTAGTATTGCCTTTGAAGATTACACCTGGTGGATCAAAAAACTGAATTTTTCAGATATTTTCATTTCCTATTACTGTGCAATATTCATATTTCATAAAGGGTAAAATGCACTGCAGAAACACAGAAAGCACTCCCTGTAAACATTGTATAGACTTTTACTCTGTCCATTACAGATGGCTGGAATGTATCATGTTTTCTACATACAACAAGTATGTTATTAGTAGAGCATTTTTGTTTCAACTGTGAGGGCTGGGTTGGATGGAAAAACCCTGGAAAATGCAAAACCACACTTGGGGTTTTTCCTCTACTGAAGAATGGGAACATTCAGAGTTTCCTGAACAGAGAACTGAGATAATTACATGGCAGAGATTCAAGTGGAAGCTGATTCAGCCAATAGAGTCAGTTGTTAACACACCGCAACTTGCAAATAAATGTAATCATTGTTTTAAAAGCATCAGTTAAACCCCAGATGTTACTGTTGGAGTATATATTGAGTATAACATATGCTTGGAATAAAGACTCCTAATCCAAAGTCTCAGGCTCAATTAGTGAAACATTCATTTAAATGAACTCTCCTCTTGTCATTATAAAAGAACTAAGAGTACTTAATTAATGAAACTGCTCACATGCTGAGGAATACAAAGTGGCAGAACAGGTCAATTGTCAGTGGGGTAGCTGAGGCCAGTGTGGTACAGAAATTAGTGTTCTGTTCCATTTATAGCCAAATGTGTGTATCTAAAATAAGCCTCTGAGAGTTTGTGGAAGTACAGGCACTGTATTTATTTCAGTACTTTAATAGCTTGTACCTGAATAGCTGCTGTTTGGAGTTTCGTTGTTTCTGTTATGTTCATCTAACAGATTTTAGCATGACCATATACTGATCCCCCTCCAGAGGAAAATCTGGAGCCCCAACGTTTAAAGCTCCAACGTTTAAAGCGCCAACCTTTAAAGGCCAGATTGTTTTTAATTTCATTCTTCAATTTCTGTTTTGTTTCATGGAAATTGTTGTGCCAGAAGTTGAGCATAAATGGATTTGAACTAGTCATTTTACATATTGTGAAGAGCGGCTGCATCTGTTGCATCATGATCCACAGAATTATTTTAAAGTTACTAAGGGCAGGACCGATGGTAAAATTAGCAAATTTTACTTTTATAGAAAAAGAACAAATCAGACTTAACAAACAAACACCAGTGATCCACCAGCACAAAGCTGCTGCTGATGTGCCTTGCCTCAAATTTAATTGTGACTGACAACAGAATCAGCATAAATATAAACACACAATGGGCTGTCTTACCTTACACCAGGTGATTTTTACTCCTTTTGAGTTTTATTAATATAGACCCAATAAAAAGCTCATAAGCTGTAACTTATATTAAAAAGTCCTTCACTTTTGCCTAATGCCAATTTAAAACACTATTCAGGAAATATTCTGCAGATATTAGCAAATTAGCAGTGTGCTACTACAGAACAAAACATCACATTTTGGGCACTTTTTGTAGGTGTATCAATTTTAATGATCACATGGAAGAAGGTCAGGAGAAGAGACATGGTAAGGCTGTTTTGTACTTTTGTAAACAACAAATTCTGCTGTGCACATATGCATCACAAAAAAATGGCACAACACAAATGTTGTAGTTTCTTCTGTGTTTCTGTTTTCAGCCACCAACCACGGTTAATCTTACTAAGGAAGACCTGTTTCACAATTAATACAAGATAAACCCAACTCTCTGCTGGCAGATTAAATGATATGTGGAAACAGAAATTTTTCATCGTTCACATAGCGTTTGAAGATATCAGTTAGAGTCATTACCACTGAGCCTGTGTGTAATCTCACATGTGAAAGGCACAGACAAGACCAGGCAATGCATATTGTGTGTATTAGTGTAATCCTGTGTGCTGATGTGATGAGAAGGCAGCATTATTGGTTGGTGGTGATTTGACAAATTGTCTCATAACTTGAAGGTTCCTATCACAGCAAATGTATCCATTCTTGAGGATACATTCACAAACATGTGTAAAGTATGTGCAGCAATTAATTGGTGCTATCCAAGTCAAAGCAGCAATAAAAACATATATTTACAGCAGTACTCAAAATCAACCCTCAGATAACATTTAGACAAAACACTTAAATAAAACATTTCTTGATTTCATCTGAGATCTTACAGAAGTTGAAATGAACATTTTTTTTTTTTTGGTAGCATCAGGGCTACAGGGATTTGGCTTTATAGCTTTACATGATTAGAACAATAATGAAAATGGATGAGGGATACATTCAAAATGCAGTCACATTACATTAAAAGCATAAAACAAATTAAGAGGCTAAGATGCGTTTAGAACATGCTGTACCTGTGTACAGGCAGAACAACCTATATTACTGAAAGCTTGATGTAAGGATGTGAAGCCACAGCAGATTGTGTGTAGTGTTTACACATATGGAACTTCAAGCGAGCCCAAAATGCACTCTAATCTTTTAGATTTTGTTTTGGACAATACAGACATGGTCTTCAGTATTCCATTATTTTTCTGCTTGCATCCAAAGAGCACCCCCCTCTCTCTCTGCTTATAGTGATGTGTCTGGTCAAAAGACCACACCACATTTTTTTTTTTTTTTTTTTTTACAAAATATTTGGCTGGTGAAATTAGGTCAGCTTGTGATATGCATTGTATACTTACAGATCATTCATAATTTTAGTCTAATATAATCAAGGCAGATTGCACAATGAAACTTTGACAGTGATAGCTACAGCCTCGTCAAACTTTATCAAGAATAGTCTCAAAATTTTAAACATTACAAACCTATACAACATTTTCCTCACAGGCTTTAGCATCCATATGAGTGGCCTGTAAACTATTCTGAACAGCTGAGCAAGTAATTGCACAACAATTTACCAGTGAATTCAAATTCAAGAGGGAAAGTAGCAACAAACTACAAGCTTCACATTTTATAATTCTGGCTGCTACTGTACCTATATTACAAAATTGACAGCTGATACCCAGCAGGTAGTCTCTTTAACACTGAGCACAGAAATAACTGGCTTTATATAACTACAATACACTAATAAATATCTGTATAATCAACAACTGGCTCGAGTTCAGTATTTGCCTTTTTTTCTGAATGACCATCCTTTTTTTAAATAAAGTGGTCAAATATCATGTAAGATGCAGCAAAGCTATTTACAACTACAGTTCACTAAGGCTCATGTGTTTTTCATAATTATATCTGATGTTTATGTTCTTCCTGACCTAGTATAGTCTGACACTAAAGGACACAGTCTTCTCAAGGATGTTGGTGAAGAGTATCTGGGAGAAAGTTTGGGACACCAGGTGTAAGGAAGGGACAAGTATAAGAGAGCATGCCCAGGACAGAGGATTAACTGTTGAATGAGAATATAGAGTTTTAGAATATAGCCTTAGGCAGCATGGTGGATAAGTGGTTAGCACTGTTGTCTCACAGCAAGGTCGTGGGTTTGCAACCTGGCCTTTCTGTGTGGAGTTTGCATGTTCTCCCTGTGCTTGCGTGGGTTTACTCCGGGTACTCCGGTTTCCTCCCATAGTCCAAAAACATGCATGTCAGGTTGATTGGTGAATCTGAATTGCCTGTAGGAGTGAGTGTGAGTGTGAGAGGTTGTCTGTCTTTGTGTGTCTCTATGTGGCCCTGTGATGGACTGGTGACCTGTCCAGGGTGTACCCCTGCCTTTCACCCGAGAGAGAGCTGGGATAGGCTCCAGCAGATCCGTGTGACCCTGGCTTTCAGGAAAAAACGGGTACAGAAGATGGATGGATGGATGAATATAGCCTTATTAGGGAATCACTTTGTAGAACAATAGGGAAGTACAGACATAATTATCTGATTATGTGAATGATTATTTGCATTTACTTTGCATGTCTGTATAAATAGTGGCCTCAGCCTACTAGAGGCTGAGCAACTGGGGAACAACTGGGGAAGACTGATCAATTGTGTTCTGTTCTGTTTTGCTCCTGTATTTCCCTACCCCTACATTGGGTAGGGTATGAAAAGACAGTCTGTCTGCACTCCCTTTATTGCTCATCCAACGAGTTGTGCCACAACACCTGACTTATGGCTTCAAGTTGTTGAAAGCAATGACTCAGATCACTAAAAAACTAAAAAAATAATCCATGAGATGCACCATTGCCATATAGATCAGTTCACCTATATTCAATTCTTGGATCTGAGAGGTGATAATAAAACTGAACATTAGCAAAAAGAAAAAAAAGAGTTCTTGGCAGCCATGCTGCGGCCAAATGTGATAGGCGAGAGTCATGCATCCACATGCTGGTTAGGTGACTGGAATATTTTGACTAGCAAATATACCCAGAACAGATTTGCCTGGTTCTTATTAATGCTGAAACAGATACTACTCTTGTCATCCACTGCACAATATTCTTGTGTGAAGAGAAAACCATTCCTAGTCTTTTTTTTTCCACAACACATCCAAGAAAATAGTGTAGCCATTTTCACATTCATCCAATCTATCCTGGGTTCAAAGTCACAAAACAGCAATTCCTTTCAAAGTCTCACTTAGCTGCTTTGTGATTTAGGAAGGTCTTGCTTCTGCTTTTTAAGCGCTGTTTGGGCCTCTTTATGATCCTCAGTGGAACAGTTGGACACAGCGTTAGCCACAAGGCAGAACTTGCGAAGAAGGATCTCTCTCAAGAGCAGATAGACCCATGGGTCAAGGATTTGGTTGAGGGAGGCCAGGCGGATTGCTGTCAGAAAGAAGTCACAGTCAAAATGGGCATCTGAGTTGGAGATGTGATTAGAGGTTGAGTCTTTGGAAATACACTCTTTTGAAGACACATGGGTGGAGATCATCCTCAGCATTAGACCCTAAAGGGACAGGAAGGAAAAAGTGTCTATGAACAGAGGCATGTTGGATGCTTGTATTATGATCCTGAAACAACACCTAAAGTATCAAAAACATTATATACACAGAGAATTGACACTGTGTTATTTTGTGAGAAAACCCTCCAGAAGTTTATATTCTATTATAGACACTCTACCTGGCTGAGAAATTAGATTTTTATATTTCTGGACAGTCTATTTTACTTTAAATGTTAAATGTCACTGACTATAATCCCAAGACAGTCTTAAGGAGCTACAGTATAAACAACTAAGAGAACAACATAATGATCACACCCCAGGTACTCACTGCTACTAGGTTATCTATTAATATCCTCAGTGAGACTATTAAATATGTGACTTACAATATATGAGCTCATAGCACACTAAGCAGACCACCCAAACAGGACATGGCTAAGTGAATTTTTGCTTAATTGCAAAAAGGCAACAGTTTTTCAACAGAATCACATATGATATAATTTACCTGACATGCAACTGTGGCGTTTAGGTGTCTGGGGAATGAGAGGGCTGAGAACTAGATCAAAAAAGGTAGAAGTGAATGAATGCTTGTGAATCCAGAAAAGTAGGCTACTGGTTGCAGTGTCTGCTTTCCCTGTCCTGCCGACAGGAGATGAAGCATTTCCAGAAATACAAACTGCAATTTATTTTACATAACTTTTACAAATTCAGTTACATACTATAATATAAAGTAAGATGGCGCCATTATAAAGTATTGGCATTAAATTCTGAGTAACCACAATAAATATAAGGGCTTTCAGGTGTGTGAAGGATGGAAAGTATAGGCTGCAGTCGCCTATAAAAACATACCAGCAGAGGAGACCAGCATATAAGCAGGACGCACATAATCCCTAACAGCTGAATGACGGTTTCCGTGGTGAGTCGTTCCCACTGTTTTGAAGATTGAGATGTGCCAGATTTTGTTTTACATCGGATGATTAACCCCCGAATGGTCACTACATTGCAGGAAAATGTTACAAGCAAAGAGAAAATCCCGAGCAAAGCGAAAGTGATGGCGAAAAACCTATTGCCCGGCACTTCGGTGTCCCCCGTGTTTATAAAGCACCAGGTACCCGGCCACTGGAGTGTGTATTTCCCGACCCCTACAATGGGTAGCAGTGCAAAGAAAAACACAAGAAGCAATATGACAGCTAAAGTCTGCTTTGTCACACGTGTTTTCATGTGATTTGAGTACCAGTGAGGATTTGTTATCGCCATAGCCCTTTCGATTGCCATGGTACTGGCCAAAAACAGAGCGCACAGACCAAAAGTTGTCATGCACACACCGAAAAAAGAGCACAATTTGCCTGATGGGTCGAGCTGCTTCCATTCCAGACCATTTCTGTAAACTGATATCACTACTGGACTTGTCAAAAGCTGCCCAAAGAGGTCAATCAGCGCCAGCGATCCGATACAAAGCAAGAAAGACCTTTTCCTTTTATTTTCCTTCTTTCTGTAAGAGATATACACCAGAATAAGAGCCAAAGAATTGCCCACCAAGCCAGTGATCATCATGGTTATAGAGAAACCAATTGATACGGATCCCCAACTGGAATTATTGGCGACATTGCCTTCATGCAATGTCTTGGTGGTGTTTGAGTCCAGCATCTCTCCCACAGTGGTTTGCAAGTCCTTTAAAGAATCAGCACTGCATCTGGTCATCCTTTCGAAAAGGATAAAACTATACAGCAAATAACCCATGTATGCGTCCACCATCCTGCGCTCCAGACTGCCCCAACTGAAAGCAGTGAGTAAAAGCGCATCAGGTCCTTTACGCGCTGGAGGCGGGCCTACTTTGAATAGCGTCAGGACGCAAACAACTGAGGCTGCATATGGTATAAACTAAATATATTTCTTAAATCCTAAAAACGATTCTTGGAAACCGGAACGTCTGCCTTATGATTATTTTGGTGTATTTTTTTAGTTAATATGAAGCACACGTTTGATAATGATTAGGGTTACAAGTCTGTTCATTTCAGAGCTGTTTACAACTACCAACAGTAAATCTGAACACTTTTAAATGTAACAATTCATTTTACCGAGTTTAAATAAAGGCTACTTATGTTTCAGACCCCATGAAAGTAATGAAGTCTTTTATTTGCCTTTAAACCTAACAGATTTTCAGTTGACTAAGTGTAATGATGTAATCATCACCTCTCCAGCTGCTAAGCTCAGAAAACCAGGAACAGCAGCAAGTGCCACCTGTTGACCAGACTGAGAACGTGTGCGCAGCATGACCGGCTTCTGCAGTGCGACACTCACAAGGCGATACAGGCCTTCAGTGATGATCTTGAAGTCAAAATTAGTAAGATTGGTTAATTAAATTGTAAATCAGCATCTAATGCAAAAAAACTAGTTGAAACTATTACAAATGAAAGAACTGTAATTTGTCAGTCGGTTAGTAGCCTACTCAACAAATGAGATGGCTTTACATTCAGCTTTTAAGATTCAAAGGAAACCATCAACTTAAAGCGACAATTCAGTTTTCTATAATTTTCTAACACGTATTGGTAGGAAGGAGTATTAGCCATCGCGATTGAAAGTAATTTGCTGTTTGAAACCAACTTTAACATTTCTGCAACATTTATGAAACCAACTTAGGTTGTCTATATCCAAATAAAGCTTATGTTACTAATTTGGACCTACACTGAAACCTACCTGGTCATCGTAGAATTGCTATTTAAAACACAATTTCAAGACACCTTTCATTGTATTTGAGACAAACAATGGTAACGAGGTCTTACATGAAATTTCAGTTGTCACCGAATTGAAATGTACTGAGCTTTAAGTTTCTTGGTTTGGTCTGATGTGGTTTATTATGGGGTAAAAGCAGTAAAGGTGACTTTTTGTAAACAGACTAAAGGTTCCACAAACTCTAAAGCAGCATTAATGGTTTACATGTTTATAAAAAAAAAGAAAAAAAAAGAAATTCACCATCAACAAAATACTAATCAAGGACAGCCTATATAATATTACTTCGTGCAAAATCCAATTTCATTATTTGAGAACAGCCCCTACTTTCTTTTCTTTGCTACGGTGTCTCTTAACTTAGGATTCGGTCTACATAATTGTCTCATTTGGAAAATGTTCCAACAGTGCTCAGTGTACCAGGTATCCAAAAAAGCAGCCTTAACTTTGATAATCAAACATAGAAATGATTAACAAGAAACAATGTTGACAGAACTTTATTTACACGTGTACATTTTTGTTTCACCATTAAAAAGACTGCATTGCCACATTCTACTATAAATCAGGATGTTAATGTTGCACTAATCTGAAGCACAAAATCTGTCAATTATTGAATGAGTTTGTTTCCCACATGCCAAGTGAAGAAAAATAACAGGTAAATTATCCCACGACCATGTTAAGAAAAAAGATACACTTACATCTTAACCAAAGAATGTTCACCTTTAGCCACTTACTTAAAAACAAGCAATATCAAAAAGTAACATACTTACCTTGGGGGGGAAAAAAAAAAAAAAAACAAAAACATCTAATGGGCCAAAATTCATTGCTACATCTCTGGTATTGTGACTAATAATTGGTACTAAACTGGTGCTGCAGTACCTTCTATTTAATTCAAATAAAAATAGATTTTTAAAAAAAGGAAGAACAGAATTTAAAAAAAAATCTTATACGTGTTAAAGGACAAAAAAAAAAAAAAGTGTTCAGTTTTCCCACAACTGTGTTGTTAAGAAAATACTGTTATGAAGATAGTATCTTGGGTTTTTCACTGGACCAAACATTTATGTTTATTGGACACCTATAGTTACAGACAGTTGTCACAGATTGGGGGTGTATGTGGTTTTAAAAAGGGAGCAAGTAATGACAGGCAATGGCTGACAGAAGTCAAGTCATGTTGCCCCCCTTTTTTTTTTTTTTTTTTTTTGTAAGGGAAATAAGACTGAGGTTCCTTGAAAATGAACAATATACTGAATGGATGTTTTCATTTTCCTTGCAACACAGCATGCACTTGCACTAAGGTTTCTTTTCTTGTTTAAAGGCAGTAATTGAGTTATTTCTTTTTTGAACTGGAACCAGAATGGGAGGATCCAGAGGACTGGCCACGGCGCCTGAAATCACACAAACACCATGGGAAGAAGAACGAGGTCAGAAGGATCAGCTTTTGATATACAGCTATTCATACATAAAGTGCAAGGTCACAACATACAAAAACAGCATATAACAGGATAAAATGTGAACATATTTCTGTAAAATTGAATCTCCCATAAGCGAGTCGACTGACGGCTATTATTAATCAGTGCCATTGCTATTCCACAGAAACCCAAACCTTTCGGACGAACGGGATCTAGAACGTCTCCGTTTTCTCCCTCCAGATGAGGACCTGGAGCGACTGCGCTTCTGTCTCCCCTCAGGTGAGGAGGAAGGAGAGCGGGACCTCTTCCGGGGAGAGGAGCCCTTTCCAGACCTGGAGCTGGATCTTTTGGAGGAATAAACCAAGCACTTTGGTCAGTAAGGTCCAGGCAAGACTTTCACCAAGATGGGTATTTATCAAGCTACTCTGAATAAATTAGGAATGAGAAGGTTTTACTCAAAAAGTTGTAAGCCCACTGATCAAAAGGTTCTTAGCTTCTTATAAATATACTAACATTTACTGAGTGGCAAAGGCTGCATCACTCATGAAGGATGCTTGATGAAGAACCTATAAATTTATTCTGACTTTTTGAACCTTGGTAACGTTCAGGCCAAATGGATGTTTGCAAATTATGGCTACTTGGGCCAAACTGAAACCTAAAATATATCAACAAAAAAAGTAGTCAATAACTTTCAAAGCAGTTTGAGGCCTTGGAATGGAGTAAGCATTATACAGTCTCCATTAAGCTGAAACTAGGCAATAGGAATATTCTGAAGCGTTTTCAGCCCCATACATACACTCTCTAAAGGGAGAGAGTGCATGTCACCTCATTCACCTGGAGCGGGACCTCGAGCGAGATCCAGATCTGGAACTGGATGAGCTTCTAGAACGGGACCTGAAAAACAAAAAACAAACCCTTTCCAATATTTTCCATACAAATTAATAGCTATGTGGTTCATATGGCAATGCACCAGCAAAATATTTAACTGCACACTTTTTGACAAAAAACTATTCTTACCTTATTGTAAGCGATAACAGCTGGACACATATTCAAATTAATCAAACATCTATTCCAGCTAAAAAAAAAAAAACTATAACAAAAACCTGTACTCAATAATCCCATCAGATTAAAACAGATGACTGAATATTAAGTGCAGAAAGAAAACTTTTCAAGATCAATATTACAATATAAAACAATGAACTGCTTCTATCTTAGGTCGGAGACATAAAAATCCAGCATAATATGCTATCATTCACTCTGCATATCATGTCTTCCACACCACAAATGGGGAAGGGTTAAGAAAAGGGAAAAGAACAAATCAGCAGAACAGGACATTGATGTGATGTTGACCAGTAAGTCAAAAGAAGATTGAGCTGATACTGACATTTTGCCTGTAGTTACCCTTGACCTGTACCCTTTTACCTGGACCTGGACCTGGACCTGGACCTGGACCGTGAACTGGAACTGGAGGAGCGCGAGGATGAGCGGGAATGTGATGATCCCGAGCGGCTACCCTTCTTCTTGGCTGGCTGGTCATCATCATCATCCTCATCACTGGCATTCAGGTCATACTTTGACAGGTCTCCATCGTCATCTTCATCTTCATCATCCTGGAGAGGAAGTGTATTTTAAATTTTTCATTTATATTGTTGGCTACTATAAAGCTGTTTCTTTGGATTTCCAAATCCAGTCACATCTTACATCCAGTTTGTACTTGGAAAGGTCGCCATCTTCTTCCTCCTCTTCTTCCTCCTCTTCATCTTTTGCTACTTCTTTCTTTTCAACTTCTTTTGAGCTGCTATTCTTCCCACGATACTTCTTCTTTTTTCTACCAAACTGTAGCATTAAAAAGTATCTTGTAAGTAAAATTACAGAAGAATCTACATTTGATTTACAACATGTCACTGTTTGTTCATCCATCAAAAATAGACTAGAGGCTAAAATGTTTCAAAGTAAATACAGTGAGGTAGTACTCACTTCATCATATTCACCATCGGATTCCTCTCGTTCAATGTACTCCACATTCTCTCTTTCATTGAACCCTCCACCATAACCTGAAAGTACAAGAAAGAAAGAAAAATGATAGTAGACAAAAGCACATTGGAAACTGTAAAACCATATACAGTAAATGTTGGATTACCTGTTCTCTCTTCAAGCTTGGCATATTTCGGTGTGTTACACATGTTGCACTCTGATCGTCTGGCCCAATTCACATTGCCACATCTTTATGAATACGAGAGTAAAAAAAGAAAAAAAAAACAAGCATGTAAAATATATGAAAAATGTTTTTGACTAAATAACTAAACACAGAAGCTCGAACTGAGAATGGAATTACTCATTGTCAACAGTTTGATGATACGATCCCACAGCAACTACAATGGAATATTAAACAAACACGTACGTCTTGCATTGCCAGTCATTTGCACTGAAGAGACCTCTACTCTTCTCAGCCAAGGTTTTCCCAATCTCTGTTCCGCCAGCTTTCATCATCTTTGCCTCTGTGGTTTTCTCTGTGAAAAACAAACAAACAATGGTTTTAGATACTTTCTGAAAACATCATGTATCTGAAGTAATAATTTGTAGAGAAGTACTCACCTCTGCCACATCTATTACAACTAGTTCGTCTGGCAAAGTTCACATTTCCACACCTGCAAAAGCATATTACATAAATATAATGCAGAACCTGAGCTTGTTAATGGTCAACAGGGGTGTGCATCAACAGCAGTGCTGGTTGATTTCTTTTTCATGTGACACAATTAGCTTGTAAACTTTCACTGGATACCCTGAGTCAGCTGCAGCTGGCCTGTCTGTCATTTCACACGATTTTGATGCTGTTCCTCGGCAACATGAGACTAGAGACTCCAAGTTACAGCTAAACATATAACGGCTTGGCTTCTACAACACTGTACCACCAACAGCAATGAGTGGCCCACATATGCTAACGATAGATAGCTTGCTATCTTGCAAAGGGTGCACACTACCGACTTACGCTGAGACACCAGGACAGACAACTCTAAAACTGTTTCTCATCATTAAATGTGCGGACATGCTGTTTATATATTTACAATGTAGAAGAAGCTGTAGAAAATGATATAAAGTCGGCTAGCTTACTTAGCTACTAAACGCTAGCGGGAACCAAATGCTAGAAGGCCGAAGCTAAGCTAGTCAGCACGATCGGTGAATTATACGCCTGCTGGTAAATCTAACTAGTCCCTACACAAAATAGGTGATTATCCTATGCACGAGGAGCACTTACTTTTTATCGGGACAAATCCAGTCCCCGTCGCTTACTCGAAAACTCTTCCCCGACATGGCAGTGCCCGTTAACACTGTCTGGCTCGCTGGCAGGGTGTGCTCACTATTAGCTCGGCACCACCTCCTGCTGCTGCTTTCAGGTGTTTTGTCTGGCACCGCTTTCTCTGCCAGTAATTCGGAAATACATATTTTATGCACTGTGAAAACGGTCCACTACTGTGCCAGATAGGCTGGGATGGTAAATCACTTTGTGTAACAACGTAAGAACAGATTTATTATTCTGTAGGCTACATAGCGTTACCGAATAAGGTTATTTACAACGTTATAAAAGTCGAGATTTCTGAAAGGACGTGAATGCAACACTAACAGTGGACAAATAAAGCCCCAAATTCTTTATTTTTTATTCTTGTAAAATATAATGAAATATAAAGATTATTTTAATTGCAACGAGTTATATAAGTATCACAGTAAACATTCGAGTAGACTTGATATGAATATTAAGATTATATACAGATTCCAATGTGTGTATACATCTGATCTTGAAAACCTGATATAGGCTACTAAACACCCCTATAGCCACAGGCTAATTATACTTTGGTCAGGACAAACCTTCTTTATCACATATTCTAAAAGCAGAGTGTTATATAATAGTATATTGGAAGTATAAAATGTTAATATTGATGTTAAAAAAACTAAAAGCCAGTCTTCATTATGTTGATTAACATTTTTCACCCTATACATTCACATGCAAAACAAAGATCTGAGGCAGTTGATATTTAAACTCATGTCTGATCAAGAATCATTTTTAAAAGATCAGGAGCCCTCTGTTGACATAGTGTCACATTTTTAGAAATCCAAACAAAGTAAATATCTTATTTTGGGGGTTTTGTTTTGCAACTTTTAACCACTAGATGGCAGCTAATGCAAACGCTGAACATAACATTTTCACAGATTCTCCTCTCTTATTTTGGTCCATGCCACCTGCTCACAAGTTACCAGTTCTTGTTCAGTTCTAGATCGGGGCTGTTTAAGGCTATGGTGTGAAATAGTCATCTCATGACGGACAGTGTGTGTTCACATGCACTTCTCTGAATACCGCATACAAATTTCTCTAATACAAACACACAACATCTGCCTTAAAATTGATAGCTACCTTAAGCAGGAGGGAATATGATTTAGATTCCAATATATCTTTTGAATTTTTTGAATCTTTTACTGTCACTATCACAAAGAAAAAGTAAGTATGTTACTAATATTACACATAAGTAATAAAATTCCTTGAATATATATAGTCCCAACCTTCTAGGACAGTTTATGTGAACCCCAGTGACTGCATAAGGCAAACATAAGAAATGGTAAGATTATAATGTTCATTCTTACACCTTCTGATAAAGACCCTTCTTGTGGTTGTTGCAAAAAAATATGTGGTCACAAAGGAGTTTTTGACAGTATTTTTTTTTAGATATTGATTGATGGCCCTACAATACTTGACTAGTATGTAAAACAAATGCCCTTTCTAAATGGAAGTGTTGGTGAAATATCCACTAGCTGGAAGTGCCTGCTAGCAGGCTATCATAGATATTAGTATAAACTGACTAAAGCACATATCTCTCACAGAAAAGCTTAAAACAGAACAGGGAGAAACTACTTCTATGGCTCTTCAGTCTGTGCTGAAACCACACAGGTAAGAAATTTAGGTTTATACAACTTCATTAAAAATAGATCTATGTCTGCTCATCTCAGTGAAGATCTGGCTGTGATATTCACATATGAATCATTGTCTTTTAGTAAAAAAAAAGCTGTAATTACCTGAAATTCAGGTCCTGAAGTTCTTTATCCATTTCTTCTGATTTTACAGAACCCAGCCATAAATAACAAAGTCCAAAATTATGTCATCATGTTTTTTCAGCAGAATGGTGACTCTAATTTGATTCTAATTTTAGAATTCATAATGAGATAATGTTATAGTCCTAAGTAGTAACATGCAGAATATAATATGCCATATGATATTGACATAGAAATGCCATTTAAAGGTGCAATGCATAAAGTGAACAATTTGCTGGCATCTAGTGGTGAGATCGCAGTTTGTAACCTTTTGACCAACCATCCCCTCATACAGCTCTCCAGTCTCCTGCGAGGGAAGTTACAGAGGCAGGTCACTTTCAAAGGAAAAGCAAATCCCTGTCTAGAGCCAGTGTTTGGTTTGTCCATTCTGGGCTCCTGTAGAAACATGGCAGCACAACATGGCTGTTGTGAAAGGAGACCCACTCCCTATGTAGATTTAAAAGGTTCATTTCAAGACTAAGAAGACTAAGAAAACACAATGGTTGTTATTTTCTGGTGATTACACACTAATGACAACATATTTGTGAATATTATATTCCATTTCTGCTAATAGATCGCTTTAAACATGAACTCACTGAACCTTTAATAAGTGGGAAGCAAAGTCTCTAAGCTAGAAGTTGCAGTCACTTCTCATGCGATGCTGCTTAACAACTGTTTCAATTTAGGTACACACCAGAGCTCAGGCAGCTCTACAGTTGCCCTTGTCCACCCAATCTGTCCTGGTCAAAGTCAAAGACCCTTGGAGGTCACTGTCACAGCTGGTCCACGACCCTGCAGCCACACCAATATCTAGTTTAGTGTTTCAACTGGACTGTATTACTTTCTTTTCTGTGCTCTTCTTGACATTGCTGAGGCAACCAATCTTATCCAGGACAAGATGAGTTTTTTAATTGAGTACACTCAAGATGATCTGAACAAGACTTTTTAATCATACATTGTTTTAATGATCATGTATCTGTTAGGGAGACATGCACTTGATTTATGAGTCCATCACAAGGTTTATTAGGGCACAGGACCAGCAATGATATGGCATTAGAGGCAAGAAAGACACAAGTTTTGATTTAGCCCCTTTCTGTAGCACTTCATCACTTTAATTCATATCATACACAAAGACCATAAGTTTGAAATTGCATGAAAACAACAGCTTCCTCACTCAGTTTATTTGTTCATGGCAATGCATCATCTCTGTTCTATTTGAGTTCTGTTTACTTATAATCACAGTCATTTTTCATGAAGGAAATCTTTTTTTTTCACTGATAGTGCAGAAGCAACCTCCACTCACAGGTTTCAACTGTGGATGTACTTTCTGCTTGCTTTCATCATTGCACAGAAAAGAATGAGGTGAGATATGAGGCAAATGAAGCCATGAATAACTAATAAGGATACACTGCCAGTGCTGTGGCATGTTTGTCTGTAGCACAGAGTTGCATGAAAGATTCAGAGAGGAGTCAGGCAATTAAATAGCACTTAGGTAAACAACAGCCAATTACAAGTGGCTTCATTGGCTGTAATGCTTTCTTAACTTTACTGTGTACTTTTCTGGCCAATGTACAGACCACCATCTGATTATGTCTTAGGTCAATAACACTACTAAGAGAGATTTTTCATGGGTGTCAATGAGACTTTGGCCTGGCTGATGCTGTTTTCTAGCCCAGTAGTTGGTTACGAATGAAGGTTCATGCACAGCAGAGTCTCTGATAGGGAAAGGCAGCCATGTATGTAAGTTTGGAAAAACCTGCTGAAAACCACCAGGGCTTTCCAATATTGACAGATGGCAGAGAGCTGTTCCCGAGAAAGTGGGTAGGGTGAGGGTGAAGTGTTGGATGCTGGTGAACGTTTGCACACTCCACCCACTGCCCTCATCTCAATATCATGATTTCAATAATTAGCGGGGTGGCATGTATTTTCCATTTGCCAAACAAAAGTCAGCAGTGAGTTTACTTGTTAAAAAGATGGAATTCGATGCTCCGTCCCTACGAGGCATATCTGTATGTATATTTGTTTATGCGTTTTTGTAGAGGAAAGAAACATGGTTCTGTTTTGATATGTGTGTGTAAAATGTAAGGTGCCAGTGAACCCTATCATAATTATATAACAGAGACTACTGTGCAGTGAAACTGCTCATGCTGGGAGACATGTTGCTGCATTGGACAATATCTCCTCCTCATCCAGTCCTTATCATTAAAGCGTGTTCATTTTGAAAACAAGAGAGGATGCATTTCACAATCCAATCTAACCAGTCTTGCTAAAGCAATCCACAAAGCATAGGGTGCATTTTGAAAATAACAAATCTATTGTTTAGCAGTAATAAAATGCAAGATGGATATACCACTACTTCATCAATTTTGACTGTGTAATTGCATTAAGGCAAACATTCACCTTCTGCTGATCATGATATCTCTTATGGTCTGAAATTTAAAGATCCCCCATAAAACAAAAAAAATATTCCAATCTATTTTTACAAAAGCCTGTTCATGAGCTGAGACAACTATAATTCTCTGAGCTTGCAGGTGATCTTGTGCCATCCTCACTGATGATATCAGTGTATCAAATCCAGCAGATCTTGACAGGCCAGGGAATTGGGAAGTGATGTTGGTAACAAATCTGAGACCAAACATTGTTCTTCAAATGGAATCAGAGAACTCCACAAAGTGTTTACAGAGCAGGAGACAATCTTGCTTGATGATGCCCATGTGTCAGTACAAAATGCCATATCTGAATTCCTGCTTCCATTAAGGCAAGGCCAGTGGGATGTTCTTCTATGTCACTTCTCAAATAGTTTTGTCAGGTCTGTCATACAGACTCTTGTTTAATTGCTGTGCACCACTTTTGGGGACCATTTGAAGAGGAAAGAAATCAATGATCCTCTGCACTAACCCCAGTCGGAATAAAGTATGAATTGGAAAATCTAAAAAAAAGCTGAATTCAAAAGAATGCTAGTTAAATTGTGAAATATCTTTTAATCCTTTTATTAAAGCTTAATTGAGTATAATTAGAGATACTGTAATATGCTTATGTGTATGTGCCAAAGAGGTTTCCAGTCATTTTATAATCATACAACAGTAAAGATGCTTCAAACTGGATCAGCCTTTAATCAATTAAGCAACATAATTCATTAAATCGTTTTCACAGTTTTCTATTCTTGATGTATTTGACAATATTTCATACAACACCGGGTACTGTTTTTTGAATGATTGAATGATTGAATTTGAGTATTCCTGCGGGAGAAGAGTAAAAATGTCAATGGGAATGGTAGCGTGAGGGGAAGTTGACAGATGGACAGAAAAAAAGGAAGAGGATATGGGTTCACAATAAACAACATTCAGACTGTAATTAAGTGACCTGACTTCAATTAAAAGCATTATGTGGGAAAATTGTTTTTGTGATTTAAGGCACTCAACTGTGCGTTTGATTCTATAGTTCCTCTCCTGTTATCTTTAACCCACCCCATTTTCATTGCTTTTCATCCACTTGAAGTGTCACATCACCATCTCAGCGCCTGGCTGACAGATACTGAAGAGGTAATCTGATTGCCATATAATAATGGCTAATGGAGGAAAATGGGAAGCAGCTTCAGCGCAGCCTTGGCCTATGCGTCATCTAGCCCTGCTCTTGGCAGTGACATAGACCTGGCAGTAGGGTGATTAATGTGATAGGTGGAATTTGTCTCGTTATGTTGACACCAGCTAATAAATGCCTTGTAAACAGCCAGTCACAGCTGTTAATGCATCATCATAATCCAGGATTAGGAGGTGCCAGGCATGGCCAATAAATGCAATTAGGCAGTGACAAAATTAATTCGCCCATACTCTGACTTTCCTGTGCTCTGTCCATTCTGAAGAAAACTCCAGGGTGTTCTGAGTGATTCTTCCCAGGTTGGCAACGGGATCAGCATGCTGAAAATCTTCCTATTAACTATCGGAATATCTAACTCAATTTGTTTTCACTACAAATTGTGGAATAACAACAAGTTAGATGAAATGAAATGAAAACAAATATTCCTGCTTTGCCCCATGAATTATCATAAAGGGAATCAGCTTGGAAGGACAACACATTGGTGGTTAGCACTATTGCCTCACAGCAAGAAGGTTCCTGGTTTGAAACCCGGCAGGGACCTTTCTGTGTGGAGTTTGCACGTTCTACCCATGCTTACATGGGTTTTTTTCGGGTACTGTGGTTTCCTCCCACAGTCTGTATGTCAGGTTGATTGGTGATTCTAAATTGCCCATAGGAGTGAGTGTGAGTGTGGGTGATTGTTCGCCTGTGGCCCTACAATGGACTGGTGACCTGTCCAGCGTGTACCCCTGCCTTTCACCCGAAGAGAGCTGGGATAGGCGCCAGCAGATCCCTGTGATCCTAAAACAGGAATAAGAGAGCATAGATAATAGATGGATAGGTGGAATCAGCTTGGAGGGGGGAAATTTGATGGAGAAACCTGTAACCCAAATGCAAGACTGAAAATGTTATCAAGCTGAAACTTATCACGCAAATTCTACATTTCATTATTCCCGATAGAGGAAAGACAAGACAGCTGACTTTTAAATGTGACTGGTCGTTAGAGAGGTCACCAATAGAACCATTAACTTCCTGTCATTCATCTCCGTCATGGCTCATTGATGAAAGTTGTGAAGCATTTCTTCCTGTTTTTAGTCACCTCACTTATTTTTAGCCACTGGGACTTTGGTCTGATGTTTTTCTTGAGACTTTAAAAGACACCCCACTCACAGTCAGCCCATCCTATTACCAGAGTGATGGTCAATTGAGATGATCAATTTGCATAATGGAGCATTAAATTGGACTCATCACACCCACCTCTCAGCAGCTTGCTCCAATGGAGGGCTCACTGAGAATGGCAATTGCTCTTGAAGGGGGTGACATGTATCCTCCTTGCTGGAGTAACCTTTCACCATGCAGGCTGAAGCATTTGGCTCGTGAATAGAGCACCCGTCACTGAATAATGTAGGCTCTTATTCATGAGTAATCTGTTGACGGATGAAAAAGTTCATGCTAACGGAATACCCAAGTCAAAGAATGAAAAAAAATGTTTAAGTTAAAATGTTGAAGTACAATTTCAACTAAGATTTTTCACTCACTTTTTTCTTTTGCTTCCCCATTCCTGCCTAGAAAAGACAAACAAGTGAAACTCTCATTGAATATTCTGCTTAGATACACCCATCTTAATATCACTCTTTAAAAATAGAGTATTTTCTTCAAAGTGGCAAAAATAATTCAGTCCTCCATCCTCATCCATTTCCATTAGCTTAATGATGTCCTTAATTGTGTCGTCCATCCTCATAGCAGCCAATGGTCATTTCTTGGACAAAGAGCAGAGTATTTTGATTAACATCCACCAAGGAAATCAAACATTGTTATCTTAGGTAGATTAGCTGAGCTTTTTAGAGGCATGTCAGCACCCATGGGCATTTGAAAAATTGCATTCAAGGAGTGGATCTGAGGCTGGCGGGTTGTGATTGATGTCGGTGCCATATGAGTGGCAGCGACGAATGACATAGAGCTATCATGGCCTTCTTCTCCACCATGTTGCTGTTGTTTGAGGGGCTTTCTCTGGGGAGAGTGATGTCTAGAGCACAATATGGCAGAAGCTCCTCTCTGTTTAGGTTTTGTTAACTGGCCATGTGAAAATGCCCATTTGGCATGGCGATATTTAGTGGTTGGCAGCTAAAGCAAATTTCATGAAAATTAGTTCATCACTATAGTGGGCTAAGATGTTTACACAGCCTTGTGCACATTTAAGATCATTTTTACACCAATTTGATACATTTATTACCATTTACGACATTTCTGCTACAATCAGTCTCTGTGGAGAGGACACTGGGCATACAAGTGATTTGCTCATGTCATGAATAACAACTGGAAAAATTTAATTCCCATGAGTGAGTTCTACCGTTTTCTTGCCGCGGGCGGCCTGCTGGGCTGCTTGGCAGCCTATCAGCCGTGGCCTGACAGGTGAGTGACATTAAAGAACTAAAGGATTCGGAGGTAGTTGTGAGCCAATGGTTTGATAGGCTTTTCTGAGGTTTTTGTCAGATATTTTTGTGACATTGCTATTGAATGAAAGGGGTCTGCAGAGTGTATTGTGGCATTTTCACAAGGATGTTTGTATTCTCCGAAACCATGGGCAGGTTGATTAAAAATATTTATAAATAAATTGTCCTGAAATGTCGATTTACAACCAACATTTGCCTAAAACAAAATAATTTCAAGAACAAAACAAAAACAAAATTATGGCTCATTGTAGAAGCTAGTATTTGACATTTAGTTGTCAATATAAAGTATTCTCATCTGGCTGCATGAGATTTACTTTCTTTATCTGGCAGTGCAATTGTAAATCACATCAAAAGCCTCAATTTGGATTATTTAGTTAGAAAATGATCTTTTTCACAGATAAAATGTTTTTGTCTAGCTGTACATATGGTTGTTTGGATGGTAGTTATGCGTGCAAATGTGCCTCTCTTCAATACTAACCATATGCACCTCTGTGGGTAGTAGACAAGCCTGTTTGGGTCTGTCTTGTCTGTGTGAGTCTGTGTTTAGAGCCTCGCACAGCCTGGTTGGTGGGGGGATTAATTGGTAAGGCTCTGCATGCATGAGTGCGATCTAATTTACCTCCATCAGTTGATACACAATAGTAAAGGTCCCTAAACAGGCAGTGATGAAATACATCTGAAGGTCTCGTTCACGTTCAGTGTCTGGTCTGGTTAGTACAAGTGCAACCCGGTGCGTCTAGTCAAGGCTGTCACTGAGGCCAGAGCAAAAACAGCCTGCTCTCTGACTGTAATCTAACACTTTTTTCATTTCATTTTAAATGTCATGGCCAAAAGACAACATGGCTGAGTATTTGCTCCACTATGCTCCAGATCCATACCATTAGCATAAATGGAGAATCAATTATTTCAGCCCTGATGGAGCTGATTATGCAGAGACAATAAAGGCAGAAGGAATGAACCATAATTACAAGATGACCTATGTCGTCTTTCCACCATCACCAGTGTACCAGCACCATGTATTTCATGAGTGAGCCAGTAATTACCTGATAAGAACTGCTGGAAATGTGGGAAAGCAGTCTGGTCCCTTTTGCACATCTTTTTGAATGCAGCACACTTATTGCCACATGAACAAACTATGTAACAACCATGTGCCTACACACACTCACATGCACTCTCTCAACATACAGGACACATTCATTATACACATACACAACGGAAATGTTGACTCTTCATTTTACATTAGGCATCAAATTTAACTCGTGTGTCAGGCTCTTCGTGCTGGTGCCTATTTGATGATAATATCCAGTGTAGTGCTTGGTGGGCTGAGGAATACAATTCAAATGGTTCTATCTCCTGGGGCAGAAGCGCTGTGATATGCCAGCCACTTACCAGCACATCCCATAGCCAGCTAGTGTTGTCCATGTCATGCCTGTCAGGTGTAGTTGCTGAATAAAACCCCAGATCATAATATCATCTCTGCTGGATGCCAAGGAAAATTTCACAGAGGTAATATAAAAGAGCCACTAATGACTATTTGGTCAATTAAAATTGTGCTCACATATTTTATCGTGATCAGGCCCAGAAGCACCAATTGAGCAATTAACCCTTTTACTGTATTTACACATTTATGGACCAGTGATTTCTGACTGACCACAAAGTCTGCAAACAGAATCACACTTTTTTGGTTGAATTTAAGAGATCCACAACCAGACTGAGTAATATTAGAAAACATGTTGCACGATGTTATAAATTATTGACATCACTGAAAACATCTTTTGAGGATTACTTTAAAGGCTCTCCTCTTCCTACAGAAGTAAAAATGTTGGCTATATTAGTACAAGCAAGCATGTATGTACCAGTCAGAGTAACAATAAGCGTGAGATCAGACATCACTTCATCACTTCTACTCTTCCCACAGCTTGCTTTGAAGAGCCTGGCTGAAAAGAATAATGCAGATGCAATGCCATTTGGGATGGCTTGGGTGTCAGCCCACACACACACACACACACGCAGAAAATCTAGAATAATAGTTGTGGGGGTAGGAAGAGAAGCAAGTCTGAGGAAGTCAGAGAAGTGTTGGGGAGCAAGAACAAAGACAGAAAATTATGCTATATAGACAGATGCAGAGAGCAGGCAAAGTCAAATTAAATGTCCTGTGTTACGATCGCTCTGTTGCAGGGCAGAAAAATTGGGGTTTGGATTCAAAAGGATGAATTTGTGTTGGTGAGTAACTATAAAATGTAAAAACACCCAGGAGGAACACATATTGAGGTATTTAGTGTTTGATTCTATTACTGTCTAACTGGTAGAGTTTGTACACAATGAAGGTAACATGCTTTTCTTGACAGACACAAGTTTAAATATGATTTAATGGTGTACTGCCCCATTGTTGAAAACTGAATTTTCTTCTAGCCTACCTCCAACCCTCAAATTCCTTGCAAATCATGCCACATTGCTGCCACCCTTCAAGACAGCTGGGCACAATTGTGTTTGGCAGATGTCAAGGCATCCTGGCAAAGAAACAGAAATCTGGGACAGTTGGACTGAGGCAACAAACAGACAGGACATCTTCTAAATCCATGCCACCACAAGAGGACACTGTTGATGTATGAGCCTGTAGGCTTGTTTATTAATATTAATGTCCACACCTTTTTGATAATTTTCAAACTGCTTGAGTTTAACATAACACATTTTAGATGAAAAGGTAAATGGGAATATGTTTTCATCATCATCAGTAAATTGGGTTATTAAATAGTTGAGAGGCCTCTTATTTCATACTCTATCTGAGAGCAAGTGTGTGTGTGTCTGTGTATGTGTGTGTGTGTGTAATATAGTGAGGGACTATATGGCTAGCCATTTCACTCTCTAATAACCTCTGTTGAAATGAGAGTTTTGGGGATTGAGATAACAGCTGATTATCACTCTGTGTTATTGTGATAAGCATGCAAAGAAAACTACACAGAGACACAGGGCATAGCCAATTATGGATATGAAAACCTATTCATTGAGTCTAGTCCTATTCTTTTCAGACTGCAACAGCCTGGCACAAAAGATATCCTCTGCTGATTCCCAAATGACTTCCTGTCATGTTGATACAGATACAGGTTTAGTTGAAGTCCATGAGTGTGGTGAATTATAAATATGGATGCCTAATCACTCAGTAAACACCATTAGCCTACAGTGGATTATTCTCTCATTCCCATAAACTACCAGTCATATTCATTCTCACTGAATACCCTCATGCAACATGAATGCCTGTGAGAGTGTATAATTATCAATGACACCTAGTCACTTGGAAAAAAAGTATAGACAAAGCTTTCTCTGGCAAAAATGTCCTCTATATCTAGAGACCTTGTCTCAGTGTAGCCTTGTCAGACAGAGACAGGTGTCAATTTGGTGTATTTCTTAGGTGTGATGAAAGGCACTGCATCACAGAAAATAATGAGCAATAGCAACTTATTTTCTCTATTTTCACACCTACCATATTGATTCAAGGCTAGGTTAGTGGTTGCTTGTAAGTGTGCTTAGTTTTAAGTATAGATACTGAAAATGATCTTTTCCCAGTGCTATTATCTTAGATTTATGTTAATGCACACGTTTTCTCAAAATTGCATATTAGATAAGTAAGAACAATACAGTCCTTTCTGCCTACATATCTCTAAAATGACATATTGTTATTCTTACAGTGATATTTCACCTACATCTCACTGCTAACAATTCAGCTTTCCTGTTTTCGCAAATTCTGTACATTAGTCAGATGAAGGCCTTGTGCTGAAATGTGTTTGTGATTTTTCCAGTTAGTAAATTGTGAGAGCTGTATTTGGTGTCTAGGGAAAGCTAGTAATATTTTTCTATGTTATCATCCATGTTATCATCAATAAATATGCATCTGCGGTACAAAAGTAACCACTAGCAGCCATATTTATAATGACACAAGTCACAGAACAATGTAGCACCCTATATGAAGGGAGAAAAAAAAAACACCAGGCTTTCCCACAGGTGAGCAACATTCAATTTCAGTGCGAAATCTTTTGTTCTATATTCACGACCATTGCAGCTCAAGCCACATTCATTTTCTAAACCTTTCCAAGCAGCTTCACTGCCTAAACCTAACAATGTATGTAAATGTTACGTATCCATGACAATAAAGGTGTATAGAATGCTGATCACCTATTTAACATCCTTTTAGATGAGTAGGTCATAACTTTGTTAAAATAACAAGTGATAACAGACCAGACGAATGATGTGATATAACCTGAAGCAGGTGTTAAGTAGCTTCCCATTTCTTTTTTTCATTGTGGAAGAACAGTTTTTAGTAAGACGACACTGAAAACACTGGCATTTTTAGTCAGCATAAGGATGTTTGAGTTAATTTTAGTATGAACATCCTAAATACCTGTTTAGAAAATAACAACAGTGGTTCATATTTGTAGTACAACATCCAAATAATAACATGAAAATGAGAGCTCATTCTCGTTCATTTCCAATCAAAACAGATACAAAGCTGACTACCATTATAGTTACCAAACAACTCAGTCGAGACACTACGTTTTTTCCCTGTGTTCCTATTTTCCTCTCACACTAATGCAGACCCTGAAATTAAATGTGAATATTTAACAGATACAGTATCTATTCAAGTCTTCGTTGAAGTGAAGTAGTGGAATGTGTTACACTGCTGCTCTCTGACCTCTGTATAATACTCCATCTGCCTCCAATCCACTTTTTCACTGGTGTTTTCAGCTTCTTTTCTCTTCATCATCGAGCAGATTCCCCTAAATGCATCCTGACCCCACATGCCTCTTCAGTATGCAGGAGATGTATGTGAGTGCTGGTGTGTGCACAGCAGTATGGGTGGTGAAGCACAGAGCTGAGTGTTACATATCATGATGCGTACTCGTTTGGTAAAAACCTACTAAAGGCTGTTTCATGATAGTGATATTTTTAAGTTCAAGCTGCTGATAGCTGATATTTCTGTTTTTACTATGCACATCTAAATTTGACATCCCAGTGCTTGTTCTGCATTTGCAAGAAAAAATTAAATCAACTAGGTGTCACTTGAACTGGCTACAAACAGACTGAAGCACTGATGTTCTTTGTTGACAGAATGCAACTCCTGTGCCTTTCCCTAGAGAGAAAAACAATTAAATATTAAAATTTGCCTGGCTTATCAGTTTGTGTGTGTGAGATTTTGAGCACTCATTTCTGTGTGTGTGTGTGTGTGCGTGTGTGTGCGTGTGTGTGTGTGCGTGTGTGTGTGTGTGTGTGTGTGTGCATGCAGTGTTAGGCAACTGACGTAGCTGTCAACTTGGCCCAGGCCCAAACATTCACAGCTGTTGCAACTGTCCTCTGTGGCAGTCCTGACACACTTTCATTCTGAAATACACACTCACAATTAATTCTGATTCCATTATGGGCTAACTCCATTTCATGTTGGTTATATAGGGGAAGAGCAGGAAATGCTGAACATTCAAGAGTGTTGGCTCCTCACATCTCTGTCTCATTACAATGCCTTTGATGAGTTCATCATGTCAGGGTTGGCTAATGAGTTTGAAAGGAGAGTGTCTGCTTTGCTCAGAGCTTGCTGACAGCAATAAAAGCCTGTGAGTCCTCTGCAGTGAAGCCTTAGATGCACAGTGGCCTTGTCAGGAGTTGACAGCCTTGCACGATAGAGAAGGCATGCCAAATGCACTCTTTGTTATTAGCTAATCTATCTGAAACTGATCAATAATTTAATTCCAGTCATTTCAGTTGGTGGCTCATTTTTTCCCTTCTTTTCTTTTGTCCTGTGTGTGTGTTTTATAGGTATTTCTAGATGTAAGTACCTCTTTGTTCCTGCCATCTGCTCTCTTTTTAATTTTTTTGTCCTTTGTAATAGCTTTCTACCAGTTGTCCATTATTTTTAGATGCTTTCACAACAAAACAACAACAACATTTCCTTTAATATTATATTTTACTGGTTATCAAATATTAGCTAAAAACTTCACATTTTCTACCAGACTACATTTACTATTGAGAAGAGATTGTTCTGTCCTTGTTAATAATGTGAAATATGATAAAGTTAGCAGTTTTGAAAGGGAAGGTAGACCTTAGTCCAGAGAAGTGGTCAGGTCACTTTAACACATTTCAATCTGGGGCACTTGATTGCAGTATACCAAGCAATCCCAATGGAAATAATCTAGGATTATCCTTTTGCAATGCTTATCCCCTAAATCTCTGAAATGGATTTCCCTAAGACATCAACAACCACATGGCCAAAGAGTGCAGAGACTGCAGTGCATGTCATCTGTGATGCCATTTTTGTCCATATGTGAGAGTGTGATTTTAGAGGATCGGTTTATGCCAGTATGGCCCCCGATGAAATTCTCCGTGTTTCATGACCAGAGGCAATGGGTAGTAGTGTTGTGTCAGTCACTGTGGCGTATCATTATGCCCATCTGTGAGACCACAGAGGGTTGTCTGCCAAAGGGCACACACTGTGGGCAGTGGGTATCTTAATCACAAAGTCTAAACACAAATCTTCACAAACAGCAACTTCTGCCAGCCTCCCTCAGACACTGGGTCACGCCAGACATAGGTAGCCAGTACCTTTGTTGCCAGCATAACTGAGAGGAATGTGTAATGTCCTCATGCCTTGTTGAGATTGACTTTACTTGCCTGGGCTTCAACTGACCCTACTGCTGTATGACTAAAGATAATAATAACTCCATAATCAAACATTTTATCCAGATATGTTATATATTTATGTTATATATATGTTATTAAGTTAACATAAAGTTTGAAAATTGATGTACCAGATGTTCTTATGGGCCCCTGCCTTTCACCCGAGAGAGAGCTGGGATAGGCTCCAGCAGATCCCCGTGACCCTGGCTTTCAGGAAAAAGCGGGTACAGAAGATGGATGGAAGGATGGATGTTCTTATGGAACATACAAAAAAGACATTGACAAAGAATGCAAGAAGAATGCAGGACAAATGATCCCACACACTGTAGTGACCTTACTTATATTTGGGGACAGTTAGACCACAAGGAATCTCTTAAATTTTGATACAAACCGACAGAAATCTAAAAAAAAAGTCGTGATGTATCGTGGATAAATCAATATTATGCATGGTTATTGAAGACTAATGCTGAACACAGTCAAAGCTACAGTATATATCTTTTTTCTAATATTTTTAGCTGAAATATGCTCCAAAACACCTCTTAACGTGGAGAGGTGCTGTCAAAGTCTTCTGTCACCGAGACTTATTGAACAGCCTGGCAGTACAGAGATATTCCCTTCTAAGGTTTTTGGAGCGAGGATCACACTTCAAACCAATCAAAGGAGACCAAAGTCAGGGGTGGGAGCTCACAGCTGTCAATCAGTACATAAACATGCTTCTGGTCTCACACTGCAGGCTTCAAGCTATTATTAGCTGCTGAAGATGTCACTATGGTTGACACACAGGCTAGTAATTTCCGATTCCTGCATTAACTCAGGCGGCAGCGAACACGACAAGGATATAGGTGAAGAACTGGGTGGAGCCTACTGAAGCAGAGACAGGGAAGAGTGGAAAGAGCAGAGTGATTTGCTTATGAGTCTCATGCTACCTCAGTTTATTTTGAGAATTTGCATATAGTAGCTTATAGTATTGTAATGGAGTTGAATTGAATTAAACTTGAGTAGTTAGTGATAAATATAAGAATGTGCAAATGTGATAAAGCATAGTAGAATGGTGTGTTATTAAATATGAAACCATCATTGCTTTAGGGATCTTGTACCTCATGAGATTTACAAAAAAAAGAAAGAAAAAAAAAATCTACAAACAAACAAAACAATCATTATGAACTTTGTGAAAATGACATTCATTGTGTATACACAGTCAGGGTCTGGAAATGTTGGTAATTTTCTACTGGTCAAAACATCATCAGGAAATATATCACCATACAATGAATAAAACATTATGAACCTATCTACCTGTATATCTATACTCTGTACCTTTGCAAGTGACTTGGTAGAAACAGATGGGCTGACTGTTTGTGCAGCCCTATGAATGACAAGTCAGAAGCAAATGACCGGTGGGAACAGATGGGTCAAGTTTAGAGTGGGGCCTGATAAACTCTAATGGTGTCTCCGTCTCTCACAGTGCTTTGTCGTCCTGGCAGTTTCATGAGTCTTGGTCAGTGTGTGTCATCAGTTCCATGTGGAGTGAACAAGTATCGATGTGGATCTAAGTCCATCTGGTTCCATACAGTACTAAATGTCTAACCTGCATTGGTTCAGTCACAGTGATTGGTGTTGTCTGCTGCCTCTCACGACTTCATTTGTGATTGGCCTTTTACAATCACACTGAGAGTATCAGGCCTCTCTGCCTGACACAGATGAGGTCTGGGCCCAGCCCAGGTAGTGGATGATGTAGGCTAGCCACAGGCCATCGATGAGCAGCTCTTGTTCCCAGTTCCCTCCTTCCATGCTTTCCATTTTTTCTCTCATTCACTCTCTGCTGCACATTCCTCTCTCCAAGTCGCCTAGGCATGCTGCACCTGTCTCTGCACTGAAAATACCCAGGGATGCCAGCAACCCTGCAATCTGTCACCTCCAGGGCCTCACTGACATTTTTAATCAGAATGTTATAGGATCACAGATATAGATGATATTTACTCCATTAGCAAAGACACTCCCCATACTCAAGGCTTACCTAGCAGTGTAATTTTTAGGGACCATTGCCAGAGTGGCAGGCAATGGTTATGGAAGGAGATAAAAAAGAGACATCTTTTCCATGTGAAAGCTTTTTGTCCCTGCACGGTCCATGGGATAGACATTAGTTCTATGGTTACCCAGACAGAAATACATCAAAGGATGCATGTGATGCAGTCTAATAATTGGAGTATCAGGATTAGAAGCCACAAAACACACTTTGCACTTTCCCACCCTTTCATGCTTTCATAATCGCACAGCAAGAGGATAATGAATTCTCCAAAGCAAAAAAGGAGAGGTTGTTAATGATTAATGCTGTCAAAGCAACAAACATAGGATATTAGTACATTTAATAAAAATATTAGATTTGATGCTTCACCAGATGCCAGCATTGTTCTTGCCAGTAACAAAGAGTTTATGAGAAAGACTGATGAGAAATGTTTTGCTCACACCTAACATACTGTATGTAAGGTTGCAAAAAACTTTGTTACATCCTATTGGCGGTTTTTAAAAATGTGTGCTAAAGGCAGATTTTGTTGGCCCTCACTAGAAAACATTTCTTGTATCATGGGATGTTATAGCCTCGGGAAAAATAACGAAGAATCTCTTGAGCAGGGTACTAAATAAATCTCAAATGGAAAGTGCATTTTGTTTTGTTTTTGTTTTTTTTCTTCACTTCAGCTTCGCTAATGGATAATTAATGCAAGAATGAACAGGAGGAACATCTTCTATAGTCACTGCCATGACACTACTGGAGAGAAGACTTGCACGCAGGCAGATGTTACCCTTAGGCGACTGATCTAAAATAGGATTTTCTCTTCCCCTGTCTTATCATGGACAATAGGTGGCAAAATTATACAATCATCTCGAGATCTGTGAGAGGAACAATGTGCACCTTCATTAGTGCAGCTGTGGGCTGTTGAGGCAAGCAGGTGAACAGGGCAAGTAATCAAATGAGAAGTTCAAAAATCCACCAACCCCACCAGAGAGATAAGCTGCACTCCTCAGTCAAACTTAGCTACTGTATAATTAAGGGTTATGGAGTGTCTCTCATCTCACTATTTTGTATTATTTTTTGTCAGAGGCAGCCTATATAGTGTGCTGTGGCTGTGTCCCATTTCCCAGATAAAAAATGCCTGGGTAAGGGAATGGCAATGGTTGAATAATAGTGTGATGCCCTTGCTGTGCAGCCCCTTGGGGATTATGTTTCAACAGTAACCTGCCAGAGTAAAGGTTGTGGCAGTAATTAAAACCAAATATTTAACAGTTGGCCAGCAGTCCAACGCTGAATTTTCAGATCAATGTGGGCCAAGCCCAAGGATCTTGTTGCCTGCCCAGGGCTCCATGTGCCCCACAGAGAAAGTCAAACAGATTGAGTCAGCTCAACTGCTGGCTAACTCACTGAGCTGTAAGGCTGCATGCCTGCTGGGACCTCTTGTAACAGAGTTGGATTCTTTTTCTCTATGTTGACTAAGAGAGAAATGGTATGCACTAGTGACAGCTCTGAGCACTGACTATGTTCACTACACTGAGATAAAAACATTTTTAACTACAGAAAACAAGCATTCTGCTTCAAATAGATCCTTCCCAGCAACAGCAAGAGAATTTCTTCACACGTCTCTTCAAATACAGGTAAGTACTTGGCATGTTGCACCTATCCTACGGGTAAATGCACCATTTTAACACTGAATAACATTTTACAAACCAGAGTTTGATATTCTTATGATGTGGCAGAGTGTGTTTTCTACCTACATTCTCTCTGGCTTCCATCAATTTGTCCATCTATCACTTATTCCTGATATCTGGGAGGGGGTGCGAACTGCCAGTTAATCAAATAGAGGAAGACCAACATTCACATCGACACCTACAGGCAATTTAGAGTCACCAAAGTCAACAACAACAGTAGCTAAATGATTATAATAATTATGAGTTTATCATAAACTTATTTAACCCAAAACGTATTATATGTAGAAGCTTGTCGAAGCATCAGATTGTCAAAAGCAGCATAAAGGCCAGGGTATGCTCAAAAAATCAGATTTGTACAACATATTCTCAAGTGAGACTTAAGTAAATAGCTGGCCATCACAGAGGGGGCTGAGATGGGGTTCTTTCAAATATGGGGGTAAAGCTGCACATTTTCAGCTTTCAGTGCTCTCCTGGAAGGCATTTGTCATGTTGCACTGTTGTGTACAACAATATCTGTAACACCAATAGTTGTGTAAAGAATAACAAAAGAGAACCTGAGAGAGAAGTTCAAACCTCGCTTATTTCCTCTCCTCTATACATCTGGTGAGTCAGTGTTCAAAGTGGATGTGAATGTCAGATTTATCTATGTGTTTCAGAAAGTTACAGAAAAGCCAGAACTGATTAATTTTCCTGTGTAATTGTGAATCTTGAGGAAACAACATTCCATGAAGTTTCTAGAGATTTAAGAACTCACTCCGTCCTCCCTTTTGAATTGAATTGGTCTTTTGATACACTCACCTTACAGTGAAAAATTATTCAGAAACCAAAAATCACAGGACGACTGCCAATTCCTCTCCCTGGCAGCCTTCTCCTGGAGGCAGTTAGTGGACTGGCAGATAACATCCTTTGAGGATCATAACATCCTCTCCACTATTTCTTCAAGACGCTTCCCTTAAGCCAAATAATTTAAGACTTCAGCCACTGAAAATATACGTTTTCAATACTCTCTGTATTTACACTTCTCAGCACCTACAGTGTAAGTAACCGCAAATGTCCATATAACTCCAGTTCAAGGCATTTTATGGACTTTGTTACACGTTGTTACATTTTGTATTGTTTATTCATACACTCTAAGATGAGGTTTTCAAACAATAATATTTTTACAGGCACTTCAAGATGGTCTTTTATCACTGCTGCATTGAGAGCATATCGACATACTGCTTAACAGCTTGTTGTGTGAACTGCACTGATGCAGACAGGAAAACTATCCAGAGGGTCATCAACGCATGCCAAAAGATTGTTGGATTGCCACTGACCAATTTGGAAGATATATTTAGGACACACTGCCTCCGCAAGGATAACAACATCTTTAAAGACAAGACACACCCCTGTCACCACCTCTTTTTTCTGCTCCCTTCTGGGAGGCGCTATAGAGCCCTTAAAGTACATACATCCACACTGAAAAACAGCCTCTTCCCGAGAGTCATCGCTGAAATTAACAGTAACAGACAGTGACCCCTCCACTACTGTCCCACCATTATGTGTTATACTCATGATTATATTATTGAGTTTTAAAATTGTATTTATTTATTTCCCACATTTAACTGTCTATAAATCTTTTGAAAAATGTTAGGGTTACTTTTAGAGGATATAGATCCATAAGTGGCAGAACATTTTTTATACATGTCTAGAAATCACAGACTGAATGCTATTCCTCTGCCTGTATAACTTTGCCAGAGATGCAGAAAAAAATACAGTTGTGGAGAAAAAGTGCTGCAAGCAGTGTTGTACAGTAAGTGCTGCTCTTACATACAGCCAGATGGATGCTTATATTTTGCAGGGCAAAGCCTGATCAGGAGAATTGGGTTCTTAATAGTGCTTTTGTAGTCAAGGTCAGCAGTTCCCCACCTTTGCTAAATGCAGTCTGGGCAAAGTACTGCTTTCCCCTGAGTCATCTTGGTGTTTGCCAAAACTGTTTTGAGGGCACCTAAAAGGACCTCTTTTTGGCACTGAGTTAAACTTATCTGTGTGACACTTGTTTATAATCCTAACAGTCAATTTATTAAATGCATAAAAAAAGACTGGCGTGATGATACAGCCTAACAGCCTTCTTCAAACTGTTTTCTCAGAGTCTAAGAAACACCTGAGTCCTGCCTGTGGCTGGGTTTGGAATCAAAGGCACTATGATTAAGGCCAAAAAAATATTACAGTTTCGGGTAAATACTGATACAGTGTATTGTGCATGATCCAAATGCTGCCAGGGTCTAAATATAATCATAAAACGTTGAATTTTTGGCATATTATATTGCAAGATAAAATGCTTTGACAGAAAAATCAAATATGTTGCCTATGAAGATGACCAATAAATGCTGAGATCGTATATATAGTCAATCAAGTGTAAAGCTAGAGATATAAAAATACTTAAATAGTATGTACTTATCCAGCAAAAATTATGCTAAATCTAAAAAACTCAAAAACAGTGGTATGCATAGACTTTCGGAGAGACCATGAAAAGAGGCATCTCTTCCATAGGTCTAAGGTTAAGGTTAATTTTTGCACTGCTGTCACGTGAGAGCGGCAATAGAGAGATCAGGAGGGCACCTGGATCCACCAAAGTGGCACTTGTGGGGACACTTAGTCGGGAACAAAGATGGTACAGAGACGCATTGAACTGACCAAGGGCAAAAATGTTCCCACATGTCCCATTAAAGCACACATAAAGTATATCCTGGTTAAACAGATGTTTTTATTAAAGGGCCAGCTCTCCTATCCACCACCTTTATCAGGGTGGCAGAGCTGCCAAAAATGGTGTTAAAACGACAAAACCTCCAGCAGTTTTAACATTAATATTCAAAATTCAAACATATTTTTACAGTATTACCTGCTGTGTGAGCCCTTGTTTTGTTCTGACAATATTAATGTAAGATCTCTTTCTCTATGGGATAATTAACCGGTTTGATTTTAGGACTCTGAAAGCAGGTCCAGATCTACTAAATAGGGTCCATAGCTATTCCACTGAGATGACAGCTAATAGCTGGGACACCTAATAGAAATACAGTAACCAATGCAGCTGCACTTAAGTCTTTTAGAAACAATTCCATGTTTTGGTCCCTCATAAATCTATATGACATTTATCATTCAGTATTTACATCACCCCTTCATGAACAAAAATACACAGTTTGTTCCTACTTAGGTTTAGGCACAAAAACAATTTGGTTAGGTTCAGGAACAAAAAGTACCTGTTTAATTTGAGACAGCTGAGACAGCAGTCATTAGATTGATGAAGCTACTCAGATGAGTAGTGAAACATTTTGACCTAAAAACTAGAAGTCCAGTTCCCCTGGACAACTGAGAATCTTCACAGACATTTTCTGACCCATCGATCCTCATAATGCCCACTTTCTCACTTTGTGTACTCCACCAATTCCCACCTAACCTAACCTCATATCATAATTACAATGGTTGCCTAACTATAGATGTTAATAACATGTTATAACACGTAATTAACCTGCTGGCACAATGATATATGGACTCATCCTTTACAGGAGAACAGTGTCGTCTGTGCCAGCATTTATCATTACAAACTGAACTGATAAATGAGTCGATGACAGGACATTTGCAGCAACCTGCTAAACTCACCTCTTGTCTTTACACCCAGATTATAGTGATAACAAAGTACATTATAATACATGAACTGACAAAGCAACAAAATCCTTGTAGTTAATCATTGCCAAATAAAAATGGTCACAACTGTATTAGTTGCCACCACAACTCTTTACTTGTTTCACAGTGAATAAAGGACAATGTTTTGTGCAGAATCCAATTACAAAACTAGTAGCACTACATATCCTGCCTATTTCATCCAATTTAAAGCCTGTAATTAACACTAAAGCTTGTAATTACGATATTGATTGGCCATCGGCCAGTAGCCTGTCAATATTTCGGATGTTGATGTGATTAGAAATAGAGTGATAGCGCAGCTCTAAATATTGCTATATAAAAGATTTTGTGACTAAAAAACTACCTCATTGTACATCATTTTGATTAAAGAGATAATTAAGCTTTTACTAAATAGCCCCTGAAATTGGTTGACTGACAACTCATCCTGCATTTTTTTAAACCTTTGTCAGGGGAAATAGTTTGGGCAAAATATGAGCTATGTTAAATATGAGCTTTGTAAGCCTAAAGCAACCCTAAAGCAAGGTTTTGATGGAAGAATTAGGCAATATTAGAATGAAGGCATGTGTAGACAACATTTAGACCAAATCTAATGAAATATTTGTGCTGTTTATGCAGAAGAGCAGCATGAAAGGTTTTATTACTTATAACGTCATGCAATTAAACTAGCCTATAGCAGGCAAGCATGGGTCAAAACATTATGTCACATTTTAGAAAAACCTTTGTCTGATGTAAAATATTTGTATAGTAACTGTGTATTTGGTTGTGTGGCTACAGTTCATGTAGTTTTCCCTGCAGAATATACACTGGAACATTACTGCATGCAAATGAAGTGAAAGTTTTATTGCTAACTGCCAACTCTGTTTGTGTTGATGTTGTCCCTTCTCATTGAACTGATAACAGCTATCTGCTATTAGCAAAATAATAAGGGTTGTGAGATGTGGGGTGGTTTAAGAGGGTGGGCCAAAGAAAAAGATAGAATAAAAATTGTCTTGAATGCAAAGCCAGCACCAACTATAAACATGTGGGTATTAAGTCTAGGGGGAGTTTATCGGCAGCTTATGTCACGCATGGACAGTAATATGAAAACAACATAATTTGAAAATTGTCTGAGACTGAAGCACATATTGAGCACAACAGACTAAGCTTATATTTAAACAAAAAAGACCTAAAATTGCAGTCATTTGGACGTAAAAGCTTTATGTAACAACACATAAAGCCTACAGTATTAATATAGGACCTGACAGTTAAGTTTAAATAAATCAAAAGAAAATCTAGGACTTGTTTTATTTTTTTACATTCTGCAGACATGAAGCCTTGGTTGTTGAATATTCATATTTTTTTTAAAAAACAGTAGCTATGGAGTGCCACGGTGGACTAGTGGTTGTTCCCAATTCAATTCCAGCAAGGACTGGGCAATTGTTGCCTATTGTACTCTGCCTTTGTCTGTGCTGTAACCTCTCTAAAGAAGACACAGTGCTAAAAATGAACTACAATAACCATAGAAACTACTTATACAACTCTCTCCATCTGTTTTCATTAAATTATGATCTCTCAAACATTCACAAAAAGTCAATAATATAATATAATCCACTTCTTCTTTTATCGTTCTATTTAAGTGTGAAAGGGAGGAAATCATTCAAATGAACTACTAATGGTACATTACAGTAAGATGAATGTAAACAGAGGCATTTCAGACTTACTTTAGAAATGTTTATAATAAAAACCAGTATTGTTTGAGTTACTGTGGTAGAGTTTTCTGTGCAGCCTATTGTCATCATGCAGAAAACACAGCACAAAGCACTGTATGTAGTGTTATAACTGTATGAAGACAAAGGATTGAATTATGCTAAATGTTCAGTGGAGCAATATGAGGTGCAAGGGTTGCAAACTGTGGTCAGCTAATGAGTAATCCATCTTCTGTGACAGATTGGAGAAAATACTGTAAGTTGTGACTGTGTTTGTGGCTTATCTGAGTTAGTAAAGTAAATAGTGCTGAAAATCCAGCAAAATGTTCAGGAGTGCAGTTACTATGCCCCTTGCAATTCTATTTTTCACACCAAAATCCTTTTAAATCAATACTTTTTCCCAATTGCAGCCTTCAACTGTTTAAAAGAGTAAGCTTAAGTTGTTTTCTCAATTACCCAATTAGGACACGTCCTTGAATGAATGTATATACATGTCAGGCACCAGGCACTGACTCTTGATTTCATTCATTGATCAAGCCATCTCATGGTTATTTTTTAAAACTCACATATTTGCTCTTTTGCATGTTGGAAGACTTCAACAATTTTACTCTAAGCATTTATGTATCTTATATATCAAAATTTACCCACTGAGCACAATACTATATTTTCACAGATAAAGATGCCAAGTGAGACGCCTTTGAAATTGACCACTCAAGTATCAATATGACTATCAATACATAATGGGTGAGGAGAAGGGTCAGTGGACAGAAACACGAGTCTCAGGGCTATAGTCAAGATTGAGATCATATTCAAGCACTACAGCCATCTCGTAATCATTTGACTTGAAGAAATAAATGGAAATCAAAATACTTCTCTCTGCAATACATTTTATTGTCTTGGCAAGAATCACAATTACTATCAGCTGTTTTCTTTTCATACACCCCGGGGGAGCACTATAAGTTGCTTTCTCATTGTTTGCTGCAGTCTGGTCACTACATACCCAGACTGAAGGAGTCAGGACACAAGGACAAATCAACCCCTCAGCTGATGACTCTCAACGGGAGGGGACATCATGGTCTGATGAAACCCACTCCCAGGAGGAACCATTCATTTACTGGGCCATTGCGGAGACCTTCTACCCTCAAATACTTCAACATTATGCCATACAGGCAGGAAAACATTTTGAATGTTTTTCTTCTTCATTCCCTGTTTTTTTCTTGTGCATTTTTGTTTGCAACAAATGTAATGTTTTGTAGACTTAAAAGGAAGGGGCAGCGTTTTGAGGCCACAAGGATTGTGCATACGGAGTACGCTGTGATTCATCCCAGAAAATCATACTGGCTTTGTGCTAGAGCTTGGCAGATTGGTGTCCCGTTGATCTTTTTTGTCTGATAATATGCATGGGTACTGGGACTCAAGGTGGAGCACACAAATGATCCACTGAAATGCGCAGAGGTCATTAAAAAACAGCATGATGGTGGGGCTCAAATAGTGGGTTATATTGTTCTTGTTCTAGACACTGTTCAGGTCTCCAGATCTTTTCACTTTTGTTTCCAACTTGAGGCTATGCATGAACTATTTACTGTAGAGATCAATGAGTGGATCAAAACACAAACACTGATAGGGTGAGAATTATCCTTCACCTGGGGCTACGAAAATGATCTCTTTGTTTATGCCACTGGGTTTTTGAAAATTGCCATAATGGGTATACTTTTGTACTTGTTAAAGAGAGGAGCTTGAAATACTCAGTTCATTGAAGCAGATGCAGTATTTAACTTTAATTAGCTGTAAACACAACATTGTCATAAACATATTATTGTGAATTTGTTTAAGCAGTAGCCTATTAATACATCCAGCAGATATGGTGTAATATTATCACTCTTTTGAAATAGTGTCTCACTGAACCCAATGAATATAATTTGAATATGACTCCCCTTTAGCTTTGTTTCGGTCTCTATCAACTCCTGAGGGAAATATCTTGCCTTTTAATAATAATTATAATACTAATACTTTATTTATAAAGCACTTTAAGAACAGCCACAACTGACACAAAGTGCTGTACACCATGAGCAGAAACAATAAAATGATAAATAAAAACAGAAGTGACAAAAGTAGTTAAATAGTGACAAAAACTAGATAGATAAAAACTATAAAATATAAGAAAATAAGTCACGCCAGTCCAAACACCAAACTGTAAAGATGAGTTTTAAGTCTGGATTTAAACATGGAGAAAGTAGGGGCCTGTCTAATGTGCATAGGCAGGTTGTTCCACAAAGTAGGGCCAGCAACAGAGAAAGCTCTATCTCCTCTGAGCTTCTTCCTCGATTTCTGAGGGTCAAGCAGCAGTTGATCAAACCTCCGTGGACCATGATATTTGCAGATGACATTGTCATCTGTAGTGAGAGCAGGGAGCAGGTGGAGGAAAATCTAAAGAGGTGGAGGTTTGCTCTGGAAAGGAGAGGAATGAAGGTTAGCCGCAGTAAAACAGAGTACATGTGTGTAACTTAGAGGACTCGGGTAGAACGGTGAGGTTACAGGGAGTAGAGGTGAAGAAGTTGGAGGATTAGGTACCTAGGGTCAACAGTCCAGAGAGTGTGGAAATGAAGTGAAGAGACGTGTACAAACAGGTTTGAACGGGTGGAGGAAAGTGTCAGGTGTGATGTGTGACAAAAGAGTGTCAGCAAGAATGAAAGGAAAGGTGGACAAGACAGTGGTGAGACCAGCAATGTTGTCTGGTTTAGAGACAGTGGCTCTGAGAAAAAGACAGGAGGCAGAGCTGGAGGTAGCAGAGCTGAAGATGTTGAGGTTCTCTTTGGGAGTGACGAGGATGGATAGGATCAGGAATAAGTACATCAGAGGGACAGCTCATGTTAGATGTTTTGGAGAAAAAGCCAGGGAAGCCAGATTGAAATGGTTTGGACATGTTCAGAGGAGGGACAGTGAATACATTGGTAAAAGGATGCTAAGGTTAGAGCTGCCAGGAAGGAGGCCTAGAGGAAGACCAAAGAGGAGGATCTTGGATGTAGTGAAGGAAGACATGAGGATAGTTGGTGTGGGTGAGGAGGATACAGAAGATAGGGTTGAATGGAGGCGGATGATTCGCTGTGGCGACCCCTGAAGGGAGCAGCCGAAAGGAAAAGAAGAAGAAGCAGCAGATGATCAGCAGGTCAAAGTGTGCGGGCAGGTCTATGAGGGTGAAGCAGTTCAGTAAGGTAAGGCGTGGCAAGACCATTGAAAGATCTAAAAATAAATAAAAGAATTTTAAATTGAACTCTAAAATACACAGGCAGCCATTGGAGTGAGGCCACGATCAATGTAATGTTCTCATTTTTCTGTACTCCAGCTAGCAAAAGTGCAGCAGTATTTTGAACTAGCTGGAGATGTGAGAGAGAAGACTGGCTAACACCAGCATATAGCGCATTACAGTAGTCCAGCCGAGATGTAATAAAGGCATGGATTACCATTTCAAAATTCAAAATTCACTAGGTGCTCTCTAAGTTTATCTGCCTGCTGTTTGATGCTGAACAGGTAGTGTACAGTGTTTAAAGGCTTTTGGGTCAATTTCTACTGTCGAAGTGATGCTATAAGAGCCATGATATTGAATCAAACCAGAAAAGTTGTGTGCCAGAAAACAGTGTTGAAAACATGATAATGCTCCATAGAGCTAAGGGGAAATGCATGATTGGGATAAATTTGTGGGTTTGTCAATACAAGTGAACAGCCAATTATACATCGCTCAAAACAAAAATGCTCTCTTACCAGGTAAAGGTTTTCCAAAATCATATGTAAGAAGTATTATCATAAAAATATAGCCTAAATATATACAAATATTTTAGCAATTAAAAATAAAGTATAATGGCTCATTTCAACATCTAGATTATGAATTCTTATTATGGATTTAAAGTGTAAGCAGCATTTTAAGGTTGTAGCTGGTCAAGGTAAGATAATTCTGCCCAAAGTATTTTATCCTTCTGAATAATCTGAAACAAAACATTACATTTTATAAATCAATAATTTGTTTACATGTTAAATTTTAATGTGCAAACTACCTATTCATCCTAGCTGTCTTATGAATTGAGAAGATTATTCTAAAAAGGATTATTCTAAAAAGTAAAATATTTCCAATTAAAATGTAGTCACTTATTTATTCTTGAGTAAAGATACTTTACGTCACTTCATGACAGAAAACTGCCCTCATGGAACTTAGTCCAAAGCCAAATCTGACCAATATGTGGAGACAGTGACAGTAGACCATAGGGATCCTGTGCTCTCGCCCTTACTCCCTGCCACTGAGAGGGGGGCGAGTGAGTCCTGTTGCTAAGATACAAAGCATGGCTCTTAAAAGCGAGCAAGAAGAAAACAGTGAAGCGAATGATTCTCCCCACAAACAAACCCGACTTTTCCGGCAGTGCAAATATGCCACTGATCAATGACACCATCCTCTTTAAAATGTGTGTCACCAGTGCTACTGGTGGCAGTGGCATTACCAGGTTCATTTTAGGCAGGAGGAGCAAATGATCCATAGAAATTATGGAATTCATTTATAATTCAAAAGGCATCAGTGATATTGACACATAGGGCCTATCAGAGGCAAAATCATTAATTCTCCATTTTGTATTCTTTCACTGAATGCATTAAAAAAGCATTAAAGCTTTGTCTCGGTGCATCAAGCAACACCCTTTGTGCTGCAGCCAGGTGGTTGAAGTTCACGGCACTTTGTTAAAGTGACTTTTTCTTCCCATCAATCAACAGCACTACTGACCCTAAAACCCCACACCGTAATTGCCTTCAGGATTAAAATGGATTGGAGCTACTGCTGAAATCCCGTATGCATTTTCCATTAGTTTTCACAAGCAGGAAGTTTGCAGATGCTGGCTGAAAATATGGACGCAAGGAAAATGTTGGATTAGTTTTTCCCTTTTCATCTTTATGAATATTCAAAATACTTGTCAGGGAGTGTAAATAAGCAGTACATACTTTTCTAAGATATTTACTATGCAGAGTGTATAGTATATATTTTTTCTTAGGCAAAACTATGCAATGTTTGCATGTATTGAATATCATATTAGAGATATTTTCAAATGAGGTGCAGTGGTGTCCAAATCAAGCAATAGAGAATTATCAAACCTTTGATTACATAACTAAATAATTTAACATAATTTACATAATTAAATTACAACACCTTACTATACAGTACTGTGCAAAATTTTTAGGTACTAAAAATACAAAAGGGATGCTTTTAATATAAATTACATAGATAGTTTTTCATTTATCAATTTTCTTCATACAAAGTGCAGCAAAGGTAGCCTAACCTAAATCTAATCAGTATTTTCAGCACTCCCCTTTGCCCTTAAACCAGCAGCAGTTTGACCTGCATACAGTTTCTTCTGGTACTTTTCAGCACCTTGGAGAAGCTGCTGCAGGCTGTCTTCTCTCTCTTTATGTGATCCCAGACTGACTCCACACTGCCGAGATCAGGGCTCTGTGGGGGGTCAGACCATCTGTTGCAGGACTCCTGGTTCTTTGTTCCTCTGAAAATACAACCCTGATTCCAAAAAAGTTGGAATGCTGCGTAAAATTTATATAAAAACAGAATACAATGATTTGCAAATCTCATAAAGCCATATTTTATTTACAATAGAACACAGTAAATATATCAAATGTTTAAACTGAGAAAATGTATCCATCCATCCATCCATTTTCTATACCCGCTTTTTCCTGAAAGCCAGGGTCACGGGGATCTGCTGGAGCCTATCCCAGCTCTCTCTCGGGTGAAAGGCAGGGGTACACCCTGGACAGGTCACCAGTCCGTCGCAGAGAAAATGTATCATTTTAAGAAAACAAATAAGGTAATTTTTCCATTGTTCCATTCTTGCCTGATATAGGATTTTAACTACTGAACAGTCCTGGGTCTTCTTTGTCATATTTTTTGTTTCAAGATGCTCCAAATATTTTCAACTGGTGAAAGATCTGGACCGCAGGCAGGCCAGTTCAGCACACAGACTCTTCTACTACAAAGCCACGCTGTTGTCATAGATGCGGTTTGGAGTTTAGCATTGTCTTGTTGAAATTTGCACGGCCTTCCTTGAAAAAGATGTTGTCTGGCTATAAGCATACACTGCTCTAAAACCTGGATATATCTTTCATCATTGATGTGCAATTAGTGCCCATTCCATAGGCACTAATGCACCCCCATACCATCAGAGACGCAGGCTTTTGAACTGAGTGCTGATGACAAGCCAGAAGGTCCCTCTCCTCTTTAGTTCGGAGGATGTGGCACCAGTGGTTGCCAAAAAGAATGTCAGATTTTGGATAAATCTGACCACAGAACAGTTTTCCAGTTTGCCACAGACCATTTTACATGAGCTTTGGTCCAGAGAAGGGATCATGTTCATATAGGGCTTCTTCTATATGGCTTCTTCTTTGCATGATATGATAGTGTTCACAGATTTTTGGAAGTATTCCTATGCCCATGCAGTGATGTCTATCACAGAATCATGCCTGTTTTTAATGCAGTGCCTTCTGAGGGCCCAACGATCACAGGCATCCAGTATTGTGTTTCGGCATTGTCCCTTGTGCACAGAGATTTCCACAGATTCTCTGAATCTTTTGATGATATTATGTACTGTAGATGATGATATATTTAAAGTCTTTGCAGGAACATTATTCTGAGATTTTTTGACAATTCATACACAGTTTTTCACAGACTGGAAAAAAGCATCTTCACTTCCGAGAGACTGACTCTCTAAGATGCTCTTTTTATACCCAATCATGTTACTGACCTGTAGGCAATTAACCTAATTAGTTGCAAGATATTCTTCCAGCTCTTCGTTGTTAATATTACTCACTTTTCCAGCCTTTTGTTGCCTCTGTCCCAACTTCTTTGAGATGTGTCACTGCCATGAATTTCAAAAATGAAGTTCAAATTGTTTTTCTTAAAATGTGGCTTTTTCTCAGTTTAAAGATTTGATATGTTTTCTATGTTCTAGTGTGAATAAAATATGGGTTTATGAGGCTTGTAAATCATTGCATTTTGTTTTTTTGTAGATTTTACACAGCATCACAACAGAACTTTTTTGGAATTGGGGTTGTAGTTCTTCATAAACTCTAGTGAATTGTTTGTGTTCTTGATGTCCTGAACAGAGAGCCTGGGATCAATCAGACACCTGATGGTATTGTGTGATAAGAATCTAATGTGCCTAAAGATTTTGCACAGTACTGCACATACAGAGACAGTCAAATGCCTAACTAGACTGCCCATATTGTGGTTACAGCTGAATCAATTGATGATCAATGAACATCAGTGAAAAAAAATCATCTTATCATGTCACAGAAACTGTTTTCCATGTATGTTGAGAAAGCCAAATCAGAAGATGCTCTGTAAAAACAAGCAGTATCAAAAGACAGCTCCATTTTCATACTTCTGATAGAAAGAACCCTAAGAATATTGTGCACATATAAATTGGGTCTGAGCTTTCTTGGCCATAAATAGAAAAACGTAAATTACATGCAGTAACTAAACATGTTGCACCCTTACATTAATGAATGTTTACTTCCCTCCCACAGCCAAATGCGTGGTTTATTTATTCCCTCTCTGTCTCACACAGTGTATAGCAAGTCCTCGTGAAGTGCTGGGGAGCTAATGCAACCTGCTCTCATTAGGAGACAATGATGTGCTAAGTTGTGTTCTCCTCCAGTGAATGCTAATCTATTGTTTCATGTGTGTATGGACCTGCACTAAAAGATAGCAGGAACAGCTTTTTTTCCATTCACCTTCTCTGCCCATCTATCAGTCGCCTCTGTCCTCTGATTCTGATTATTACCAGTTCTTTGACTTGTTCTCTAGGACTATCCTCTCTGTTCTTGATGTCTCCATTAGCCTCAGAGGATCGATAGATGTATAGGACCAGAAGGCACCACATTTTCACTGAGACATCAGCAAAGCACATTCAAAATCTGCTTGTTAGTCAAATGTTCCATCCTACTGCCCTTTGCAGCTGATTCAGTCTTGTTTTCGTGTTTCCCTCTCTGTCTTTTGCTTTTGTCTTGCATTAATTTGGCATACGAAATCAGTGAGAAAGAGAGAGAGAAATCTCTAATATACTAGATAACTGTGTGGCAGAACATCTTAGCTCCACAAAGTGATTATTAATGAATGATAATCATTTATTAAATAGTTGTTATTGAAATAAAATGATCCCTTGCTATGGTATGTTGCCTTCAAACACATTGCCCCTCATAGGAAAACATTTCCTTTAATCCCTCTCAGAAAGAAGAGGAGATGTTTGATGTGGGCGTTGTGTCCAGTCAATTCTCACTGGGTTATATCTGTAAAAGCTGCTTGATGAATAACATTTTTGTAAAGTCTGTCTACCAGGCTTAAAACTGCCTGGCTTTTGTGACCTGAGCATGCATCATTGTCTGCACACACTGCCTCTTGTATCATCCCACAGTGTGACAGGAAACATGAAAATACATTTTCTGCCTGTAATCACATAGCTTGGTCTGATTGCACCATAGTGTTATGGTGTGTTTTTGCAGCTGTTTGTGCACCGTAGATGGGTGTGGTAAGGTGAAAGGAACATGCTGAAAAAAAGCAATTTGATTTCCACTGTCAGTTACCTTCATGCATATTGCTCCTGTGGGAAACAACTGAAACAATTTGTTTTGTGTTATTGAGCGGTGGCTGTAATGCCTCCATTTCTCTGTTAGTTTGACACTGAAATTTGTGCAGTGGCTCAACAGCAGACTGCTGATACAAGTTGTTTTCATCCATAAAGCAACATACAAGACATTTTGATTGCAAAAATGGTTCACAATCAGCATTGTTTTGAGCTTCGCTCAGACTTTCCTGATGCTTAGGTCTTGACATTAGATCAGTGGATACGGAGGTCATATATGTTACACATATTTTTTTAGCCAATTACATGACTCTAGGTATGGCACGGTTTGGCACCACTTTGGTGGTTTTCGGTTGAAATGTCTCAACAACAGTTTTGTACAAACATTCACTGTCCCCAGAGAATGCATTATAGTAACAGGTAGTAGCCTACTGGCATGTCTTAACTCATTCCCTGCTGGTAATATTTTCAGTGATGTGATTAGACTAGCCTATTCAGCTCTGCTCCAGTCCTCTTCTTTTCTCAACAGCCACACATAGAGCTCAGTGCTGACTTCAGGCCACTATTGTTAACAAATAGATAAAGACAGAAACAAACAAAAATGCTTCAGTGATGAAGGTCAACATACATTGCCCATCACAGTCTCAACAAACCCTCTGTGCATCCATCTGCAGCACACCACTTTCAACCATCCATATCTTTACACTGACAACCCTTGTCATCTTCCTTCAGGCCTGCTCTTGAGAATGACATCCATCAAAAACAATGACAACCTGTGACTGGCTTGCTAAGTAAACCGAAATTATAAATATCAGCATGTTAACACTGTCATTGTGAGCAGGTTGGAAAACTGAAAGTGCATTGTTGAAACAGTAGTTGAATTGCCACTTGCAACAGAATTGTGCATTTGTAAATGTTTGAGAGCACTTTATGAACTTCCTGTTCACTTTGGCTTAAAAGCTTCAATATTTGTTCATGAACTTAGAAACTGTGTCTACAAAACCTTCTCAAAACAATGCCTACAGTTCAACTGCAAAGAATTATTTGGTATAGGGTTTTGGAAACAGTAATTGTCAAAGTTTTAGATCCTTTCATGTTGTACTTATCTAACAGAGTGAAAGTGGATGTCCCTATTGAGGACCAGTGAAGGCTGGAGAATATCCCCACGTAACTAAAAGCAGTGGGCTTTCCTTTCACATTCTCTACAAATGGGAACAGAAACAATCCCTGTGCTCACATCTCCACTAGTCAATATATCACACAATGACAGGTAGGCCTACTGTATAGGACAGCGCACCTATTAGCGTGAACCTAATGTGTCTAATCAATCACGCTGGACGTTCAATCGTTTTCTCTGCAGCTGTAGACAAAACATCACCTTAGTTAGCCATCTTTTTTTCTCTTTTTGTCTTCCAACTTTGAGAGGAGCATATTTCTACTTTAGTCATATTTGATGACTCTGGAGTTAGTGTGGCAGATGCCAATTCCTGCTTTCCTAGAAAACAGAAAGGCAGGCAGTCAGACATGCCACTGTGATTTAATTGGAATAATGTATGAAATGAGTCAGAGTAGCAGACAGGGAGTGTTAACTCTCAGCTGTGCCAGCTTCAACAGAGATCAATGCACCTAACCTCAATTCAAGAAAACATTCTTTAATGGATCCCCGTGGGATCGGCACAGAGCCTCTTCCCTTCTCCTTTATTTATTTATTTTAATCTTTTTTCCCCCTATTTCGACTGTGGCACAGACTTTTTAATTATCCGCCTGAGGATTACCAGGCCAGTGGAAGAGGATGATATTTTATCCTGTCACACCAAACAATACTGCTTTAACCACATTTCTTTCATTCAAGGTGTCCCCTCTCTCCTTTTTTTTCCATAAGGGTTTTTATAAAGGTTGTATACTCAGTGTTGCACCTAACAGCATGTCGAGGTTACACTTTGATCCTCAGCTGTCACTACCTTGACATGATGTTTTAGTCTAAAAACAGTTCAGTTCTAGGGTCAAATTCTCAAGTAATTCAGTATATTTTTTATGCACATGGTCTTTGTGTGTGTCTTCCACTTCAAATTTGGAGCATAGAGAGTCCATATTTTGTGTTTTAACATCATTTTCTTGCTTTATTGTCAATTTTTCTCTCAAACAATCACACACATTCACAAAGCTCAAAAAAGACCATTTTACTGTAATAATTTGTCCAAATACATTTGGTTCAGTTTTACAGCTGACATTTACCTCATACAGCTGCAGCACCTATCTTTGGAAAAAAATGCTATTATATTACATCTGCTGTTGGTTTAGTTCTTCTCTTGCAACACTGAACTCACAACTGTTTTTGGTCTTCTTCAAGTGTTTCCAGGTTGGATGCATGGGATGGTACACTGGAAATGGAACATCTGAGAACAAGAGCCGAATGACAAAATATTCGCCAATGTGACACATTCTGATGTGCAGCTTCTCTGCTGCTCACAGAGAAACATAAAAGGTAGCAACTGTTTTATATTTTACATTGCTACTTTTTGTCCTCTCTGGAGTTATTAATTATTCACAGGAGTGATTTACACTGCAGTCAGGGAAAAGATCCCAAACAATGCTGGGATCTGGCTAATCTCTACTAAGAAGTCACATTGCATCAATGCCGTTTTTTTTTTTTTAATCTCCTTCTTCTCTGGTGTTTTTGACCACTAACACATTTTAAGTGAAAGGCATAAGCGACTGTCTATTCAGGAGCTGGTGTAGTTCAAATGTCCCCTCTATGCCTCTTTCATTAACAGAGACATCACAAAGCTTTTAGGAAGGGAAAACAATTACAGCACTTTTGACATTTACAACAATTAGATGCCTGTGGCTGTCAGAGATTGGATGAAACAATATAATAGTCCGACCAGTTTTGTGAAATTCTTTGCAGACATGCATTCATTATGCTGAGCCTGATCCACAATGTTGAAATGTTACACTGTGGCATTATTATTTTAAAATATTATCACTTTAAGCTAAACATTAATGTTTAACAACTTGGATGTTTCCATCCACCATTTCCCACCAGCACACACAGTGTGCTGTATATGTGCTTGAGGCCTGACAAATACATTGAATGCATTTCTGCACTGATTAAAAAAGTCACAACAATATCCCGAAATCTCTATCATTACACACATTTGCTCACTGGCTCTGCTCACCTTCTGCCTTGTCTTTCACTGTAGCTTTGCTGTGTTTCTATGAGCGCCTATAGACAGTCCAGTAACAGCACCAATCAATCAAATGCTCTCTTCATGTCATATTGTGTGTTCTGTAAAGTCTTGGTCACAGTCTGTGTCAGACTATTCATATCGAGGCATGTCAGGTGTGCTGAATGTCTGACGAATCTTTGCACTATCATGTAAATAGAAGGAACAACAGATGTAAGCAGAGACTCTAGCCATCTGCACTGGCATCATGCTTTCAAAATGCATTAAATGAATAAACAAGCTTTGGCCATAGAGCTAGCACTTACTGTATGTGTATCAAAATATGAAAAGAGGAGGGGAGTAGTGTTTAAAGCCAATTTTACATAGTGATTTTTAAGTAAATCTATCTTACAGCAACTCTGCAGTATAAATATGATTGATTTTTTTTGTAAACATGGATTGTAGCATTATGGCACACTTTATGTACAGCACTGCAATCTAACATGTGTTACTTACCCAAATGAATCCTGTGAACCGCGAGGCCTGATATCTGTGTTGAATTTGCTTCCTCCATCATAAAACATTGGCAAAGTTGTTTTGTGAGTATTTCAAATCCAGCATCCAGAGTCTTCTTCCCCCTCTTTGTTGGTGTATTGCAGAAAATCTTGCCACATTATTGCCACCTGTTGATCAGTGGAAAAGTGTGAGACCACTGGCAGAAATGCATATTAGTACAATTGGTGCACCCACGCGCAGTTGTTTGTGCGTGGTCTTGCACATGGACATTTTGAGGAAGTTGTAGTGATAACAACTCTCATTCGCAAACAAATGGTGCCCTCTTTGGCCTGCACAAGTACAAACAAAGACAAAACATCTTGAGGATGCTTTAATTGGGAATGAGCTGTGATTTATTTGGTTTGGGTAATTTCCCAAAGTATAATAATAATAATACAAAAAAAATAAGTACAGTACTGTCACAGCTCACCAGCAACTCTCTGTTTCACCTGTGCTGAATGTCTGCTTTGAAGGAGGAGGCTTGTCTTGTCACTTGAACCACTGGCTGCTTGTTGGTGAGATGGTGTGTTCAACCTTTTCTTAAGAACAAGTGTGACAGTGAAGGTGTTCTCCCTCACATTCAGAGGAAAGAAAAGTTTGTGCTACAGTATGGTGGTCTAGATGGACCAGCAGCATGTCCAGGCAGGGAAGCTGCCTTCACATCCTTGAAATTGTTACTGTTACTGCAACATTGTCAGCCTTTATTATGGTAAACATCATCATATTTTTATTGTCATCTTGCATAGCTCTCATTCCTTCTCTCCACACAGTAAATAACTAAATATATAAATAAATTCCACAGATAATGTGATGTTTTCAATGCATTCATGCACACAGCCAGTGTACATGCTGACAGGAGGATTGTAACAGATGTGACAAAGTCTCTTCTCGCTGTTCCTGTAGCATGGATCTCTTCCTGTCATCATCCACTGGCCACAGCATGAAAGTGAAAGTGACTTTGTAGCCAAGTATGGTGACCCATAATCGAAATTTGTACACCCAAAATGCACACACACAGCAGTGAACACACACCCAGGGTAGTGGGCAGCCAATGCTGCTGCAGGGGGGAGCAGTTGGGGGTTCGGTGCCTTGGTCAAGGGTCTCACCTCAGTCAGGGTATTGAAGGTGGGGAGAGAGCGGCGGGCTATTCACTCTGCCCCACCGACAATTCCTGCCTGAGACTCAAACCCACAACTTACGGGTTACAAGTCCGACTCTATCCATTAAGCCATGATTGTCCACAAGAATAAAACCCCAGCCTTGAATCATTCTTTCCTGCTTATGTCTTTTCAATGATTATAATAATAAGTGAATTGTAAGTAGTCTATTTTAAAGCTATCTTCCTTATTCTAGAATGGCGCCTGTTAGGAGGCAGCCAGTTACAGCAGCTACTCTGTTTGTTTTTTGTTTTTTGCAAGTTTTTTACTGAATTATCATCTGTTAATCCAAGTCAAGTCGAGATCTATGCTTTCTCTCTGATAATGGATGAAAGTGGATGAGTTGGGACCTTCTAATTCCTGTGGAGAGACATATGGAGATTATGGAAACTGCATCAGAAAATATACGTTTCTGTGGCAATGGCATCTATACAAGGGAGCAACTGTTAGCTCTCAAGGGAACAAGTCTACTTCTTGCTATAAAACCTGAAATCCCCCAAGACCTGAGGAGGCGTAGGAGGGGCTGCAGAGCAGGAGTGAAGCATCGAGAAAAACGTAGGAGATTTAAACCATTTCTCCTAAAAGTTATTATGGGGAATGTGAGGTCACTCTGCAACAAAGTGGTTGAACTTTCTGCTTTAGCTAGCAGCCAGTGAGAGTACAGAGTGTAACTTGCTTTGCTTCACCGAGACCTGGCTGCATGAAAATATACCGGACAGCTTGTTTGAGCTGCCTGGGTTCTCTCTAGTGCAAGCGGACAGAGGGAAACAGAGCGGCAAGAAAAGAGGAGGTGGTCTCCCTGTTTTTGTTAACTCTAAATGGTGTAACCCTGGACATGTAACAGTGAAGGACTGCAACTGCACTCCAGACATTGAGCTGTTGTTGGTTGGACTGAGGCCCCCGTGAGTTTTCACACACCATTGTTGTGACTTCACATCCCCGAAGTTATCGCTGGTCTCCAGACAAAACACCCCAGTGCCCTTATACTAATTAATGGGGATTTTAACAGTCAGTATTTAACTGTCCGTATTTCGGGAACTCTGACCAATTTCAAACAGTATGCAACACGGCTGTGGACTGTGCAACACGAGTAAATAAGATTCTTGATCTCCTTTATGTCAATGTGAAGGAGGCATACAGCTCCCTCCCCCCACTTGGTGGATCAGACCACAACTTAATATATCTAGTACCAACATACAAGCCCATAGTAACACAACAGTCTGCTATCAAGAGGTATGTGAAGGCTTGGTCAAAGGATGCTGAGGAGGCTCTGCGGGAGTGCTTCAGGGTTACAAACTGGGACCTTTTCATGGACGCTCATGGTGAGGACATCGAAGGCATCTCTCACTGTATCACAGATTACATCCACTTCCGTGAGGACAATGTTGTTCCATCCAAAAAAAGTTTGTTGTTTCCCCAATAATAAGCCATGGATAAATAAGGACATTAAATGCCTCCTCAACAAGAAGAAGAGGGCGTTCATGGCAAGAGACAGGGAGGAACTCCGGGCTGTGCAGATAGAACTCGAGGTAGCTGAGGGAGGCAAAGCAGCTCTATAAAGACAGAGTAGAGCACAAGTTGAGACAGAATAATATCAAAGAGGTGTGGAATGGGATGAAAATAATGACTGGCTATAAGAAGTCACGCACTGCTGTGGAAGGAGACTCAAAGTTTGCTAATGAACTTAACCTGTTCTTTAATAGATTTGACACCACCTCTGCTTCTTACTCTGACCCAGTGTCCTCACACACCATCCCTCCTCCCTCCACCACCTTAGCTGATGCCTTGGGATCTCTTCACATCCCTCCACCCAAAGTCTCTGCCAAGGCTGCCTCCCCATTGCCCACTGATGCCATCTCCTCTATCAGCAGCCATACAACATTGAAGTATACCTCCTCCCCTGCCCTCACCATCTTACTCCTCATCAACACAATACACAGGCCCAGCCTTTGTCACAGAACAGGTGAGGAAGGAACTAGCTAAACTAAAGACCAACAAAGCAAAAGGACCAGATGAGATCAGTCCCAGAGTACTTAAGGTGTGTGCTGGACAGCTTGTAGAGGTTTTTCAGAAACTCTTCCACCTCTCTCTGAGGCTCAAAAAGGTGCCGAAGTTATGGAAAACTTCCTGTATTGTCCCATTACCAAAAAGAGGCCGTCCCAGTACCCTTAGTGACTTCAGACCAGAAGTGTTAACATCACATGCTATGAAAGTGTTTGAGAGACTGGTCCTGCAACATCTGAGGTCTGAAGTGTCTGAATTTCTGGACCCCCTGCAGTTTGCTTGTCAGGAACACATCGGAGTGGAAGATGCCATCATCTTCTTAATGCACAGAGCATACTCCCATCTGGAGAGGCAGGGCAACACTGTGAGAGTCATGTTCTTTGACTTTTCAAGTGCTTTCAACACTATTCAACCCCACCTGCTAAGTGCAAAGATGAAGGATATGGAAGTTCCTGCAGACATAGTGGAGGGGATCAAAGACTACCTCATTGGGCGGCCACAGTTTGTTCGCTTAGATGGCTGCATATCTGATGTGGTGATGAGCAGCACCGGTGCACCCCAAGGAACTGTATTGGCACCATTCCTGTTTACACTCTACACCTCAGACTTCTGCTACAACTCAGGAACCTGTCACTTCCAGAAGTTCTCTGATGACTCTTCAATCATTGGATACATCAATAATGATAATGATGAGGAATACACTTGATAAAAAGCTTTGTTGATTGGTGTAAGAACAACTGTCTAAAGCTCAATATCAAGAAAACCAGAGAACTGGTGGTGGACTTTAGGAGGAGCAGGAAGACCCCAGTCCTTGTCTCCATCCCTGGAAATGAAGTAGAGATTGTGGACTCCTACAAATACCTTGGAGTCCACATTAACAACAAACTGGACTGGTCAAACAATACAGAGCTGGGCCTGCTGGAACTGTTCTTCCTCAGGAGACTCTTTTCCTTTGGTGTGTGCAACAAACTACTGAAGATGTTATATCAGTCTGTTTTAGTGAGTGCACTGTTCTTTGCAGTTGTGTGCTGGGGAGGTGGCATCAAGGCTGGTGAGGCCAACAGACTAAACAAAAATTTGTTCTTGGACTGGAACTGGACAGTCTGGAGGCTGTGGCAGAGAGGAGGATGGTGGACAAAATCAGCTCCATACTGGACAATCCTGCCCACCCACTTCATGAGGAACTGTGGCGAATGGGAAGTTCATTCAGCCCCAGACTAATTCCTCCTAAAGCCAAGACTGAGAGATTCAGGAAGTCTTTTGTGTCCATGGCCATAAGACTATAATTCCACAATATAAACAATAACGCACACACACACACACCACATACACACGCATGCACGCACCCACACACACACACACACACACACAAACCCATCACACACAAAAATAAATAATTACTTTACTTTTTTACATAAAAGTTAATTACTTTATTACTTTATTAATTACTTTTATTAATTACTATTAATTAATATGATTTAAATAATATTAAATTAATAACTTTAAATTAGAATAACTCCTGTAACAATTGAATTTCCCCTTGGGGATTAATAAAGTACTTCTTCTTCTTCTTATATTGTAGTGTTATTACAGTCTGCATAAAGCCAAAAACACTTTTAGAAATAGGCTTACTGTATATAATAGATAGAATGAAGTCTCCCTATATTATCTCAGCTCAGAATAACTTAATTTGAACTACAATCCCCATAATTCTATTCAGGTAACGTCTCATTGCTTGAGCCAGATTCAACCTCGATGGAACAAGGCATAAATTACTGCTTTGTCCCAGAAAATTGAGGAGTTGAACTTTTCTCACATCTTCTGCTACACGTGACTGGTTCTATTGTTGCACTATTGTGATTTTCTGAATACCTTGATTATACCAATTTTGCCAGCAGAGGTATCTGCCCTCTGCGTATCCATATGGGACTTTTATTATAGTGCAACAGCACCTTCAGCTTGGCTTCTCTTTTTTCTCCTAGTACTTTAAATCATATGGTAGGGTTGGTTGGAGGAGAATGTACGTGACATCAACCTGTACAAGCAGTGTACAATTACTTCAATAATGTGGATCATTTTGGGAGAAACAATATTTTCTCTACACAATACAGACAGTAAGCTCAATATCCCTACAAATTACATGCATATTGAACAATTTTCCTTATGATTTGTGTCTCTTTGGTGGTAAATGAGCATGGAACCGATTAATCTACAGTAGCACACATTACATCCTCCTGTTACATAACACTGCATGCAAATAATGTCCATTTAAAAAACCTTTTCCTGACCTTGACCAAATATTTCAGTTGCCAAACATTAACAGTGAATAGATATTGCAGAAAAGAAGCAACAAAAAAAAACAAGAAAAAAACAAAACAAAACAACAACAAAAAAACATTCTCATTGAACAAATGCTGTTGAATTCAAGCCAGGGTTTTGCAAAATTGTCCAGTGTTGTCATTCTGGTGTAGTGATAGGGTTATTGTTAATACGTCTCAAGTACTGAAGTAAAGATCCCCTCTGGACATATTTTCAGGACATAAAAAACATTAAATGACAATTTGTGTTATGTTATTTTTTACTCATAGAGCACAGAGAAACATTCCTCTATCACATGAATGCCAAACAGACTTCTAGTGTCAGAATCGGTACATACATCTTGATTACACCAGCCTTGCCAACAGATGTAGCTGCATGTCCTTTCTGGGACTTTTATCATAAGGTGGTGGCGTCTTACATTGTTAAATCAGTTTCTAATGTATACAGATCAATTGGGCACACTGTAGCAACAAAGCAGATGCCATGTCTTAAACTGTGTATTGTGAATATACTGTATGCACAATGTATCATTTCCATCATTTCAATACTTGACACATGCACAGACAATTCTAGCATGATGTAGTCATACACATGCATTTCCATTTCTGTCAAAAATCTATTGTACTGTAAGCCTCATTCATTAGGTTGCAATGTTTGGGCTTTCCACTTATATCAGCATCCACAGAGTAAACCATTATGTAAAACTCATTCTGATTATTTACTGTCTGAGGCCCAACAATGAACACTGAAGCAGAAGGCTTAAGAAGTGCCATGGGCAAGCAGATCATTTGTAGCTGCTCCTTCTTCTCTAATTGAAAAGCAATGAGATGCATGCGTAATATACACCCATGACACACAGGTACCACCTGGAATAAGCAACTCACTTTACAGTGTTTTCTATTAACAAGTTTAAATATAGTTTGCATTCTGCAAGTGAAGATGGAGAGGGGTTTTGAATATTTTGATAGCACCGGAGGAGATAAGTAAGACAGATGACGCTACAACAAGAGTCAACCTAAATTATGATTGAGCACACTGCTTGCTCTGTTTATTGTGGTGTGAGCAAGGTGAATTCATGTGGGATTTCTCATTTGGTGACGTGCCAAACAAATGCTTGGGCATAAAAACATAAAACAAATAAATATAATCCTCTATGTGACTGTGCAGACCTTTGAAACACTTCAGGCATAATGTACTTGCCGTGTTAGCAGGCCCACGCCTTGATGCCTCATGAAAACATCTGGGAAACTTGTCTAGACAATTGTGAAATGCCAGACAGTTTAGTCTATTTGTGTGTGTGCTGTCATTGCATTCAATCACACCTACAAACATTACCCAGTGTCCTCTGTGTTTTACACTGGCCTGAGCCAAACCAATTATTATGGACAACTATGAATTATGCTGTCAGTCAACAGCTTTCTGCCAGGTGCGACAGGTCAGCCAATCCTGGGGTTAAAATACCAGCGTGGAGAGCAAATGAAAGAGAGTGGTGAGGTGCGATTAACTGCTTATTATGTCAAGACACTGCGCAGGAGCTGGGCTGAGGCCAAGAGGTCATCAGTTACTTTACCCATCCACCATGAAATTATTAATGAGCCTCTGACTCCACAGGCTGAAAAATAAGAAACAAAAAGTAACAGAAAACATTAAATGGGGAAAACAACATCAAGCTTAGTGGTAACTGTCCATTTAATTGTCCGATTAATTATCTCTCCATAACACTGAAACAATATTTCTGCACTTTTTGTGGTTCCACATGTAAAGTTCTCATTTGTAGGAAGTTTCCTATAAATGCTCCTATCTGAGTGAAACAGCCTAGAAATATCTGACGTAAGCAACGGCCACGATACAAGCTGGTCCAGTCACTAAATATGAACAAAGCTGATCCTAGCCATTTGACTTCGGTAGCAATTTTTGTTTTAGTTTGTACAGGACTGTTAAGTCTCTTGATTATATTTATTCTTTTAAAGAAGGCAGAAAGCTCATTTTTAGTGCCATCATGAACAACTCTGACACATGATTGGTGCTTTCCAAACAAAAGAAACCACTACAGCGTTATTTTCCATTTATTATGCCAAATAAAACAAAAAGTAAGGCAAAACAATACCTGCATTTGTACCACGGTTGTACCTCTGTAACCTTGGTTCAGTATCTAGTATACTTATCTCTTATACTCATTTCGATTTTGTGGCTGTAAAATTTAGTTACCTTTGAACTGAAATCAGGTTTTTGAGTGTAGTCAAATTGGCTGAAGGACAATTTTTATGCACAAGCTCAAAAAGCTTGTGCATAAAAATTGGTGGTGTCTGGTAAAGGTTTAAACTAAAGGAATGTAGATATTTATGCTGCACACAATTCCATGTTTCATCTGTCTAGCTGTTTTCCAAAAAAATGGTAATGATCATAAAGACCATTTATACAGTAAGTTATCTGTAAACCACTGGTAAATTGTCTAACAAGTTATTTTTTACTGTCTTGAGGTTCACTGTGTTCCTACATTTTTGATTCCTCCAGGAAACAAAATCACAGTTGTTGCTTTAGTGTTGGCACCAATCTTTGCATGAAACAGAGTCTGAACTATGATGTTGTGCAACCAGTGAAACACATTGGGACCAAAGACGGATGAGAGGTCTTTGCACATAAAAGCATTTCATTACAACTCAAGGATTCTCAGCTCACACTAAATGAGAGGAAAAGTGAATGCTGCTTGCTGGCCTTTCTGCTGTTAAAAAATTAAATCGACCTCACAAATTTACTGTAACAGCAGAAAATGATTTATTATCATGACATTGTGTTTGAATTTACTATTGAATGATAAGGTGAAATCCTTTTCATATTAGTCTTATGTTAGCATTTATATTTCTAGTTATTAATAATTACCTTTGTTGCATGTACACTTCAAAGCCAGATATTTCATTTAGATTTTTTAATATGGACAAACTATTTCAAACACTTCAAAAAAACCCCATCCTGACAGTGTGTAGACTAATAATGACCTTCTGTTTTGTAATGAGGTATAAAAATGATTATTACCATCGCTGTAATTTGAAAGGTGGGACTATGATCATGGCACTTTTATTTAATTTGCTTTGACAGCCTCCTTTGTTCCTGAGTCACATATGGCATTATTATTAGTGTGTCAACAACAGAGACATTTGAAGCTCATTCTGATCTACATGAGCTTGTCTCAGCAGACTATAACCAGTCCTGAAGATAATTTCTCAGTTTCAAACATTATACTGTTAAAAGGTCTGGGTTTCTCCCCTCTTGCCGTGTTTGTTAATGGGCAGAGCTGGGAGGGAATAAACCTGGACCCAAAGTGTTTCCTAGCAACACAGTTTCAATGTTGTTCAGTCACCAATAGTATTGGTATTTAATTACATGGGTGGCATGGTGGCTTGGTGGTTAGCACTGTTGCTTTACAGCAAGAAGGTTCCTGGTTCAAAACCTGGCAGGGGACTTTCTGTGTGGAGTTTGCATGTTCTTCCAGTGCTTGTGTGGGTTTTTTTCTATTCCGGTTTCCTCCCACAGTCCAAAAACATGTATGTCAGGTTGACTGTTGACTCTAAATTGCCCATAGGAGTGAGTGTGTAGTAGTTCATCTATACAGTCCTGTTCACCATTATTGGCACCCCTTTGTGTTTTGCATAACCTGTACAATATCTTCAGAAATAAATGGAAATGTACCAAAGTTATATAATCAGGATTTTTTAAAATTAGAGTTTCAAAGTAATTTCTCAACATGTAAGTTCTTCAACTTACATGTTGTAATTTCAAAGAAGAAACAGAAAAAATGGCATGGACAGTAATAAAGGCACTATTTGGGTGCACACTATTTGGTTGCACACCCTTTGGTTGCGATGACAGCCTCCAAACATTCCCTGTAGCCATCTATAAGCTTCTTGCACTTCTCAGCTGGTATTTTCTCCCACTCTTCCTTTGCAATTTGTTCAGGCTCTTGAACATTTGCAGGTTTCTTTTCTCCAGTGGCAGATTTCAGCTCACCCCAAAGATTTTCAATGGGATTTAGATCAGGACTCATTGCTGGCCATTTTAAAATAGTCCATTTCTTCCTTTTCAACCATTCCTGCGTGCTTTGGGTCTTTGTCTTGCTGGAAGACCCATGATCTTAAACTCAAACCAAGTTTTCTCACACTGTGTAGGACATTTTGCTCTAAAATCTCTTGGCAATTCTCTGATTTCATAATTCCTGTAATTCTCCAGAGTACAGGCCTCCAGTACGAGATGCAGCAAAGCAGCCCCACAGCAGTGGGGATCCTCCACTATGCTTAACTGTTGGTAGGGTGTTCTTTTCCTTATAAGCTTCATTGCACCATCTGTAAACAAACAGTTGTCATACATTGCTAAAAAGCTCTATTTTTGTTTCATCTGTCCACAGAACATTTTCCCAGAAAGATTGTGGTTTGTCCAAGTCTTTGACAAAGAACATTTGTTCCTTTATGTCTTTTCTTGAGCAATTATGTCTTTCTTGACCTCACCAATAAAGCTCTGCTTAGTTTAGTGTGCGGCACATGGTATCTGTTGAAACCATGACCCCAGACTGCTCCAGGTTGGCCTACAGGTCTTTGGATGTTTGATGTGGTGTTTTTTTTCTACAATTCGCACCAACCTTCGAAGACTTCTCCTCTTCCCCCCATGTCCTGGGAGGTTCTTTTCCATGCTTTGCAAACGTCTTAATAACATTGTGCACTGTTGAAACCAAGAATTTTGGAGATGGCCTTATACCCTTTGGAGGTCTTGTGTTTGCTAATAATAGCACTTCTAATGTCCTCAGACAGCTCCTTTGTCCTCACCATTGTGACAAAGGAACAGGGAATAATAACATGTTGCTTTTTAAACCACTGAAGTCAACATTCATCGGCTAATTCATGTCACATGGGCACTGCCAATTTATAACCGGTGATTCTCATTTGTGATTTGCCACAGGTGAGTCAAAATGTATTTTCATAGTGATTTACAGTAAAGGGTGCCAGTGTCACAGCAAGCTTAGAGCTTTTCTATTTCTTCCTCCCATTGTTTTTTGTTTTAAATAGTTGTTTATCATTTGCTCTTTTGTATCAAACACACAAGTACTCTATAGAAAAAAGCTGTTTCACTTAATTTTTTTTCAGGAGATATGCCACATTATTTACTTGAATTTCATGGGATCCAATCATGTATGTATGACTGTATATGGCCCTGTGATGGACTGGTGACCTGTCCTGCCTTTCACCCAAAGACAGGATAGGTTCCACCAGAACCCTGTGACTCTAAATAGGAATAAGCAGGTATAGCTAATGGATGGATGGATTTTATTATTATTTTATTAAATTTCTGACAAACTACCATAGTGTCATTATGATCCCCTGAATTTATGCTGTATTTTTAATTTCATACTGTCTTTGCTCCATGTGTACATCTGGGCATCACTGACAAGATAGTTTTAATTTGATCACTCCTGCAGAACCACTTTCACTCAGAGACTTTGGCATGTTACACTTTGCCATTTACTGTGTGTGTATCCTCAGGGAGCATTTGTCAAGCCAGCCAATTTATCAGATAATAAAATAATGATAATGGTAATGAGATTAATTCTCCTGATCATGACCCGTGCACTTTGAATGCAGATTACCATGTAAAGACAGTCTCTGTGTGATTTTCCAGGCTGATAACTTGGTGCCCAATTCACAGCACCACACGTGTAACCCAACTGCTAATGAAATAATAACTTTAGCTATTCAGGCATAGTCGAGCTTTACTTCTCCTTTTCATGCCGCTGCTTCACTAACAACAACTCTCCTGCCTGCTACAAAACATTAGCCATCAATTATGTTGTAATTAAGAAATATCTAAGCTTTGGCACCTATGACCACATTACAAATTCTCCACAGCTTAATGATTTCAGACTATTGAAAAGCAAATGCAAATAAGCTTTTCAATTTGAAAAAAGGGGGGGTAGGCTAATTGAGTTGACCTTAAAATTGTCTTTTATTTAAAATTAACAGCAAATTGTGAAACAATGAATGTTTTTTTAGCTGCTACATTTGCTAAATATGCAGCATTGACTTCTGCAATCTACTCATAGCAAAACAATTTTTTTTTTCATTTCATGGCAAATAAACCACATGAGTTAACTATAACTGACATAACATTTGTTGCTCTGTCAGTTTTTGTTTGCGTCTTACAGCACTGCCTTAATGAGTGGAAAATATCAACCTGAACAATTTCTATATGCAAATGCACATTTGTACAACATAGATTTCAAGTAATGTATATATTATAAAAGTTGACAGTAGGTTTTTGAATGCATAGCCAGTTTGAAGAGTTCATTTATCTCCACAGGCTGCAGAAATATCGCACCTTTAGTGCCAGAGAGAGCTTTTCATCTGAAGCAAGCAGGTGCCCACATGCATGGTCTCACAATGAGTTGTACCCCAGTCTAACCGCATTAGCTCAGCTGTTTACGCCTTTAATGCCAGCTACAGCTATACATGCAGCGGTCTATGAATCATCGAGAGGACATTTGGGTGGTATAAATCATTTATATTGCTAAGCTTTCAAACGGACACAGTCATTTATCCTCAGTTCAAGGAGACACAGGCAGCTTAAGACACTTGTCAATGACGTGTTTGGAGAGAGCTCATAACAGGCTGTCAAGCTGAGATAAGATGTACGCCATGTACCAAGACAGTGCTAAAACCAACATCCTCTTGCTTATCTGTGCCATAAAAGATGCGCACACAGATGTAATAGATGGAAATTGTGCCAGCACTATGTCCTCTGCCCTGCAGATGCCATTGTAAATTATCACCTGTCATATCTATGACATTTCATCAAAGACACCTGATGTGATGATGCTGGAGATATGAACTTTGGGGCTGTTCTGAATGCAAGTTTTGCACCTCCTGCCAGCCTCTTATGTTTCAGGCACTGTTATCAGTCAGTCCTAAGAAGATCAAAACATGAAAACAGTGCAAGTTTGTTGCCAGAACAGAGATCCAAGTTAGGATAGGTTGATTTGTAATTCACCATGCCTAATCTGCACCAGGCGAGATGTGCTTGCTGAAAACAGCTCTTGGTGCTGTGAGAGCTATTAGCACTATACACAGGTACTACAACTACCCATATGTCTAGGTGGAAAGTTAGAACATGAACATATTTTGCAGGTTTCACATGAAAGTCCAGAGTAATTAAAAGATTCTTTATCTTTAAACATATTCCAGTGTCTACAGAAAATAGCCTCGGTTCAGGCGCCCAGTAATGAGAAACACCTGTAATTACTTTGAGATGTCAGGTTCTGTAACAAAGCAAGCAGGCGTATGTGTTGGAGACAGTGGAAAGTTACAGCTGGTATAAAAAGCTCTTGTCTGGAGGTAAACTGCATGGCGAGTCATTTTGTATTGTGGGTTGCTTCTCTAATCGCCTGGTTTTTCTGAAGTTTTTCCGGAGGGACAACTGGCCGAGTACTGAGATGGAAACCACAGAGGAGGAGGACACACTATTCTCATGTGGGATTGTTCTACCTCCGAAAGGGTACAGGAAACCTTTCAGCCTACCAGCTCCACACATTTCCACTGAGTCAAATGCTGCAAAAAAAAAAAGCCCATTAATATCTTTGGTAAAGAGAGACACAGCAGAGATAAGGTGGGGTCTCTGTGTCTGAGATACACCAAGATCCATAATGAAAGGAAATTTCAAGGCACAGCATTACAGTTAAAAATATATCAGTTGGCTATTCATATTTCCCACAAACCCTGGGTACACACTGTCATCGTCTGTGCAACAAGTCCTCATTAAAGACAAAAAGGTTACTTGTTAATGTGACCTGTATGATGGTCCTAAAATGACTCATCTGGGTGTGTTCTGCTCTGTTATCTTTATAAACCAGTTAAGGTAAACCAACTTAAAGGAATAGTATAAATGCTGTTTGCATTATTACTGAGCAATAGATGAGACAATTAATATGGTACCAATCTTGAATCCATCCAGTAAATATGAGTCAACAGCTAGTTGCCACTTTAGTTTTGCATAATAGCTGGAGCAAATAGTTGGCCTGGCTCTGTTCAGAGGTAATAGATTCTGCCTTCTAGCACCTCTGAAGCTCATTGAGCAACACATTGCATCCTACTTGTTCAGTCCATTCAAAATCAATGTAATGTTTCCCCCTTTTTTCAGTAGCAGATAAACGTATTTCCCACAGTCTTTAATTTTCTTAAGGTTTGCTAAAGGTTAGAAAAACATTGTAAAAACTTTAAAAGAAATCAGTGAAAGACACATTTTGATGAACCAACCACCCACTCTGACCACCAAGGTAAAATAACAGCACCTTAAAAGCACCTTTGAAGTGTGTGATCATCAGTTAATATCTTCTGTCTTCACCAAAAAAAAAAAAAAAAAAGGTTTTAATTCCAGTTATTTGTTTAAAAATGTAGTTCAGTTCAACATTATATTTATTATCCTGAGAAATTCATTTGTCTTGGAATCACTAAAACACAAAACACATCATAAAACATGATTACATTCATAAAACTCAAGTTCACATAAAACAGTGCACACCAAGTGATTTCATAATTCTTGGAGGACAGCCAGTCACAGTAATCAGACCCAAACTTCACAACTGTCACCCACAAAATTACTTGTCAGCTGCCATTTTTTAAAGTTATATTTGCATACTAAGAGCAATAGTTTCTGGTTTTGAATCAGTCAGATCAGACACTGCACTTAGACAGCCTATAAATCATTTTGTATGGTTTTGCTGAATGTTTGGGATGTTACAAGGATGCCTCTTATGTTGAGAGAGCCATTTGTGCTCTTTATCTGATAAAAGCAGGTAATGGATTTGTTCAGAAGGTGTGGGTCCTTCCAGTCCTTCAACAAAATGAGTCAACCCTATTTTTCTCAGGCAGGTCTCCACACAGATTGCCTCTTTTAAATCAAAAACTATTAAGAAACCGATTCAGACCATGCATTAAATTACAACAGGTAAAGCTAAAATAATAGAAATGATTATTTACTATCAATACCATTATATTATAAATTGCTTCTGTTACTACCTATTATCTATTAAAACAGAAATAACATCTATATGTTTTCCTGCTTGTATGAAGAAGGCTGGCTTGTGAGATTAAATAAAACCTGTGAGATAATTTTTAACCCTTGAATCATAATTACTTCACTGGCATCTTGACATGCATCATGAGAGACTGCCTCAGTGTGGATAGTCCCAATGTTGACTCAGGTGAACTCCCCAGTACAGAGCAGTTTTATTCTATTTTATCATATATCATCACATGACTGCACTCATATAATACATGTGTTGCACTTAAAGGTGAAATGTGTGAAACATTTATATGTATCTAGTGGTGAGATTGCAGAATGCAACTTTCTGAGCACCTCCTCAAACCCCAACCCCCCCATCTCCATCTGCCATCAGGCACATTTCTAGATTAAGAAAACGCAATGTTTGTTTTTTTTTTTTTTTTTGGTCATTACACACTGATGGCAACATATTTATATATATAGATATATATATATTTTATTTATATTATATATATATCTATATATATAAATATATTATATTGCTCTAAATATTACACATTAAACCTTTAAGAATGTACAACAAAAAGTAACATTCTGATTCATCAGAAACTGCTGCTGTGTAAGTGCAGAAATATATGTATATAAAAATCAACCTTATTGCTAACTTATTGCTAATACAATAGCGGTTTCAGCTAGTTTACTTTAAGCTGATCACAAATCCTCATATCTTAAACCTTCACTGGCCTCTGTGTTTTTTCCCTTTCTTTGTTTTGCTATGCTGAGCTATTATTTCCCCTTTAATAGCCTGCCATTCATCTGGGTGCCATTTTCTTGTATAGAGAGGTGCCTAGTTAACAAAGGAAGAAGAAAAGCCATTAAAATGGATGGTTTTCTAATCAACAGGAAGCTACTAAGGCACAGAGGCACAAGTTGTTCTCTGAAACCCTCTTAATCATCCAACAAACACAATTATCACCATGGTTTCCCTGTGAGCCAAACTCTGTCCATGCTGCCTGACCCCTGAAGTCATGTTTTTACCAACTTTCGTGAATTTGTTTAAAGTAGGACAACTGAAGATAGATCTAAGCACAAAGCCTTTAGGTTGTCGAAGAGCTTAGTTTGATCAATGATGCGATTGTCTCATATGGTTTACTTGTAGTTGTCTGGCTGAAATGCAGTCCTGTGGTTGTTTTGTTTCTGCCATTTTGCTGTTATGAAAGAAAAAAATCATGACAGGAAAACTTGTGTTATCTCAGCAGGACATCGTGCAGCAAGCTCCCTCTGTGTCAAATTTGTTCCCAGACCAATATGCTCAGTAGATTCCACTTAGTTCATCTTCATTTAGAAAACTGGATGCTCGCTGAAGACATTGTATGTCTCTGAGCCAGCATGAGGCGGTGTTTTATTATTTTTAATTCTTAGGTGTTTATGAGAGATTATACATCACTGTCAAAACAGTAATCTGCAGCAGCCTGTACTGTACTGGAGCTGGAAGCTGTTGCTAAATGAATGCTTTCATTTTCTCTATGTACTGCATGCACAACAGACTGAAAGGCCTTACATTCAATACTTTTACAATTCAGGATGATACTACATGAATCATAGAAGCTCTGGGCATGTAGAGCCAGGATTTGTCTAATGACTCCCTCTCATGGGCTGCCAGTTTATGAAGATGTGTGACAGTGTGGACATTATCTGAAAATATTCAGTGAAGTCCAAAAGCTAGCTGTTGAGGACCAAAACAAGACTTGATTAGCGATGCCTCTGCAGGGATGCTGTTCTGTACAGCTGTACAGTAGTGACAGCAAGCTATCAGACAGATTCAAGCAGTTGAAGAAAAACATGAAACTTAAGGAAAGAACAGGCATAACAAGCAAACTGGCTCAGCAGCACTCGAGTGCAGGCAACAGTCCTGTAGCTCCCTTGACAGCTATATTAGTGCTAATGACAGACTGTGTTACTGTGTGGCACAGATGCACCTGTGCCGTAGGACAGAATAACTACTGGACCAGAGTGGAAGCATGTTGATTCAGTGTGCACACTGAAGCTCTTTTATTATACAGTGAACAATTTGTCCAGTAGAGAATAAAACTCGTGAATAAGCAACAGTTTGATCTCCAACATTTCACAGACTTCTTTTAACTCTAGGCTTGCACTTCCATGACCTGTGGATACAAGAGCACAACTTTCTGACAAATTAATTTAGGTTCTCCAGTTAGTAGCTGTTCTGAATCTTGAGACATTAAAGAAATTTATTTAGACTAAATGGGCAAGAAGTCGTTAAATTAGCAGTGACTGATTTTTTTCGCCCACTTGGAAGTGATGGAAAAAAACAAATGCAGCTTTTGCCAGATTTCCATCCAAATGTAGTGCAAATTGTAACCACATTTCCAGAAAACCAGCGAAAAAACATGTGCACTCACATGAATTTCCAGCTTCTGCACTGAGTCCATTAAGATAAACAGCTGATGTCATTAATTCTCCAGTCAGGTGCCATTACTCTATTGCAGAAGAGGATGGCACAACAAACATCAACATAATTAAAAGAGCACTAGTCAAGCCTCAAATGGTGGAAAAAACACAGAATACATTATGGGCATATGGTACTTCTGTTTGCTTCATTTTTTATGCAATACTCCTAAAAACAGGTGAACAGAAACACACTTAATGTGCACCTGCTGGGTTACTCCTGTTTCTCATTAAACTCATTCAATTAGTGAATCATGTGGTGGATTTTATTGTGAAGCAGTCATAGAAAACACACTGCTAACCTCAACCTTTGTCACAGAATCTAGTGTTAACCACAACTAGTCATCAAAAACATCTGCAAAAACAAGACTACAATCATTTTTATAACTGTGGTTCAGCTTTAATTAATAATTGACTTCTTCATTAAAAAAACAAAACAAAACATGAGTTTGTTTGGTTATGCTGAACAGATACCCAATCTGTTCTTCTCTTGTATTTCCAACAAAGTAGCTGTTCAACAAGTGTTTGCTGTAATGTTGAAACCACCAAATGTGGCCAGGACTAAAGAATTGCAAATCGAAATTTGATTATCTACAATTACAATTGCTGATGAAGATCATGTGACATTATCAAAAGCTCCAGAACACCTACTCATTTGACCTTGATATGGGATAATTTTAACAGACATTTAATCTTAACTCTCACAGAAAGCTCTGCCATTTCCAGTTCTTTCTATCACATGTTCATTTTGGGTGCTGCGGTCATGACGAACATTTGACACTAAAGTAAAATTACTTTTGGCATCTAGATGTCACCTGTAATTAAACTTTAAATGTCACCAACCAAGAAAATGATCTAAAGCCAACTTTGAATGGATTTTTGAAACACAGGCTTTAGTCCCTGGATAGACTGATGAAACATTCTTGTACTGTCGCTGAAATCCAGACTGGGTTCATGTTGAACTGACATACAGAATCTATGTCACGTGTAGGCTACATATGCAAGATTCATACAGTTAAATGTGTCATCACAACATGTGCATTTGAAAAACTGTAACTCTGCAGCCATTTCAATTCATAGAAATAAAAATGTAGAAATTCTTTATATCCATCCATCCATTGTCTTTATTCCTATTTAGGGTTACAGGGATCTGCTGGAGCCTATCCCAGCTCTCTTTGGGTGAAAGGCAGGGGTACACCCTGGACAGGTCACCAGTCCATGAGAAATTCTTTAGCAGGTGCAAATTATAGAGCATTCAGATCTAATTTTTGGCGCAAACTATAAATATTGTTAATGCTAGAATGCACAAAAGGAACAATTTCTGCTTAAAATATGTCTATATGCTAGGATTTTTGAAGGCCCCTCATATTCTTCTACTTTTAAAGTACTGTTGGTTTGTAATGACTGCAGCAATTTACATAGCTCTTTATTAATTTGGGCCTACCATGATGGTGCTCCAGCAACACATTAAAAAAAAAAGGAAACATTTCTATGGATAACATAATTTATTCCATAAATGATAGGCTGTGAAATATGGTGCATACCACTTCAGAGGCATCAAAATTAAGCTTCAGGGAGAAACTGCATGAGGAGGCATTATCAGGCTTGTCAACACGGCCTGTCTAAAAAAAATACAATTTGCATCTTTCTTCTATTTATCATCTGTTGCATTATGGCGGCTGTCCGCTCTCGTTGCTGATTAAACTTCCATTAGCCATGCTTACTAGTTGTGCTGGAGAGAGAGCTCCTGAAAAATACACTTTGAATGTGATTGCTGTGAGAGTGTCAAGGTTGGGTAATGACACGGTGGCATGATATTTTTGTGGGACATGCACCGTGTGACAGCGAGTCTTTTTCCAGTGTATTTCTGGCTCCTGTCTTGGAGGCTGGCAGGAGGAGAATGGAAATGCAAAAAAGGCGACTCAGTGAGATTGAAGGGGTGGAATAGAGGGAAGATGGCCGTTTCAATCGAAATGAAAACATCTTTTTGCATCCACTATTCATGTAATAAGATGAGAAACTCTGCTTGAGGGTGTTCAGGAAAAAAATTATCTTTTGGGAAAGGTGTAAGAACTAACTCAAAGCCGAGCGTCTGCAATGACAGAGGAGCTAATACTGAATAATAATCCATAGCATTTACATGGTACACAAATAATTCAGATAATAAGTTGAGGACTGTTGGTCACATTAAGGCCTGGAGTCTATGCTTTTAGCCCCAGCAGTGTTTGTTTGGAACAAAAAGAATTTTGACAGTGAATGTATAATGGGGACTCAAAAAGCCAAGAAAGTTGGCAGTGTGATGTGCAGTGTAAAAAAGAAACTAGTGACCATCTTATCAAAGTTACCAATGACCACTTTCAGGAAGCAGACAATGGTTTATGGGGGTATGAAGCTGCAACTTTCTCCTTGTTTTCCTTAATGGATAGTTGGATTAATTAGTGCAGGGAGGATGGGCAGCGGGGCGGCCCGCTGCCTCATTACTCTCAGTTTGCAGGTGTTCTCAATGCTTCGGTGCCCCTGCTGCCTTGGCACAGAAAAGACAGAGGACAGAGACCATACCCACCTCGTTCATCTTGTGCGCTGTGATGGAGGTCATGCAGGAAAGCATTCTTGCTCAGAAAGAGTCACTAGGAGAGACAGATGGAGCTGCAGACCAGGAGGGGAATCAGCTCAGCCTCAAAGTGTTTCATTTGTTTTTCATCTCAGGAAGAGGGCTGCAGGCACACTTTTGATGACAGCACCCGCCAGGCTTGCTTTATGGTTATGTAAGGTGCCCATGACTCTGTGTGTTTGAATTTTACTACATATTGATGTAACCACAAATGTCTGTACTGATTGCATGTTTATTGTAGGTTTAGAACACTGCAATATGTCTGTGCTTTGGCATGTTTACCTGGCTCGAGCATGGCAACGGAATAGCTGGTAGCCACATAATGAACATAAAGATAATGCAAATTTGTCATTTTATCAAGATGTCTAGAAAGAAGAGTTGAGGATGTGACAAAGAAATTTTGGGTGAAGGTTTGTCTATTTATGGCTCCCAGAAACAATGTTTACATATTACTTTGTTTTGCCAATTATGTTTTCATGGGAGCACAATTGCTGCCTGGATTATCTTTGCTGAAGCGCAGGACTTTGAACACAAAAACAGCGGTGTCCATGCAGTGTTCACCAAATCATTAACAGTCATTATAAACTCCTGAGTCAGAGAAGCACATTTAGTTCAATTGTTTTTTCAATTATGCAGGAATTAGTAGAGACTGGTTTATGCAGGGTGTGTATAACCAAAGAGTGACAATATATATGCAGTATGTGCATACAAACATTAACATTAAACATTACTTTAAGCTAATAATCTCTTCTCTAAACTATGTAATGACCATGACCGTAGTCACTGAAGTTCTACAATATAGTGTTTCTACATTCAATAGAAACATTTCTCTCATTATGAGATAGCAAGTCTTATTCAGAAAGCATTATGTTCCTATGAAATGGAAATGAGTAGTATATATGTGTAACTTCTGTGAGATGGGGGGGGGTCAAATGTCATCAGCAAAGATATTTGAAAACAATCCAATCCACATAGATTTGTTCTTACAAGCTGCCTCATCGAGGGACAAAATCTGAGGGCATACCATCAGGCAAATGGCCGTCTAGCTTGTCACAGTTGTCCTAATTGCCATGTTAGTGCAGGGATCCGGCTGAGACACAGGTCTCATTATTCTGACTTTCATTTCACAAATACTTCGCAAATTCTTTCTCCCTGACTTCAACTGCTGTCACTTATTGTTCCATCTTCGAGCAGAGTAGTTCTGGATCATAAACTCCGTCTCAGCACATTTGCATATTCTCTCCAGATCCACAAAGCCAGTACTTGCCTCAGCTGTCTCCTCCAGTGAGAGGAAAGACCATCATAAAAAAATATTTCAGGCGATGCCAATTGCGAGGACACTGCAATTAAGCAATGTGACCAGACCTGTTGTTTAAGTCTCTTGAATTAATGCAGCTTATTGTTGTGTGGTGCATTATCTTGACAATCTCTGTGGGCATTAATTATTGGAACACTTAAATTGTGTTGTAGAGTTCATCAGTGCTTTGTAACACTCAACACAGGGCTGCCAGAAAAGAAACGAGTAGGTGGGCGGGGGGAAATTAGAGTGTAGAGCAGTTTCCACTCAACTCTCATCCCACAGGATTTCGGTCCTCACATTTTGGTTCCAGTCAATAATTCAGCCCCTGGATTTAACCATTTGTCATCACATCAACCTCCCCACTGCCAGTGTGACTGCTTTTTAGAAAGGCTGGGGAAAAGAGGGCTGTCATGGTGTAACAGTGTATCCAGATAATTCCATAATTAAGGAAATAATAGATTTGCAAGACTAGATTTTGGTTAGACAATTGATCAGCTTTTCCTCTACACTTCCAAAACAATAAATAAGAATTCAGATCTGAATCCTCATGTTGACATTGACAATATAATTTGTCAGTGCCTCATCTACACAGGCTGAATGAGTGACACCGCATACAAAGTTAAGCATGGCTAATGAAAATTCACAGTGTTTGCAACTAATTAAATACGCTAGATAACACACCAAATTACTGCAGCTCTGGTGGTAGATGACTCTGCACATACTGCAAGAACGCTGAGTGTTGGGTGTTCTTGAACCAAAATAAACACTGGGCTGCAACTGGCGACTGGCTTACTGTTTATATGCAGAGCAGTTTGTGCTGAAAAGGCCAAGAAAAGAGCACAGATTTGTGAGGATGGAGATTCATGTGCAACACAGATCACAAAGTCAAACTGAAACAGTCTTGATTAAGTTTTTGCTTGATTTGGCATCGATGGTTAATTCTTAATCCGACATGGATAAGAAGTCCTAAAAGAGCTATGAATTACATGCATATTGGCAACTGACATTTAGGACATTTACATTCACTTTAGTGTCTTGGTTTTGACCACATTCAGGTGATGACATTTGCAGGAGAAACCCTGTGATTCATATTCCTCTATACATGGTTCAGGCAGTTATACACATCTCTCATCATCTCTGTAGAGTTGTGCCACATCTCATCATCTGAGTCACTATGGCCTGTACCAGCACGAAAGAATCTAAACTGTCCAGTATCCATCTGTGATAGGCAAATATTGGCAGGGATCTTTTATCTAGACCTTATTGGAGTATTATCAATGGGAATTGAGCTTTCAGCTAATAACAGAATGCATCACATGGTTATGTAGATTTGGAGGAAAATTACCAAACTGTGTCTGGATTGGTTCACAGAGATGTTGACACACTTTCTGAGAATCGTAATTGTGGCTGTAGCTTATGCTACATCACCGGGTTAACTGTTATTTATGGCATCTCATAATGTTCTATCACTCAATTTGTTATTTTTGTCTTTTTACAATTGTTTCCAGTGAAGACATCAAAGATCACTGCATAGCTGTCACCTCCACGCACAATGAGAGCAGCTGAGCTTGCATGTCAACAGAGCCATCCTTTGACAAATGATCAGTCTTATGTGATACAGTTGAAAGCCTTGGAAAAAGTTCATAGGTTGACCTTGAGTCGTGACTGTTTTGCCAAGCTTCTTTGTTAAGGTCAGGAAAAGACCATGGTGAAAGAACAGTGACTCTGGGCAGAAGATAGGAAACAGCAAGTCCTGGTCTCGTAACAATGGCTCACTTCTCATGTCTGGCAAACCTAAACACAGGCATTGAGGTGTCGGTATTTTTTTTTCTTGTTGGTACACTTTCTCTGAAAATATTGGTATAATACTTCTATGTTGCTGTTCACCAGAGGCCAAACACATTCTGTAATTACTATTAAATGTCAGGGACTTTTATAAAAAATGCAATAAAACATTAAGAACTCACATCTCATAACATCAAACCATATTTTGCGTTTTTTAAACACATAAAAACTTTTATCTTTTGTCATCTACAGAAGCTCCTTCTATTAACTCTGTATTCTCTCTGTATTATCTGCTCTTTAAATGGATGACTTGGTTATTTTTAGTCTGTAACATGTTGTTATGAATAAATGATTCCATTCCACTGTGGCTGCAGAGCGAGTAGATTCAGTCAAACCCTCCTCTCTTGAACGCATATAAAAGCATGACAGTGTTGCTCAGTGCACAAAGCGTCGCTGTTGTAAAGGTCACATCAGTTCGACACAAACACATCTACAATTCCATCATCGACTGCCATTTATTAGTATCAAACCACTGCTACAAAATTACATCAAACATGATGAAAATGGACTTGCATACGTGCTATACACAATGTAAGCTTTAAAGTAATTAAAGTACATGAATTTTCTTATTTCTGGACAAATATCAATATATATTTATATATATATATATATATATGTATATATATATTATATAGTGTATAGATATATCAATGCCACTTAAAGCCATATATATCATTCCAGTGATCTAGAGGATCTATATAAATGTACAACTACATCCCTGGTGGCTAAACAACCTTCACACACATTTGAGTAAACATTTCCATTCCAGACTTCTCATCACATTATTTTTCAGCACGAAGATTTAAATAGAGCAAAGAAAAAAGAGAAATACAGAAAACTTGAGCATGTTGTCATCAACCTCATAAGGTCCCCATTTTTTGTTTAATAAAAACAAAGTGGCATAAGTAAAATTATTCAGTTTACAGAAACAGAAAAAAAATGCTGCACCTCATACGTTGAACTCTACTAGAGATCACGTTGCTTAAACAATCACCAAAGAAACATATGACCAACTGGTGCTACAAAGGACTGATTTGCTGTGTCCTTCAGTGTTTATAAAACAATGTGTAATCTGCCTTCTGAGGCATGAAAACCAGTGAAATAGGATTACATGAACTGTCAGTCCAATTATGACATTGTCTCTATGGCAAATTGTTCGAACTTGAAAAGTGACAATTTTCTGGGAGTGTCACGTGAAAAACACTTTGCAGTGTGTGATTCAGACTTTGCTGTCATGGAGCGACCTGGCTTAGATAGCTTTCTTTAAAACCCAGGCATTATCTTAGGCTCTGCATCATTGGCTGGCAACTTATTTTCCAGTTCAGTGGAAGTAATGAGGGACAGGTTGACAAATACTTGATGCAACCTCTTTTTAAAATAGCACGTCCCCCCTACATTGGCAGCTGCCACACTATCAGAGAGATTTCAAAGAAAATGGAGAGTCACACCAGTCTGAAATTACTCACTGTTTTTGTACCGATTGAAATGTTTGAGGGGAAAGAAAGGGGCCTATTTCAAAAAAACGGAAGCATTTTTTTTTTTCCCATTCAGAACTGAATCAAACTTGCCCGAAGACTGGTTATAGAGAAAGAACGTTTTTCTTTTTCTTTCTTTGACAACAAGGACAGCTTCTACCTACTGTGCAACAAACGTACCTACCAAACTGAATGTTAGCACTCAAGAAACAGAGTTTTTGTTTTGATACTGACAACTCAGTATGCTGCTCAGGTTAGTGGGATGGTGACTGTGAGAGCCAGGCAGCAGCTCCAGCATGTGGTATGACACAATCTTTCAGTTTAAACTGTCAAAGGCACAGGAAGGGTTTCATTAATCACAGGGTCAGGAGAAATCTCTCTCTCAACTTCTCCAGCCTCCTTTTTGTCACCTTTAGGCCCATACCAAGAACCAATAAGCACTTTGACACCATGCTAATCATTTCCATATTATATACTACCTTATTTTTACGGCACATTCATTTGCAGAGTAAAAATTGCAAACAGCCATCAGTGGATGATCAAATCAAAATACACTGTAAAGCACTGTGTGCTGAAAACATATGCTGATAGATTGAATTACTATAAATACTAGTATTTGTATTACAAACTGACCCACTGTCAGTGTTAATATTTTAACACTGTAAATGCCACTTGCAATATATTGCCTCATCTCCCTGCAGCAGCTCATATTGGCAACACAATGTGTGCGCTCTGCAGTTAGACAGTGTCACAACAGTCTCTATCTTATGACGTTTCTTACACTGACATACAGAGTCACACATCAGCCGCAATATAACTCTTGCTGTTTAAATTCCGAGGTTGGTTTCTTTCTTTTTTTTTTCCTTTGACTGTGGCTGGAAAATTGTAGATAGCGTCAGGTACAGTATGTCAGTTAGAAAAAAAACAACAACAAATATATCCTTCCAGATTTGTCCCTGTGCATTGTTAAAAGGAAAGAAATAGTAAGGATAGTTTGTGTTTACAGTCTGACCTAATATCCAGGATGAAGGTGAACCCTGCTTCTGTTACCCTGCAAAATAAATATACATGACTACACTGAACTGTAACTGTTCATCACTCAAATTAAATTACTTATTATGATGACTCTATATTTCAACTATATTTCATTCAATTTTCTATGCTATTTGGGGGTTAGATGTGTCAGAATAATTGTTAAATGTGTTTTCTGAAACCACTTGTTTTCAAATGAACACAAATACAAAGTACATGTAATTGTATGATATTTGTAGTGATATGCTGAATGCTATGTTGTTCTAAATGTCATGAACACTGAGCAATCATTTTCTATATTTTTCCCACCAATAAGTTAGCACACCAAAAAGGCAGCTTGGGTTTCAGTGAAAGGGTTTGAATAAACTGATTGTGACTAATTGTTTCATAATGCAACAAATCCGAACTTGTAATAAATGCATTCAGACAGGACTGCATGATTCTGATACATCCATGGTGGGAACAGGAGGGGGCAATTTAAAATGGACAATTTAAAAATTTAAGGTGGGGGCTGTGAAGCCGCAATAATAAGCCCTAGCATGAATATTTAAAATCCTCTTATTTTAATTTTAAAAGTGAGAAGACTTTATTTTTACTTTGCTGCTAGCTGGGAGTGCAAAGTGAGGCAGTGATCCCTGCAGGTGGATGTTGTGGCCTCTTTTCAGCTTGTACATCAATATAACTTTTTCCAACTGAACTTTTATGAGGCAGGTCACACACAGCAGTTAATGTTTTAGTCAGGAGTATATCCAGGCCACAGGATATTCAAAAGTCCTGTGCTTTTGGGGGAAAAATATGCATTGTGGGATGCAATGAGAAGTAGTTTATGCCAGTAAATTTCTCCAGATCGTACACACTGAGTGACACACTCCAGTCAATGGTGAAGAGACAGTGCAAACGGTGGTTAATCCTATGTACTGTGGCATCTGGCCATCTGGGCTCAGGAGGATTTATAGTGTTTGAGGCCAGAGGGGATGGGATCAAATATGCATGATATGGCACAATTAAGATGATACAAAAACTCAAACTACACTGTACATTCTTGATGATATGTCTCTCATATCTTCAACCTGGAGAACAGTCTTAGCAGTGTTTTGAGCCATGGCTGTACGGGGCGGGTAGGGAGTGGAAAACTGTTCCAGGAGTACATTTTTAGGAGGGCAATGAACAAAATTGTGAAATCTGCAAACCCTAGGGGTAGTACAAAATAATATTAAAATAATTAGATGGATACCTGTTTTGTTTGTAGATTACTATATAAACTATATTTTAAAAAAAGGCTTTTTAGCGAATTAAAAAATCATATGGACGAATGGGCTGATAAATAAAGTTCATCCTTTGTTTCATCAGGGTTTGATTCTTGTTCCTACATTTGGACTGAATGTAAAAATAAATAGTAGCAATTCTTGCTACTGTTTTAAAAATCAGAAAGGTACAGAGTGCATTTTTTTCTCTCTCCAACAACTTTGGACAACTGTACCAGCACCAGCTTGTACTGCATGTCTATTCAGTGACAGTCAACATATCAATCTTCAATAGTTTAGTTAATGCGCAACATAAATGTAGATAGTTTTAAAAAATATGAATGAAAAGGCTTTCATTTGAAAATTTGATTTGACAGTTTGGTATATATCAAGGATATATATCCCATATTAAGGACAAATAAAGCAATTAGGATGACCCAGAGCATTTTGATTGTGAATAAATATGCAAAAATTCATTATGGGTTATTGTGTGTAGATTGTTGGGCAAAACAAAATCTGCAACGCAGTAAAGTGTGCAGAAGACGAAGGGCTGTGAACACTTTCTGAAGCCACTGTATCTGTTAAGGAGGATATTGTTGCAATCGCTCAATCATTGCTCACACCCTCTTGCAGTATTAATGACAAACCCCTTTAGTGCTCATTAACTGAGATATGGTTTATATTATAACATGAAGACTTTTATTGCAAATAATAGTGATTTGATAAAAGGGACTGGTTAATACCATTATTCAAAATAATCAACATCCAGTACATTTCATATGGAATACTAGCATGGTCTTAACTGCTAAGACAAGCAACCAACATAACTTCAGACTGTCATCAATGTGCCACAATAATTATCATGACTCTGAATAGCAGTTGTTTTAGTTTATCAGCAAAGTTGATCCAAATAAATCACAAACAAACATAGCCTGGTGATCTATAGGAGGTATGCATTTTTAGACCAGGTTTAGGAACCAAAATTTGGAAAAAACTGGTTCCTTTCATAAAAAGTATGAATATCTGTAAAATGGCCACCTTAAAAACACAGGTTAACTTGACATGCAGCACAACCATACTCTCTGCACATCGTCAAACACGCAAGTGTGTGAAAACTATGACTACACACTGGCTCTAAAGATCAAAAGTATCATATTTTCTCCAAATATACACACATTGATTCTGTTCTATAATACTGTATATTGGTTCACCTCTGTTTCAAAAAGTAGGTAATTTGATTGCAAACGTTCTTTTTAATGTACCTATCTGACAAAACAAAAAGAAAAAAAGAAAAAAAAAATCATCAACAGTTATGGCATCTAAATGAACCTGACAACATTATAAACTATGCCATACTGTGCCTCATTCAAATAAATGTCACATATCCAGTTTTACATGTTTCAAATGTATTTTTATACATTGTTTTCATAAAGGAAGAGAATAAATATATTTCTGACCCAGTTTCATTATACCTTAATATTTAAACAAGATCATATGGTGCAGTTTTTTCATAATTTTTAAAACAAGCTGATAATTTTAGTATAAACAAAAGAAAAAAATGTCTAGCAGACTTTAAAACAAATCACCACAAAACATAAAAGTAATAACAGTGTTTGTGCTTTAAGTCTTTTAACTGCCATGGCTATTTCTCTATAGGTTTGCAGTTACAAGTTCATGTGAAAATACTGCGTGAATGTGGGTACTGTTAGCCCCTCAGTCGCAGGGCAAAAAAAAATAACACAATCCAAATCCAAGGAACACTTGCAAACACGTTAATCTGTATGACAAATACTGCATTTTTATCATATGCAACTGGCTTATTTGAAAATACCTGCAAGAGCCATAAGTTGAGAGATTCGATTTTTACTCATTATAATACCTAATTTGAAAGATAAGTCAGCTAACAGTTTATGAACATTCAATCATCAGTAATATGTCAAACAAATGAGCTGTATTTTATTAAGAGCTTCTGGAAGTGTCCTTCAAAAGAAGGTTAATTTCATGTCTATGACACTATTAAGGCATTACAGTACAGTATCTCTGTTTACACCATGGGCTGAAGATACTTGAGAATGACTATGTCGTGCTGACATTCTTGTCAAAAAGCAACGTAACATAACAGTAACACTGTTTCTGAGCCTTGATATGGCTGATTTGGCTGGAAAAAAGGTTTCTCCTATTAAATGATCTCATGGTTTAATTTGTCCTGAACTCTGGTGGATGTTCACTGGACATGTGGACACTGTCTTAAACTTACTCAGCTTTGAGTATCTGTTAGCACCTTAGGCCATGTTTCTAGTGATGAGCATGTTCATAATCTATTTTGCATTCTGTTGCTCATAGTCAATGTAAAAAGGACTCAGATTGGAATCAGAGCAGGTTTCGTGATTGTACTTTTTTTTTTAAGGTTGTGTACCGAACCTCATATGTTGGTACATTTACCAGAAATCTAAAGTTATGTGTCCTTTAGCTCTCTGGATTTTCATTACTTGCTAACTGCAACAGCAAAGTAGCTATATTTACTTTAAAATAGACTGTAGCATATTTAAGTATTGAGTTATTTTGTGAAGAAAAGGAGAAGAATAAACTACAGTGCGCCAGAATGCTGCTTTCCCAGAATCCATCATCTACTGTTAAGTGTCATGCCAAAAGCTGAAGCCAAATGTGACCTACGGTGTGCAGCTGTAGGTTTTCAGCCAGTAGATCAGTAGGTACACAGTGGATTCAGAGACAAAACGTTCTCTTCAGACCTACTGGAGGTGGCATGTTTCAAAGAACTGCATCTTTAAGAGAAAAGCTTGAAACAACTGCTCTGCTTCTTCTTCTCTACTGCAACATTCACGTCTGTGGACTCACTGGAAAAAAAAAAGTATGGAGAATATACTGTAGTATTTATATTTTTACAAAAAATGTAAACATAGGGCAGCAATGGTCCTCCCTTCATACTGTACAAAGTCATGAACTGTGTTAATTTTCTTGGTCAAATGAGAACAGCTGGTCCCACTTTAAAACAAAAGCCTACACTATATTAAAATATAAATATACAATACAGTATAATTTGCTACTTTGACGGCTGCCTGATCAAAGCTGTTGGGCAGGCATAGTTACAGAAGGACCCATTTCAAAATACAACAAAGCACACCTTCGACACTGTTCGTCCATCTACTGAGTAATCATGACAATAACAGGTCCTGAAAACGCCCTGCCTTTTTTGTTCTTTTGTTTTTTCTGTTTTTTTTTTGTTCTGTATTTTTATGCACACGCCATTATTTAAATTTGTATTATTAGCAATCTAAATGTATTTCTTGTGTCCATCAAACCATAATACGTTCAGTAAAATATTGGTATGGTTATTCTGTGTACTGAGAGACTTGGCACAATTCTGCCACTTTTTTTAAAGTCATGTACAAAAATGGATGAAAATATCAATTTTGCACCTTCTCCTCCCACAGAAACAGGCATGAAAGTAATTCATTTGGGAGGTTTGGGGGCTTTTGATATGATTGGAGGTGAAGTGGGGCCGGGGGTGAGCACTGATTAACAATGTAGTCAATCAATCAGAAAAGAAAAATAAACATTGGAGAGAGGAAATAATAATAATAATAATAATAAAAAAAATCATATTTACATGACAGAAATTTCACCAAAAAAAAGCAAAGAAAAAAAAATTCCCCACACGAAATAATGTGGATTATTTTCCCTTCGCGGCTTTTCAACAAACTGTACCAGATTGAATTCCGGCCATCAGCAATGTCAGAAAGGATTCATAAATGCTCTCGACAGTCATTGTGTCTGGGCTGGACTCTGCTAGTACACGCTGATGAAGGAGGAAAGAGCCAGGACCAGGTATTGGCAGGCCAGCGGGACGTGCGCGCTCCCTGTGCTCCCATAGGGTGCAGTGTTGGGCGCTGTGGGCAGGAAAGAAGAAAAGCTCTGATTAGTTGTGATTGCACTTTCACTCCACTGCACCCACGATTTGCAAACCCGCAGTCAGCCTGGTATGGTGCTTCCAAATGAGACTGTAAAAAATACAATTATTGTACCACTGCATCTGATTTGAGCTGGTTTCTCGGCTGGGCTCTTTTGTAAGAGAAACTCATACATCACTGGTGCTACTGTATATTCTATACAGTAGTGGGAGAACTCAGATCCTTTCCTTGAGTAAAAGCACAAGTACCAAAATGAAAAAATTACAAGTAGAAATTCTGCACTTAAAATCCAAATGGCATATAAATACCCATTCCCAGTCTAGCTTATCCTCTAGGAGCTGATCCCAGTTAAGACTGGGTGAGAGGAGGTCAGTAGTCTATCACATGGGCTGATACATAAAGACAATCAGTCACATCCACATCTAAAAGCAACCTGGACTCACCAGTTAACCTAACATGCATGTGTTGGGACTGTGGGAGAAGCTGGATGAACACATGGATTACATGTGTTATTTATAATATAATATGATTACATGAACACTTGGATGCAAAACTTACACATTGTCATTGCATTAAATGGAAAGACCCAACTAAAGGGATCTTAAAACTTTACTTACAGTAAGTTCAGTACTTGATTGAAAACTAGTCTGTTTTAGTAGTCTTCTTTGCTCAGAAATATTTTAAAATATGTTTTTTCTTCTTGTCGTTTTCTAATTGGGTGTTCAAACATCTATTCCCACTGCCCCTCTCTCATATTACTGGTACAAAAAGCCATCACCAGAGAAAGGAGAATAAATGAAAGTTGCAAAACTTCCTTTCTTCACATTCCTTCTTTGTTTTGTTTGCATTTTTCTGACCGGCAGACAGTCACAGTAATATGTACAGGTCTCTCTGGAGAGCTGTGTCAGACGGACAGAGAGTGAGAGGGCAGCATTTCATTCGGAGGGGCTACTCTGCCTCCCCAAAACAGACACACTCTTTTAGCTTGTAGCTCAATAAAGCACACCTCACAGGTTACAAAACCTGCTCTCCCTGTGTACACACACCCAGCCCTAAAGCTGCGTGTACTGTACAGGTCACATGCATGCCTGCACACACACAAAAATACACACACAGCACATCAAGGCAGTGCAAACAGGCTCAGCTCTACCAGGGGAAATCATGTGGTGCACAGCCCATATCAGCAGGGCGCCTCTATTTACACGGCCATGTAATTAGTTCACAGTGTAACTCCTGTGATGTGGACCTCGCGTTGCACAAACACACCAAACAACGTGAACAACAGCGTAACCACACACATACTGTACACATACAGATGCAATCAGGAACATATAAAATCCTTTTCCTCATCTCAGGTTAGAAACAGCTCGTTCTTGCACCTTTTGCAGAACAGGGATTATTGTCTCACTGTGCTGTGGACTGAGCATTTATTCAGTAAGAACCTGTGCTGGTTGTCATTAGAGAGGCATATGGCTGTTGGTGTGTTAAAATAAACACGATGCAGAGATTGATCTTTTTTTATCAACATAATAGCTCGTTGGTGACAATTTTCACAGGAGATGCCAGAGAGAGCGGGAGCAAAAAAAAAAAAAAAAGACACATATCCCATTATCACCTGACACTGCACAGCTTTTACCTAATATTTTCAAGCATTATTTGTTGGCACTGAAGTTGTTTACCTATTAGAGCGAAAACTATAGCTCTTCTGACAGACAGGGGGAGGGAAAAAAAAGGGAAAAATAATGACTAGAGGAACACAAATGGGTGCAAATTTTGATGATGTGTGTCTGAGATGCATGGATGGCCTGTGTGAATTGAAGCCCCACTCTTCTGTCTCCTTGCCTTTCTATGTGTCTCCCCTTCCTATCTCATTCTGTCTTTTTGTACCCCCCCCCCCCCTCTCTTCTCCTATCCAAAGTACAGGATAATGACACAGTTTTCCTGGGCTGTGAGAGCGAGCTGAGAAATGGTAACCATAGCAACAGCTCCTGTCCTGCTCAGCCGGCCCAGTGTTGCCGAAGCCCGAGTGTGTTGCATTGTGGTAACCACGCTAGCAAAATCATTTGGGGCATGCGTGTGTGTGTGTGTGTGTGTGTGTGTGTGTGTGTGTGCGTGAGGTGGTGGTGGGTGGGGAATAGGCAGATGTCACTGTTTCCTTTCCCGAGTTTCTCATCTGATTAGTGTTGGTGTACTTCCTGGCTCAGTAAATGCTGCAGTAATCACATTAATATCTTGTACACAACTGCTTTTCATGCAGCAGTTCAGGGGCTCTGCAAGGTAATTACTGTATCTGTGATATGACTAGTGTTGAGTAGGCTGAAGAGTGTAACAATAAACCCACTGGTACTCCAGGAGGGGAAGTGTTAAGTGAGGTTGGGGTATAGTCTGTGTTGCTGGGTTCTTGCGTCTTCACAGTATTTCATTCTGGGCTTGTTTAATATCTCCTTGTGTTGCTGCGAAAAGCAGGGGCCTCGATTATTTTGACTGTGTGGTTTGTAACTTGCCATTTTAATTAACTCCCCAACCAGGAACTGCCTGCAACACCATTACTCTGCTTATTAACATGAAGGGAATAGAAGAGGAAAGAGACAGACACAGACAGAAAAAGAGTGCTAAAGAAAAGCAGATACGGGGGAGAAGAAGGGAAATCAAAGGAAGAGCGAGCTGGGAAAAAAGACAGTGATTGAAAAGGGTGCGAGAGCGAGGCTGCAGCAGTGGCGGACAGGAGAGAGAGGAAAAGCGGGGGTGGTTGGGTGGGGGGTTCTGACTGAGCTCTACCTCTTTGGGGTTTGAATTTAATTGCCATGTACATCAGCAGTGAGCTACAATGAAGTACCAGAATCCCTGACAATATATCATAGAGAAACCAACAGTGTCAAGATGCGCAAACGCTGGGAATACAAGCGGCACGCTCCAAAGGGAGAGGAGCAGAGGAGATAAGTGAAGATGAAAGCAATACGCTTCAATTACTGTTTTGCAACAAGAATTGAAATGAAAAACTAAACCCTCCCCAGCACTAGCCAGAGTCACATGAAAGTAACAATGCCTGGTACACTCCTCTGCTTTTGGACAGGAGCCATTATCTTTACATAGTGTGCTGGGACTATGAGAGCTACTCTCTCTCTCTCCCTCCATCGTCCTTCTTCTGTCCCCCTTATCCCTCCCAAATCTCCATCGACAGCAGTTTTGTCACCACATATCATATGCACAGCAAATGCTAAGGCCTTGAGCTTCACTCATGAAAGACACGTATAATGAATCACACTGAAAAATGCAACGGTGATGCTTGGTGCAGTGTTTGTGTTGAGTACCATTTCAGATGTTACACACTGGAACATCATTCATTAAGTGATGGCATGAGCCACTTTCCATTCCTCTTTTTAGCACATCACACACAGTGGCTTTTGTAAGCGATGTGAAAATGTGTGCTCAGTTCAGAAATCCACAATCCAGTGTTTTCCTGCCATGAGCTTCACACATATTCCATAACAGGCACATAAACCTACACCAGGAATGAAGGATAAAAAAAAAAAAAAAAAACAAATCTCATGTTTTTGTATTGGATTAAGATACCAATTCATTTGTCATTTAGTGGGTGATTCATCCCTTGAGTTGGTCTTATCCTGCAAGCAGGCTGTCACGGACGACACACAGACAGCAGCCAGCCAAGCAGCATCCCAATCCCCCTGAGGACATGGCTACAGAGATGGGCTCTTCTGAGGGTGGGAGGGGTTCAGTGTCCTTGACCATCAATCAGTGGCCTCTGGTCCTCCCCCAGCTTCTCGTGTCTGAGAGAGCCCACATGAGACACTCCTGAGCCACAACTGATCCTATACACACCATGCTGTAAATCAGGCTAAATCCCTCTACATGCAAGGTTCACAGCAGCCACTAAGAGTGTCTTTAACACTACAGAATATAGTATGTATTTTTTTTAAGGCGGCCCCTTTCTGGTGTTCTGTAAAGCATATACATGGAATATAATGCAATACTCATGAGATTTGATGAGAGGATCCAGCGCTTTCAAAGAATGTGCCACGCTTCATCGTCTTTAAAGTTCTTGCACAATGAAAGTGTCTGAGAACTTTAAAGAAGGCGATCAAGACGTTTTCCATGCTTTACCTCACTTCAATCCACTGACGGTGAAATACACTCGTCCCCTCTAACATTCATCTTCTACCCTGTAGCAGCCTGCCATATTGACTTGGTGCACAATTGACTTGCCAACCCATCAACTCATTCATCCATTTCTCTCTCGATGCCTCCTGAATGCTCATCATAACCAAATATATTGTTCAAAACTCATCACCTTCGCCTCCCGCTATGATCATCACACAGTGCTGCTCCACAGAGCCCTCGTTCACATGGACCTTCGAGCTCATTAGCCCCTCCAATCATTTGCAATAGTGTTAGTAATGAAAAGGCTCCATTAATAAGATGGCCTTCAGAGATCATTTAGACTCCTCCGCCTCCCTGTGCTGCCTTAACCTCACTTCTTTTCCACCACACTCCCTCCCTCTCCCCACATCCTTGTACCTGCTGGTTATCAACACCCAGCAGAATGCTTTTTGGGGGTGGAGCCCAAGCTCTAATAGCTCCTCTCACCATCAGTATAGGACTGGAGAGTGAATGAGCGAGGGAGATGGGTCACCTGATACCTTAGTGACTGAGCTGGGGGCTCTCGATTGCAGGCAGGCTTTGGCCTTCAGCTTGACTTAATCAATGCCTCAGTGGGATATCTGGACACATGAGAGAGCCCTCAGCACAGTGTGAGCTGGAGGAAGGAATCCTGACAGAGAAGACATTTCCAGCTTTCTCCACAATGACACCGTTCCTTTTCATTACTAATCAATCTCTGTCTTATGGTCTCTCTTTCCCCCGCCTCCTCAAACTGAAAGTATATGTGTATGCCTTTTATTTGAATGGAATATCCAAGTTATGGTTCTGGCATTAAAAAAAACCCCAAAATTCAGAGTGACCTACACCTATGTTTATTGGAGCTATCAATTCAAGGACATGCTTTAGGCAGGAAATCAGTGAGCTTGCAAATGATGCACTTTATATGCAAGTCTGATTGATAAATCTCCATTTTTAAAATGTTTTATGAATTTTCCTCTTCAGGTTTTTTTTTTTTAAGTCTACAGGGTAAATCTACATCAGCATGTTCTGGGAATAAACAAAAACAAAAAATGCAGTACAGTGTGTATTGATACTTTGAGCAAGTGTTTTAATCAGCATTTCCAAAAGCATAATTGCTCAATGACTTTGGCTGCTCTTAGTAAGTCTGTTTAATGTTTGGGGCTTAATAAAATGCACAGGGACACAAACAAATGGTGTCAGCATGTAGCGCGTTCATGAAACCCCACTTTTTTCTCTCCCACTCTCTTACCCTCACAGTCTGTAATAATCTCCCTCTCATATATGGGTCTCTCACTGCCGCTCTCTCTAATAATCCCCTCTGCCCCTCATCTCTCCCTCGCTTTTTAATGCTTATCAGGGTTTTATTTCTGTGTGAGTCCTGCTGCAGGACCAAGGATTTTGCTGAGTCAGCCCCTGCTTTGCTCCCGCACCCCTGTGATGACAGTGACAATCTGGCCGGTTATGAAGAATGTCTTATACAACAAAACAGTGCTATTTGCATCCCCATGAACTGCTCCATCAATACAACCAGATAACATCTGAACTCCAACCAAGAGGCAACCCTCTCTTCCTGCCTTGCGCTCTGCTCATCTCCTTCGCCTATAGCCTCCAAAAATAGCAATTCCCTGCTGTTATGTATGTGGGATTATGATAAGACAGTTCTCTTTTTTTATCAACTTCCATTATGGTTCTGATAACACAGCACTGCTGAATGTAGAGGGTTAAGTGCATTTTCTTCTTGATGGATATAAGATAACTTTATCACTGCAGACTGTCTGGTTATCACAGTTCACCTGGGGCTAGTCGAACCTGACTGGAATTTGCTCACCCTGAGCATCTCTGCACAATTACATGAGCTGCAGCCAGAATTTGCTCAGATGGCCATACTGCATGTATAGCAATCCATGTTTTTGTTCATATTTACCTACCTCGAGCTGTTAATTGATTTCATTCAGATCAATTTGGTAGTTTACAGGAGCTGTTGGACCAAAAAGGGCCAAGTCAATTGCCAAGTGATTAGCATGTGCAGTGGATTATGTCTAGCCGAGGTGCTTTTAGCTGAGACCTGAAGCACAAGAAGAGGCACAATTCAACATATGCACACGCCATATGTTTATGTTAATTATTGCTAGCTCAAAGTCTGCTTTAGATAGTGTACGCCCATAGGCTGCGCGTGTGTCACACATAAAATATTCCTTTATTGCCAAGACAGAACCTGAGGCAGTGTATACACTCCAGTCTCTTCTCCCCACCTTGTTGCTGACTGCCTGCAGGAGGTTCAGATAAAAGCTACAGAGTCCTGAAGTGAGCACCATAGATTCAGTGGGTTTTTTTTATACAGCAGTTTGAGACACTACAGGCACACAATACCAAAATCAATTTAATCATTACATTCATTCTAATTCACATGCTGAGTGATCTCATAAGTTGAGGAACTAGATCTAAACATTCCTAACCTTCCTTGCCGCAGTGTCTACCGCAGCTTTGTGGACTATGAAACAAACAAACCCAAACAGAGCTCTAATGCTACTTGTATGACCGTCATGACACGTGTAGCTTTGGAAAAATATAGACTGGAATAAAAAATGAATCTCTTTTATGCAGAATCTAGAAGAGTAATTGTGGTGCTGTTCTTTCTTAATAGATTCAGGCTGTTTCACTAAAAAAGCTAAAAACTAAGTCACTAATGGCAGATGCAGTTAATCTGGGAAGGCAGAAGTTAAGAGTGAACTTGACATGAATTCTGACATCGCAACCGGCTCACTGCAGTCTAGAGGAATGAAGCATAAAAATTCAACATAATACTTATTTACTAAATTACTAAATTCAGAATTGCATAACACTGTGTAGTCATTTCTTTTACACTTCCACACACAACACAGACAATAGGTATAATAAGTATATTTAGCATTCAGATCAAGCCAACAGACACCTGGAACTATGAAATACACACAGGTTTCATGGTTTAACAACACATTATATGTTAAGCTTAACTTTTTTAAGTAACATTCTAATTTGAAAAGTGTCTGGAAACTATTAGATGAGTCTAATGGGGCAAAAAGTATGTATATTTGTATATATCTCTAAGTATATTTGCTAGTGGAAACATATAAGTAAAATACATAAACCTCAAAATTGTCTCCACCTTACCAAGGCAACATCCTTCTAAGTATGTTTCAGCTTAGCTCCATAGCTCTGGCTGCTTTTTAAATGCCTAAGAAAATCAAAACTGTTTAACAGTAAACAAGTCAAGGTGGTTTGATGCACTACAAAACGCTGTCAAATGAAAACAATGGGTGCATCTGAAAGTAACGTGTGACGCACATCCAATTTGAGTGTGTTCCAGGCTTTTCACTGTTATTTAGAAGTGCTGAGTTGTGTTCTCTCTCTACAATGACAATAACTGTGGAACACTCCTGGATGTTTCAGTTATATGAATAAAAGGCAGACAATATCACCTCGCACTAAAATGTGTCAGATCCTAAAAAAAAGCTCTTAACTCTTATCTGCTGCTCCACACACACCCCTCCTTACTCCAAATCCACTTCAGTCTTTCCTCTGTAGGCTTATCCTCTCTCCCACACTGACACTATCGATGTGCAACTTTCATGGTTGCATAAATACCAGAACCGATGATGGGGACACATGCTCTTTGCCTTTGATGTGGGACTGTGCTCGGTGGCTGCAGCTCCCAAGTCTGTGAGTACCACTCTCTCTGCCTTTGTGTTCCTGTTTTTCACATGAGGTCAAACATTATTGACTGGAATCACTGAGGGGAATGAGTACGCGTTTACCGACAAATTGGACTGGTGGATTGACCCCTGGTTCAACTCAGCTGGGTACCAAGAGCAGCAAATATCAATATACCTGGTAAAATACACACACCTCCCTTTGCAGACAAAAACAGAGCAGATGGATTCACATTTACATAGCAGTATTCAGCATCAGGTTGACTCACTGCTCTTGCGACAGTGAATGTGCGTATGGGAAATGTCAGTTCAATTATATTGCATTCAAATAATTAAGGGCAATTATGGCAAAATGTAGAGGGTCACAAAGTAGCCATATTAAAAGGGCTAATGCCACCTGTCTAGAAAATAATGATCAAAGTTCCACCAGCAATTTAAAAAATGCTGCTTTATGGGTTAATAAGACCCAGAATCCAATTACTGAGCTCCACTATCAATGTTCATTTGTCCTGTATAACGTGTGAACCTGAATATGAATCGTTTCATGTCCAACAGTGTGTTGTTAAAAAAAAAAACATTTCCACTGTTTCAAATCCAAGCAACACACAACTGATGTCACAATATGTTTATTGTGTTTAATGAACAAATATGATGTCAATCCAATACTGTTATGCTTTGTGGAGCTTCAGTCCAACAGCAATAGAGTAGATGTACACTGTAATGGAATGATCTTTCAGCTTAAGACCACAATTAGTCTATCTGAAGTGTTGTATACACCATCTCTAGAAATCTTTGGATCTCAATTCTCTCTAAGCCAGCTCTATATCCAGGGTAAGCCTGGTGAAATTCTATATTATTGTTACTGTCAACAAATCCCATGAAAACACCAAAACAAGGTGTCACTCCTTTTCTTTTCCCTTCTCCCAAGGCTGTCTGTGGCACTCAGCCCCAAATCCATTCAATCCTACTGATAATGTGCATTTTTCAACACAGCTCATTAATCTAGCTTTATTTTTAAAAAGGTTTAAGGTTTAAAGTGGCCATTGTATTTTTTTAATCAAAAGGAGTAAAAAGGGCATATGTTGGGAAAATTAACAACATAATATAATAACACATATTTCCATACTAGTGAAGGTGTATGCATGACTGACTCAAAATAAATGACAGCACTCATATTCCTCATAGTGAAGGCACATACTGTATCAGCCAGAGCAATGGTGTGTCTCACTGATATGTTTTAATAAGAGGAATAAGCTTTATCAGGCTTTGCACACATGGACATATGGGCACAGGGATTGGCTGACAATAAAAACTATATTATCATTTAAACACAAACTCAACATATGGAAAGAGAAAGATTAATTCAAAATGAGGCTACTTAAAAAAAAAAAAAAAACAAACAAAAAAAAAAAACATATGCTGTGGCCCTTTATGGAGACACATTTGTTTAATTCACAAATCAAACGCAAAGGTCATTAGGGAGGTTTTTTTGCCTCTGAGTTCTATGATAGTTCTTTAACTAATTAAAATATTTCTGTTTACCTAAATGTACCTACATCTACACTGAAATTATAGATGTAGACTTGTAATTTGGCACACCTTATTTTTGACGACCTACTTGATCCGAATACTGAAGGTTTTGATTGAAAACTATGAAGCTGGTAAGCTTAAATTATTGATATGACATGAATGAGAGTTTAATTTAACTGGAATAATTTGACTCCTGACAAAGATGTTGTGCAATCAGCAGCTTACCACACACTAAACACATTTAATGTAGGCCTGTTATCACGTTATAAACAGAGTTAACAGTTTTAGCAACAGCTATATGCTGGTTGTTTTAATGGTTGGTTATGGAGAAGACGCTAGCTGAATGTTTTCTATATTGTTCTTTGCTAGTAAGAAAGAGAGTTACTGTTGCAGTTTAACAAGTCTGTGTTTATTGCTAGTGTGGTCAGAAATCACTCATGCCATTGTGCACAGATATATTTACATTCACAAATTTTATTTGACTATGCAGTGAGTGCTGCAGAGCCTTGCTAGGAGAGAATCACTGCAAAACTGGCACGCTGAGGTGGACAAAACATTGTAAAATACACTAAAGAAAAGATTTGTAACAATACCCCCCAGTTGGCTCAGCGCAGATTAGCTGTGCACATTTCTAAAGAATATATTTAGGTGGTTGATAAATGCCACAAGAGTAAATTTTTGGTGGTTTCTCCTTTCTACTCAAGTTCAGAGTAAATTAAAGCTTGGTTTGATTTGTAGCCAAGAAGAGAGTTGCCACTCACTTCAAAACACAGATAAATCAGCCAAACCTTAACAAACAAGTTAAATGACACTAGTGGTGGAAATGAAAAAGCAATGCAAATAAAGAATCAGGAAAACTGGGAATATTCTTCTTTTGATCCGTGTTAGGTTTGCTTACTGTGCTGGTGAAAGGCACATTGGCCTCTTTCCAGTCATTGTCTGCTGTTTCATGCTGGGATGCAGATCTGTGGCTGGGGGCCACTGGGAGCCATCTCCCTGTGCTGGATGGCATTAGGAATAACAAATTTAAAGCAAAACAGTCTAATTCTGCCTTCACATGTGCTCAGACAAAAGCTCCTGGGATTCTTCCGTGCTAATTAACAGTGTCAATAGTGACAGGACTCTGGCTTGTGAGGAGCTCAGTCCATTGATTGTTTCAAACACATTACAGTAATTCAACAGGAAGGGAGGGACTTTGATTAAAAAAGGGCCGTTTATCACTTCAGAGGCCAAAGCAGCCTTGGTGTATTGAGTCCCAAGATTATTTTGCCAAAGGCATCTGTCAGCATGTTCACTGACCTTTTTTCATCATTAGTAAATGTAAAAAAGGTGAATCCTTGCAAAAGCCTTGGATCAGGTGCAAGGCCTGGGGAATACTAAGGGTTAATGGTTTCTGTTGGTGGCCTTCTAGGCTTCATCCTTAAGCAATTTCATTTAAATTCCTCTGTTGCATGAGAAGAACTGATTAGGGGAGAGGGGAACGGAGATAGCACTGAGCTGTGTAGGATGCACATTGAATGTGGGTGTGTGTGTGAGGGGGTTGTTTTTCTGTGAGTGTGTGTGTGTGTGTGTGAATGAACACAAAGAAATGTATCATTAACTGCTAGCCATCCATCATTAATGCACCCATCCATACACACACCACCAACATCCAATGGGAACATACTCAGGATGTAAGTGCTTATACAGTGTGTTTGCATGTGTATGTGTGTGTGTGTGTGTGTGTGTCCTGTGCTCTTTATTAGCCCCTAGGGAAGTATATCACACACGGTGACACCACTCCGACTTGGAACTGAGAGCCTTCAGTATAGGCAGTGGGCCAGTCAGTCTTTAGTGATGCTGAAGACACCAAACAGCTTGGAAATCGAGCCGATAAAGCTAACCTTATTTAACAGCCAGACATCCAAGCCATTTCCCCAAAGAGAATGCCATTTCTGAATGTCATGACCTTTTCCGACCACATTTAAAAACCTCCAAGGTCTTCAAGGTGTGGTTTGTCAATAAAAAGATTTTGAAGACTGTTGAGTAGCAGTAAACAGACAGAAAGGCAATGCATATGCTCAGCTTTTAATGGGTGGTTTAATACTGTCATCTGTTGTTAGGCTGATTGAGAGGTTTTTCCTGCAGCTCATGACACTGAGTGATTGAAGTGGTGTGTGCGTGCATGTGTGTGTGTGTGTGCTAGTTGAACTTTAGTGTAAATGCACACAATTTTAATAACATAAATACAAAAGTCGTGGAAAGTGAGAAAATGCGGTGGGGATATCTGTGTGTATGAGAGTGATTTAAGAGTGTGTGGCATTTAGTGGGTCATGTGCTGCATGGATTCATTTGAGGCAGGGGAAATTGTCATGAAGAGCAGCTCTTTGAGTCCAGGCCTCTTGCAGATAATTGTCTGCCAGAGTAAAACAAAACTGTGCAGGAGCGCTCCTGCACAAAGCACAGATTTCATCCTGACAGGGAGGAGGTGTGAAGGAGAAGACATCAAAATTGGGACAAAAGTTAAGAAGGAACTAAAGAAAAAGAGAGTGAGAGGTTTTGGGCTGTGGTTGGAGAAATACGAAAGACAAAAATCTTTGCTGTGACATACAGAACGTATGAATCCACATAATCGATAACAGGTAGTAGAAACGACTGTAGTCAAGAGGATCTATTAAAAAACGTTTCTCAATAGACTAAGATAGGAAAGCATGGAAAACACCACCTAACAGCTCTAATGAGCCTGTCCTTAAGACTCTGTTTCCTTAAGAAGCTGTTTTGAGTAAGAGATGCTTGAATTTTGCTTCAGCCAATTCACTGGTCAATACAGTCACATCTCGACCGACTGGCAGGATTTTTCAAGGTAAGTATTGTAACTAGGAATTAAAATTCAAGTGATGGTGTATGTTAAGGATACAGTAGATTTCAGTGAAATGTGCTATAGTACAGTGCATTGATCTGATAAAAACCAGTAAGACATCACGTCAGCTTCAATTGGCTCTTTTTGACTCATCTCCATTTTATTGTATTTATATTCATCTTTTATATGTGGAGCATAATTGATCTCATTTGAAATATTGTGAAATGGTTGGTGATATTACTTTTAGCCACCCTTTTTCATTTATAAACAATTTACAAACTCATAATAAATGGTTTATAATAATATGTACTTGTAAAGCAGCTACTAGTACATTTTAGTGTTTAGGTAGAGTATTTGTATTATATTGTCAGTCATTATTTAATCATGCTGCAGCTGCTCTTTTTGTTGATTCCAGATGGAGTTGTAATTGTTGATCAATATATCAATAAACACATATATGCATATCATAGAGTTATAAGCCATTTAGGAAATACGTATACAGTGCAGGGTGAGGGGACTTAAATTAAAGCTGCCATTATATGGTTTGATGGAGAAAGGTAAATAATATTTAGCACAGTAACCAACCAAGATTGCCAATATATAGATAAATTATCTATCACAATATAAAATTTAGATGAAAACATTTCTGTAAATTCCATCATGAAACTGTTTAAAAGGATAAAATAACCAGATACAGTATAAATGTCATTTTTTTGGCAAATTTTCAGAATTGAGTACTTAATCATATTGTAAATATACAAATCTGATTACACAAACTTTGGTGAGTATATCATTACTATCACTCCCCTAAAACTGATTTGCAGCAAGTATTTAATGATGTCGGTCAAAGATTTGGTTCTTTTACCCTGTATCAAAATAGCATAAATTAGAAAAATATAGTTAATGTACTGTATATTTAAATCTTTATAAACACATTACCCTTCAGTGTCAATACTTTGCTTGCAGAATTTAGAAGAAAACTAACTTGAATAATAACAGCAGTTTTTCTGCATTTCCATATAATTACATCCATGTGTTTGATTTATACAGTGAAACAAATCCTGGAATAATAATTTCTATGCAAATTTGGTAGGCAAGGGGTTAGCAGAGGTTGCTTTTGGAGGCAGTGGGCACAGTATCTTCACTCCTGAGGCCATTTCTGCTGTCAGTGTCATTTGGGGTTTGTTTAGAATGGGCACACTAATTACTGTGTAAGTCGCAAAATTTATCATGTGGTGACATATAGGCCCCCATCCCTCCAAAACTCAAACACATGGGGAGATGACATGTCATGGGTGGTTATAATTCCTAAAGTTTAAGTATTAACAAAATAGTTGGCAAAGACACAACCCCCAGTGGCACAAGCACATGAAAGACCAGTAATCTGCTGCTAGCAAGCTGTCATATATGAATATATATATATATATATATATATATATATATATATATATATATATATATAAAACCCTACAAATTACACTTGCAGGAAATGGTTGTAAATGTGAGTTTCCCAACAGAAGCAGTAAAACTAATTTTCCATATTGTTTTTCAAAAACAATTATGCGAAATATTTTACAACCTTTTATCCCCAAATGAAAACAATAGTAGCACTAAATGAAGAGCAACAGATAAGAACAAAAATGAAATGAATGAATGATAGTCTTGTTGTCTGACCTGCATGCATCTGCAGAATCACCTGTTGTCTTGATAAGTAAAACAATATCTTCTGCCATAAAACAGCACTAAATGAATCTCTAATTCCACATAAAATTACACAAAACAGTTGGGAGGCACGCAAACACATAAAGGCCAGGATACTGATATAACTTAAAATTTAAGCTATTGTTAATAATAAAGGATAATGACAGTAAATGTTGATGTATGAATGAATATCAATGTTACTGAATTCTGCTGGTGCTTGTTTCCAGTTAAACTCAGACTGTAAATAGTATTGTGAAGAAGTGAGTGAATACAGTGCAGTGTATGCAGCGAAGACGACAGGTAGCTGCACTAAGTCAGCAAGAGTGACAGTGAGTGATTGATGCTATTGAAATCTGTGACCCATCAGACATAAGAGTATCAGTTACGGGAAGAAAAAAAGTTCAAAAAGCCAGAGTTTAAAAATGACAAGTGTATTTACCCAGGGGAGTGACTTATTTTACTGAACAGTGGCACAGGCACAGTGTGGTGACCATTGTCTGGTAAAAACAAGTAATCAGCACCTTTCTGCTAACCTTGCAATAGCACACCAGTCATAATGGTAAACATACATGTCAGTGATAGTAACATCTGTGAGTTCACAGTTTTTATTGACTGAAATGATGCTAAATTTAACAATGAATAAATTGTTAAAACATGACAGACAAAATCTTCATTACAGTTCACTGCATATGGCAGGACTATGTGTTATGCATGATTTCTTGAGCCTGCAGCTCTGTGAAAATGCACAGTCCAGTTGATGTCTTAATAACAGCTACCGCCTCAGTTCCTTATTCCTCATGAGTTGAATACAAAACCTGAGAATGACGCAGAAGAGCCTCCTAACAACTGAGTGGGGCCTGAAGAGTGCATTTACTGTATTTCCAAGGGCAATGACAACATGTCCACAGCCTTCTTTCCATTACTGCTAAAAGTATTCTCTTTTACCTCAAAATTACACCCATTTAACTCTGCTGAGGAGTGCTCTCACCAGAGATGAGAGAGAGGGAAGACCTAAAGCACTGCACAGTGTGAACTCACTGCAATCTACAAATTGGCCAAAAAGCCATCTTTTCTGATTTACCGCGACCTCTACTGTAAGTGTGTGGCTTTCTTCAATCATCCTCCTTAATGCACTAACCATTAGAGTCTGTCCAGAAACAGAATATACCCTGGTGTCTCAATTATAGACCAAAACTAAATTTCTACAGCAGTCTTTCATGGCCATAAAAGGAAATGACTCTCCATTTTCTGCTCCAGCTCTCACACAGCAACTGTGAAGTCCTGTCTGCTGTTGGGAGCACCAAAACTCATCTTTCCAACTGAATTGTCTTATTAATCACCCTGACTGCTGTGGCTAGGCTGCCAATTAAAGTTGGAAAAAGATCTGAATTGACAAAAAAGCATTTTCCTCAGCTTAACAGTGACTTCTCTTTTGTGTTCCTTTCTTCTTATTTGCAGAACTTCCAGCTGAAGAGCAAGTATTCAGGCTTTGAAGAACAGATGTAAATACAACATCAAAAATGGGGAAGGACGCCATAGACCAGAAAGCGCTACAATGCATAATGTGCTTTGATCTTCTGGGTACAGTCATAGATGTGTGAGATTTAGTGATCTGCAAAATCTGAAAATTTATGTTAGAGAAAAACATAAGAGTGACAGAGACAGGAATAAAAGCACTGCCTGCAACAAGAGTTCAAATAAAAGGTGGGAATAAACACATAAAAGAAAGAAGATTGTTTGGCACAATTTAAAGAATGGAAGGGTTCTGACAGGTCTCAGTTTTAATACCCACCAGCAATATTACCCATCCAAACATTGAGAAATATCCATGAAAGATGAAGAAAGGAGAAATGTGAAGTCTGTGAAATACTTTTCTTGTTCTTCTGAAGACAGTTATTATGGTTTCTGTGAGCACTGCTGTGTGTCACCTGTGTGAGCGTAGGACTGACAGCACAACCAGGTTTGTGTTTAATGGCCAGCACTACTGAAGAGATGCGAAGTGGGAGAGATAATCAGAGGTAGAGCGGTACATGTGGAGAAGACAGAGCGGGAAAGTGAGAGGCACAGACAGAGACTCGGTAAGAGAGATGTGGGGTAAGTAGAATAATCTGCTGCTGGGGGGAAGGGCAGCATGGCCATTTATATCAGAGACTGATAGAAAACATGTAAAAAGCAGCCCTGGAAATGACTCTTTGCAGGGGGGCACAGAGGAACAGTAAAGTCTAAGACCCATGAAATATGGATAATAATCTGTTTATGTAGTTAAACTGGAGGGGGGAGAGGTAAGTGGGTCTTTGTGGGAGTCCAAAATCTGTTCTGAATACTCCATGAGCAGCTGGATTCAGAGCTGCATGACAGGATATACTACATTACATCTAAAGAAGACTACTTGTGAAGAGCTTTAACATTTGTTAACTAGTACAAATGAAATGATATAAAGTGCTGCAGCTCCTAAGATACAATATTGGATGGTTCTTCACAACCTGTAATATGCTCAGTGATAACATGTTTAATGATGAATGTAAAATCCCTGCTTTCTACAATGTCTGCATAATCTGCCTTCAGTTGATTTGGTTTAATGAGTTCATATGTAGTTTCTAGCCTTTGATTTACCCTGAAGATCACCCATGGCACTGCACAATAATACCTGCCTTGGCTCTCAAACAGAAAATAACATGGCTAGCTAGCACTTAACCGCATTTCAGATTAGCACCCCTCCAAAGAAGCATTATCTGCTTTATGGTGAAGTTCAAGACAGTACACTTTGCATACTAAAATCACTGCTATGTCAAATATGGATTGTATATGAGAAGCTTCAATGGGGGTTGGGGGTGCTCAAAAGTTTGCATTCTGTAATCTCACCACTAGATGCTGCTAAATATTTCCCCTCTTCACTATTTCAATTTGCTTAGCAATTTGTTGGGCAGAGTGCTTCCTACACTGGTTCTATCAATATTTTGTTGTTTTTTCCTGTGCTTTTAAAAAGTTTTCTCTTTTGAAGCATATCTTAAGTGTTTCATAATTAATAATCTGAAGCAGATGAGGGCAAAGAGACATCACTTTGTTTTAGAGCACCCTTCCCAGCACAGTAAAACCCAAAGTCAATTTCATTGTCAATATCACCCACATTTAACTAATCAGTATTAGCACTCAGAATGTGTTTTACGGCACTGCAATAAAAAGCCTGGGGAGCCACAGTAAGACACTTAACCTGTAGTGACTAATATCTACACAAACAAGTGATTACCAATCAGCCAAAAAGCAAAAATAACACTTCCCTTGGTTAACATACAAACAGAAAACAGAAGATCATACACCAATCTTTTTACATGCTACTATAGTATATATACAAAGTAATGGCTTTAATTGTCTGAAAACACACACACTTTGGGAACCACTGTGTTAAATACTGGATATGTTCTGTGGATTGTGAGGAGTTGTGTATTTGCATTAATTGGATTCGATTTTGTTTTCCTATTTTCTTTTCGTTAGATATATAATGCACATTTGAGCAGGAGAAAAGAAGGAAATACATGTTTCATTTCATCAGCACACCTTATTGGCCTTTAAACAGGTTTTAAAGTGAGGAAACACACAAGCTTCTGGCTTTACAGGACAAAATCTATTGTGTATTTATGTTGTCCAGGATTCTAGGGGTCAAGTATGATAGATGACATGCCATCTGCTTATCAGGGCTTTCCAGAGGTGATTGGAGGAGTTAGCACTTTGTAAAAATGAAGGTCAGCATATCACCTCAAAACAAGCCGTACGAGACAGGAGTTGGGGTGGCAGTGTGGCGGTGAGATGTGGGTGCAGAAAGGGTTTGCATGGCTCTTGATCTTGCTACCAAAAAACTGATAAGGCCGGCAGAAAATGCAGTGCCCAAAAGGATTATCTGTGGGTAGCTCAGTGTGTCTGACACCAGGCATACTGGGTAAATAGAGGCAGGTCTGTTTACTGTAAAGGCTCCTTGAGCAGTTTAACACTGTAGTTTCGACAGTTCTTGTCCTCTAAGATTTACAGTACCAACTTATCAGTGGGAGATATTCCTGCTGAATATTTCATAAGTGCAGTGTATTTATACTGCCATTATCTGTGAGTGACTCACAGCTTAAGTAGTCAGTAGTCACATTGGCAACTAGATTGGCACTTGACACAGCTCAACTTTGGCACTGCTGCCTTTTGCTTTTGGCTACATAAGTGTAAATGAATAATATTGTTAAAAGTGCTCTTTTTTTTACTGTTGTAGGTAAAACACATTTAGTGTCCTACGAGTGAGAGCACTTTCAAAAAATCTGATATCTGGTTCTATTTCATTTTCACTCTATTTAATGCAACACAGATGAATCTTATCTGCTTGATGTAAATTCACATTCATTTGTGATTGACTGTGTCTGGTATGAAACACTGGACAGTCAGGTCTATCTACCTCATTCAATGACTCCAATATCAATCTTTAATAACCTGTGTTTAATGTCAGAAATAATCCTGATTTTAATTAAAGACATACTGTGGTAGCAAAAACATACTGTGTTATAAATACTGCGCCACTTAAGATACCTTTAATATTTATTTTAGACTTCCTACCCTGACTTTTGTGAATATTTCACTGGATATACCAGTTTATTCAGCATGACACAGTATTAAGGTTATCAATAATAATCAGTATTCCAGTAGTCCATGTGGATATGCAACATATGTTGAAGCATATGTTACAGAGCACTTTATATTGCAGTAACTTAGTGAGCACAGCTGCATGGGCCAAGAGCTGGAATACTCGGCCCGCTAATCACATGTAAAGGAAAAAAACATTACATATTTACATCATTTGCTGTTTTTGATTCAATGTGTAAAATAATTTGCAGTGTATTCATGGATATAAGAAACAGTTTATCTGTTTTTGGCACTGGCATTGAGGTGTAAAGCAAAGTAACACCCATAGTTACCCATAAATATTTCAGACATAGCTACCCATAGTTTAAAACACAGACTAAATGTCCTTATAAGCTTTTTCCAGCAATGGTTAGTCTAATATTTGCAAACTAATGGCCAAGAGAGAATATTAATTTAGAACTTAAGAGAAAGTGCCAAGTTGTTTGTTTATTAAGAAGGCAGCAGACAGTCTAATATCAACAAAATTTGCCTCAGGGTCTAAGTTGTACCAACATCAGATTACAAAATGCAAAACTCAAAGAGGGAAAGCATAACCTAACCTTGTTTAAAGTCATATGTCAAAGACAACATTATCCCAGTTTCAGACATAACTTAACCAGCTATTCTTTGATTACAGAACCTTTACATGCTTAGTAAAATAATTTGATTAACACAGCTCCCAGAACTTAGGGACTTGAGACAGTGACTTCTGAATTATGAATACATAATAATGTATTATGAATACAAAATAATGTAGATAATCTCTTTGATGGCGTGCCCTGGACCTCGAAGAAAGAACAATATGCGACCAACCAACAGCTCTAATTCAATCAGAAAATGTTCTTGATTTCAAAAAATCTATATAAAGAAACCAATTTGACCCTTTCTAACTAAAATGGATACACAAATGCAGGGCACCATTGTGAATTAAAACTTAATAATTCTTAAAGGTTGCTCTAACATGGACAGCTCATCACACCGCAGATCTGTGGTTTATGGCCTATACCACGATATTACCAAGACACATAAACCTTCATGGACTCATTAATCTCTTTCTACTATCTGCTGCTGTTTCATTCTGGGTCGGGGGGAGGGTCAAATAAATGCTTCACATGCCATGCTTCCAAGATATATGATAGCATTACTGTTACCTCCTCTGTAATTAGCGCTGATTCTACCAGATATTGGAAAAAAAAAAAAAATTATAAAAAAAATAATCAGCCAGTGTGAAAAATGAGGGCTAAGAACAGGATTAATAGGGGAGTGAAACAGAATGGGGATCATCTTCACTTAACTACACTCAGGGTTCCTGAATATTGTTTATTTGGGTGTTAACATGACACATGGGAATAAGGGAGTCACACACATTATGTATAATGCATGTAATACTCACTTGAACCAGCAGTACTATACACAGTGCCTACAAAGACAAGAAATGTGGCTCCATACAATGTTATGAACATTGTTTTTCTACTATCAAGTGATTTACAGGAATAAACATAAGTCAAAGCCTGTGGGAGCATATGCTATTATCACAGATCTACATTTCATTGTGATGACAGGATGGCACAGAGCCAGCTGCTTGGGAGTATTGGAGCAATCCTTTATGTTTAGGTAAATACATACAAATTCATATGTTGAAGATAAAACAAGATTACAATGGTTATTGCCAACAAAATGTTGTATATTACTACATATGCAGTGTAAACGTTTATGTGAAGGAGAAAAAAATAAATCCATCAAATACATGTGACAGATGGCTTCTATTCGTGTCTGTCACTGTTTGACAAGTACTAGTATGATGTGTAAAAGAAACTGCTAAGAAAGAATAAGGTTAAAAAATGATACAATTTTATTATCTTCAGGGTTAAACCCACTCTGTGGTGATCTTTAAGGTGTCTGCAGCAGTCGCGCTCAGGCGTAGTCCAAAACAAGTGCACTTTGAGATATTTAACCGGTAATACAGGCACTTTGAGAGCCTGTATTAATGGTCTTGGTGTGGTCCCAAACAAACTCTGGACCAATGTCAATCTGGATCAACTAGAAAGAGTACTCTTTCTGCATGCTTGAGCTGAGCTGCTCCGGTAGTCAGGTGCACTTTGCATGTTGGAATGTTGGGATGATCCCTGAATTTCCCTTCATGGATTAATGAAGTTTATCTTGTTTTATGCGGCTGAGCAACGACAGCTGAAACATCTGGCACTAACAGCAGGCAAGGACCAAGAATCTTAGTCTTATCTGGAATATCAACAAGGCGTGCTGCCATTTTGATATTGAACTAGATGACAATATCTATCAAATTTATGAGTAAATGCCACATGTGCTGTTTCTGCAAAGCCAGTTCACTAACACAAAATACACATCTTTTTCTTGTGTGTTTGCGTTCTTGTTCCCACCCTAAACTCAGAACAGAGGTAATGTTCTCGTGTGACTTGAAGTGATGCATTTCAGTTTGATTGGGTTTTTCTCTGTATGAAAATCACACCAAGGGGAACACAGACCAAGTTTACAAAGTGATCCCCTCATTCGAACTAGTGCAAATGAACTGCAGGTTTTGAAAATACCTTAATTTTGTAGTTTCAGTATCTCCTGCAGCCAGAAGGGTGCTTTGTTCAAGAAAAACCCCTATGGTTGCATCAAAGAATAGAGACAAACAATCTATATAATTATGTGGTTGGAGGACATGCTGTTAATTAGTGAGCTTTAGGGGGTGAGCTAGATATCTTTTTGTGCTTTTGCATAGTACCAGACTTGATGTTTCTCCTGTTTAAAATAGACTATTTATGCTAAACTAAGCCATCTCCTGCTTATACATACATATTTCATGAACAGACATGAGTTGTATTGATGTTCTCATTAGACTCTGAGCAAGAATGCAACTAATCAATTTCCCCTAATTATTCCCCAAACTGTGCTATTATTACTAATAATATTAATATCTACAAAAAAATAATAGGTGGATATGTTAAAAATAGTTAATGGATAATATTTCAGTCTAGATGCTGGAGTAGTGAGTGTGACAGGTAATTTGGAGCTGGTTTTTTTGTGGGGGGTCACAGCTGGTTTTGGCTGTGGTCACAGTTTCTGTTGCAACATGTGGTTCCATGCCCTGGTTATCTGCCACAGTTCATCACATAGGGAGTGGGAGGGGTAATCCAGGATGGTGTTCATCATGTCTGCCATCCTCATCTCTGCTACTGCCTCCAGACTGTCCAGTTTCAGCCGAGCCACAGAGCCACAGAGCTGGCCTTCACTACCAGTTTATTGAGTTGGCATCATTAGCATCAATGCTGCCTCCACAACACACTATAGCCAACAGTTCAATGGCTGCTGCTGGCTTTCAATAGTCTATAGCACACATGGAAGGATTTTGTCTTCCTCAGAACAACTTTCTGCTATGGCTTTTTCAGAAGAAAATTGCATTGTGTGACCAATCCATTTTTTTCTTCAATGGCCTGTACGAGTGACACTTGGGGCAGAGGACTTTCTACTTTACCTCTTTTGTTGATAACAGCTTAAAGTTGTTGGGATTCTTTTTGTGCATACATTAAATTTGAAAAGATTTACACTGCCATCTACAGCTGTTACAGTTGTTACTGTATGCGATAAATAAAGCTTCATACAGGCTTGTCGGGACCATATACTTCATAACGCATAAATGTTTTTATGAGGCAATAAATACTGTATTTATTCACACAGTTAGCTGTGCTCCTGTTTCACTTGGTCAGGTTCAATGTGCAGTTCAATATTTAGCTAACTTAGAATATGTATATTACATTATCAGAAAATTAGATTAACTTATAAAGTGATATTGATGGTTTTGCATATTTTAGCAAATCAGTTTTAATTTGCATACACTTCTACTACTACTTATTTTAGCTTTTAAATTTTTAAAGAAGTTTCACTTCTCTGGACTAATTTCCCCTCTTTCAGTCAGCTACTGAATTCCATTTATTTCAGTATGCCATGTACTGAAACTTGCTTAGAATATGTTTGAATTAATTGTTAGTGCTGGGTGGTAATACAGTTGGGACCATGGTGAAAACAATCCTTTACCACAGTAATGTTCACAGTTGTATCTTGAATAATCAGTATAGCCACACCGAGTCTAAAAACAGTCTAATATCTAACCTATTAATAGGATCTAATTAACCTGCATGTTGACATTTTGGCTCATCTGAACTGATTTATTTTATAGTAATACTGACACAGGAAGGTAGCAATAAGAGCACAATGATGGATGTTGTCTATTAACTTTGTTTTGTCTTAGATTTTTTTTTTCTTTTTGTCATTTGCCCTTTATCAATTGCAAGTACTCAGGAGGATGAGCAATTTTTCCACTTCTGATCCCCTCGGATCTAGTTATTTTGCAGACTATTATTTCATAAGTTATGTGAGGTGCAAATATTCCCAAGTTCATTCACTGGGGAAATAAAAGCAGATAATAACATGTTAAATTAATTCTTAAATGTGATTAAACAATGGTTGGGACAAACAGGGATCTGAAATAACTCCCTTTGCAAAGCCACTTAGCGAGGGCACCATCAAAAAATTAACGTCAAATACAACTTGGAACAAAAAAAGAACAGTGGGTCGCTGAGTGAGTTTATCTCTACGATTGAAACCACTGGTGTTCCTCTGGACCATGAAATTGTCATTTGTTCGGCAAGCGTTACATCAAATGAGAGTTCAGGGCTACGCCAGGACTGCTCATTGCTGCTGAGCTTATTTTAACTTGTTATCTGACAGAATCTCCATGGATAATTATATTTGGCTCATATACACAGGTAGAGAATGCGGGTGAGCATGTGCTAATCCAGGCCTATGCCTCCATAAAAACGAAGAGGAAAACTACGGCACCTTTCCACAGAGCTGAGTAAAAGTCACAAATATACTTGGCAGATTAGGCCATATGAATCCTCTCATATGATTTTGAGTGCATTGTGTGCGCAGGTGTATTTGAGCGTGTTTTAATATTTCAGCATGTTTTCATTTCAGTGTGTCTTGTGTGTGTGCCAAGTGGAATCTTTTAAGCAAGTGTGTGTCTGCATGATTCTGAGTGTCTGTACAGTATTAAGCAAAAATAATACAACCAGCATGAGAGATTACATTCTGTGACTTGCTTAAAACCATTAGAGAGGGAGAAAAGATGACCAGCCAGAGGAGATTACTCTGGACTGGACTGGAATGTGGAAGCGGCAGAATACAGGGGGAGATGGTGGTGGGAATAGGACAATAGCAACATTGACAGCATAGCACTGACAACAGCACTAGCAGGAGATCGGGTTAAAGAGGGTGGCAGAGCGCCAGCTGATTGCTGTAGAAAGAGGAAAGAACAGAGCAGAATATAGAAAGATTAAGACCCAGAAAAAGAAAGAGAGACAGATAGAAAGGCAGTGATAAAAGTAAAAAGACATCAGAGATTCCATCTTGCAAACAACAAATTAAGGGCCCTTGCCACCAACGGAGTCCTGCATTTGATGTGCACTGCATTCAGCTAGCACTGAGGAGCAGGAGAGTTGTGGTGTTGATAGTGAGAAAGCCAGAAAGAGAAGAAGCCATCAGCCATTATGAAAAGCATCAGACTCAGAGGCATATGGAACAGCCATTTTGATGATGCTACTGTTTGCTCCACGTGGGGGAGGTGGTGGAGGAGGTTTAATGAAAGGAAAGTGTGTGTGTGTGTGTGTATGTGTGTGTGTGTGTGCGTGGGTCTGTGTGTGTGTGTGGGTGGGGTGGGAGGGTTGGAAGGGGGTGGGTGGGGGGGAGGGGGGTGGGGGTGGTAATGATGCAGGCTGCAGGAAGTATATGTAGCCAGGCTGTAGAAGCTAACCCAAATTGAACAAAAATGTACACTAAATGCAAATCAATGAAATAAAAATACACACAATGAAGCTGTACACCCAGAAGGCATTCCACCCAGCCAACTGAAATAATAAACCAAGATGGAGGGAAGGATTTCAGGTCAGGTTAATATGAGGCAACAGACCTCTTCGCTGGTGTACAGCATGGTGACATATACTGACCTGGGCTTGAGACAGCACTAGTGGTGGTGGGTTCAATAATTGCTACAGGGGAGGAGAGGGGGGGGGGAGAGGGAGGGGGAGGGAAAGAGGACATTCATGTATTATTAACAGAATGGAGACGTAAAATAAAAAAGAAAAATGCATGCAAGGACAAAAGGACAGAAAATGGAGACAAATCCTCTCCATGCATTACGGACCGGTGTCTCTTTAGCAAGATGAAAGCTCCACATGTGCATAAACATGTTTTATCCTCCCAGTTGCCTTGGATTTGCATGGGTCACTTCTTTTACAAAAAAAAATTAAGGGAACCAGGGAACTGGGGCTGCATCAAAGCCCTGAAGGCATTTTGTGATTGGGTTAAAAACTTTCATCGCACTTCTAGTATGCTAAACAACTAGCCGCTTTTCACTCAGTGCAAGATCACCATGCTCAGTTAGCACCCATAATTTAATCTGCACCTGCTGGAAAGTTCCTAAATCACTTCAGTTTAATTTTATTTTTCCTCTCCATATTGCGCCCTCCTTTTAGGTTGTATGAACTGACTCAAGAATGAAGAAAAAAAGGGAAATTTTAGCCTGTCTTTGATCCCTCGGAGGAGAGAACTCAGAGTCCCAATCTGATTACCTTATGAACTCATTTCATGCTGAGGCACTGGTGGCATTTGGGAGATGGAGTAATGTGACATCCATAAATGTTCAGTGTAGTGTGTCTGACTACTAGAACTGTGTCCACCAAAGGATGGCAGCAAACACATTCTTTACTTTTGAAGTGTATGTGTAAAATGTCACACTGAGTAGATCTTATGCATAGCCACATTTGTAGTACTGTGAATATGTTCCTGCAGCTTTTGCTTAGTTTATTATACCTAATATACTGAACAGATGTGCAGAGAGAGTTGTAAAAGCAACACATGATTTTTCTGTCACATACTATAGCCATCAAATATCCATAACACATGTGGGTCTTAATAAGATTACTGATAACACTGCTAACTAACTTTGGCTTTCAAAAGTTGCATCTGAACCCACTTTAGAGTGTACATTATTTAGTGCTAGTTTGGTATGAAGATATCACTGTAACATAAACATTTCTGCACATTTGATCTTAAGTTTGAGACAAATAAATAATATGACTTTGTGTTTCATAAACAAGCACTTATTTCAAGATAAGCTGTGACAAGCTTTGTACAGTGACTCACTGAGTAGGGCATGGGATATGTGGCAAAGCTGTTCTTTACCATGAGAGCTCAACTCAAAGTGATCTAGTGGTTGGGCTCACAGGATTTTCTCAGCTTGGAGTCTTTGGCACACTAACAATGTGACTTACACTTGGAACTAAATATTTATGCTCCCCACAAAGGTATAAGTCAGCTGCTTCCAGAAGGCTTCATGGCAGAGGAGGAGTTTATCTGCCACAAGGGAAACCATGGTGGCCATGATTACATCTAACATACACAAAAACAGAACACTTTTATGCTGTTGCATTGAGATGGTGTATGTAGGCTGCTTAGTAGTACAGAAATCTATTCTCTCCATGTTAAGCCATTTACATGAAGACTCAATATTGTGATGCCAGTTGTGTGGAAAAAGAGAGCGCAGCATCTTCCAAACCAGGCTTTCAGTTTGTGGTCTCTGTGTCGCTTTTGTGAATGGTTGCAACAACTGCATAATGGCAGTATTGCTGCTTAACAGGGCATTGTTATACTAACAATAAAACATTTGGTTTCATCATTTTATTTGAAGTGAAAATTTTGTAGGAATCTGTATTCATATGTGAAATGATATGCCTTTTCCCTCTGTGTTCTGGTGGAGAAATGGATGAATTCATCTTTTCTTCCACAAATGTTTCCACTTTAAGTACTCCTGGGGGAGCCGATATGTGGAGACAGTTTCTTTTTAGTTCCTTCTTCAAACAGGCAGGCGGGTGCTATCTGATTAATACTTGAGCATGAATTCACCAGTGAATCATTTCATGAGCTCTCGCACTCCTCCATTACTGTGGAACATATCTTTTGACATGCAATCTCTCCCTCATAGCTCCACATTGACTTAGACAGTTTCTCCCATGCAGTAGAGCAACGCATCATTTCACGTACTGTATATGGCAGTCGACCTCTTGCACAGCCTGCTTGCTTGCAAGATAAAACACATTCGTTTTCACAGCTATGTCATTTCATGGATTGTTATTCTCTTTGTTCTCTGTAGACTGGATAATGCTAGAGATTTATCTGACATGATTTGTATGAACCATCACAAGCTCATCACAGGCTTAATAAGGAGTTAATAGTACAGCTGCACACATTAATATCACATCAAATGAGGTCTCTGGACTCGCTACAAACATGACGGATTTGCAGTTACCTTGTCACAGTAGGAAAGACAAGATAGCAAGCTAATAAATGCAAAGATCCAGAAGCAATACAACTGTCTGTCAAATTTCAATTTATAGAGACCATTTCATCATCTCATCACTTGCTTACTGTGTCAATAATATTGATCAACAAGCCTATCAAACAGATTTGGTGCTATAGTGCAGTAAAAAACTTACTTATCTCTTATAGGAGATACTGTAGTCTGAGCCATAGTAGGCATCTGATTCATCTTCACTGCTCCATTTGAGTGCATTATCAAGTTATTGTTCATGCAGACACATTCTTTGGGTGACTGCTCAGCTACTTTTAAAACATTTTCCTTACTTATTCTTCCATAAGTACGGAATAGTCAGTGTTAAAGACAGTTTTACTTTGTGAGTCAGCTAATTAGTTATACATCCTTTGTCATTTTTAATGCTGCCCAGAACGTGTATTATCCTGTGGGCATCCACTGGGATCAGTCATCCAGGGATGCACGTCTCTAGCAGTGTATCTATTCTCCTATAGGAGTCGGGCGGGTGGGGTGTGGGTTGGTATAAAGTCCATTGCCCGCTGGGCTGCAGGATGAACACTTGGCTATGGCACCAAACATTTCCTCATCGCACTGTGTGACTGGAAAATGTTAATGGCTTTTCTGATTGCCTAAATATGGAAATGTAGGCATTCAAATGATAGGTAAATGGCACAACACTGTAAGGATGCTTTCGGGGAAACGAAAGGCCATTGAAGCCTCACAATGTTTAATTTATTCAGCATATTTTGATCTGTGAATACTGAGAAAATTAAAACACCCCAAAACTATGTCCAAATGGTTCATTTTGTTGAACTTAAAGATCCTGACACTGAAAAATAATCACAAAACAGCTGATTACTGCCATGTTTTGTGACCAGGGCAGAGAAATAAATAGAGGAAGGAGTCATTTCACACACAAGGAATATATCTTTCTAAAACACAATACACTGGCTTCCAGTTCACACATAGCTTCAGTATTATTTCTCTGCATTCTAAGCTGTCATCACATGTCCACATTTCAGGTTTCACCTTTAGTTCCAATTTTCCAGTATCTCTGCTCCATGACTCAGGTACATTCACATCGTGTGGGAACAAACATCATCATCAACAACAATGGCAGATGGGGAGACATGTCGGAATGACACCTATACACATGCGGTGATTGATAAGCATGACAAACGAACACGACGTTCATTAACCAACTAGCCAACAGTGTCTCTCCTGCCTGGGGGAGGCTGAGCAGTGACGGAGAGAGAGAGAGTAACTGTGTTTCTCCCCCATCAGTCTCTTCCGATTACTGCTCAAAGGGGGGAGGAGGGGAAAGGAGAAAGGAGGAAATGAAGGCAGAGGTATAGTCAGAGAAAATCTCCTTCAGGGCTAAGCTGAGGTGGGCTGGGGATAAGAGCTTGACCAATTAAGCTGGAGGAGTCCTCAGAAAATTGGAGTGAACAGCCTCAGTCTTTTCATCAAAGTTTACTTCCATCTAGCACATGAAATGGGAAGTTGAAATAGGAATTGTTAGTTTGGTGATTGTTATACCTCTGCAAAAATCATAAGATGTGTGTGTGAGTGTGTGGGGTATACATAGTGTATATGTGTATATGCAGGGAGAACCTGTTAGAAACAAAACCTGCAAAAAAATGGAATTTTGGAATTGTCTCTTTTTTTTTTTGGTTCCCCAGGTACACCAAGAATAAACAGTTATTCTTGAAAGTTAATGAACTTTCAAGAATAACTGTATACTGTCACTTTGCCCTGATACTGGACTGCAAGAACTTACTGGACCATATAACGTAAGTCCATAGACAACCGCAGTGCCTCAATCATTAGCAATACAATTAAGTCACAAAGATAATAAATAACCTGTAATCTTTGAAAACCCCAAAACTTAATTTGACAATGATAGCCCTCAATTCAGAGTCTTTGAAGATCCTGGATATACTGTACCTTCAGAGGTATTAGTAATGTGAATGACACAAACTGAGGCTAGCTCAGCAGTGCTACTTTTAGTGGGTCATATACAAATAACAGGCTATTTTTTTTATCATTAATCATGAATTAAAGATTATGTTCAGAAACGATTAACTCCAAATGTAAATCACTAGATTATCCAGCATTATCGCTACATTTTGTCACAGTGTGTTGAAAAGCATTTTACCGACCCCATCTGTCACTTTTTGGGCTGGGGAAGCAGCAGGTTTATTGCCTTTACTGTGCCTTTATTTTCAACTTCCATTCCTACCTTCACTTCTCTCCTATTGTGTCAGATTCCTTCACTGTCCAAAATTGAAAAAAAAAAAAAAATGTTTTTCAGGATACCTAACACCCAACTTTACTCTAATTTTCATAGATTTCTATATTCAATTTCCAGTTTTTACAATCAAATACAACTGAAATGTTTATACTGTTGATTATTCTATAGTAATTCCCAAACAAACTTGCAAAGCCAGCAGTAATAGTGCATAAACTTGGTCACATACATCATAGGAGCAAAAATATATTCTGCATAATAACAAACACGCTGATCTTAACATCTGCCCACAAAAAGTAACTAACTCTAGGAAATTTATGGAAATGCTTTTTTACTATGTACTGCCCTTGTCAAATAATAGGTAAATCAGCAAACAGTCAGCACATAACCTATATTAGTTAGTGCTTCCTCTTTTTGTACAAAACTGGCATATCTCAGTTTTAGAAGAAATGCAGTTCTGATCCAGTTTGGCTGCTAATACAGACTGACAAAAAAAAAAAAAAAGATTACACTAATTTTTCATATCTCATTAATTTTCTGTGGCATGCACTTTGAGGTTCGATTTGATCGAGAGAGTAATGACAAGAATACAGTCAGGCTATTGGAAGTCTGTGTCTTATAATGAAATCTAACAGACAGAAAATAAATCACGGCACAAACTACACCTGTGCAAGCTCTGGTTCAGTTGTAATACATTAAATCCAAATATTCCATCTGCAAACATGTATAGAAGCACAAAAAGTCTCCCAACTTATTTCTGAGTAAATCTATGCCTTCATTCAACCCTATTATCTAATTCCATTCATTACACATTTGTGCTGTAACTTAACAACTGTTTAGAAGTACAGGCAATTACGACGAGTGCCTTTCTACTTTATTATTTGTTCATTCACCGATGACACTAGATACTGTGTTATTCAAAAAGCAATCAGGTATAAAAAGGTCTGTGCACAAATACACACATATACTTCTATCTTTGTGAGGACACTCATTGACATAATGTATTCCTTAGCCACTTACCCTTACTGTGATTACTTACTAAATACCTAACCTTTAACCTAACCCCAACCTAAGCCCAATTCTAACCTTAACCCTAAAACTGTTAATCTTCAAAGAAAAAGTGAGGGCTGACCAAAATGTCTTCACCCCAAAAGAATGATCCTCAAAATGGTCCTCACAGAGACAGAAGCACAAGTACATACACACATACAGCATGTAATTCCAAAATGTAGTGACATAGGCTGTATTCTTTCTTTCTGCTCCAAAGTACATAGTTTGTGTTTAACCACAGTTTTTAACATACTTGACTGAAACAGATCATAATCCCTGACTAATTTTTTAATAGCACAAAAACCCACACAGTCAAACACAACTGACAGAAGTGAATCCCAACCACACTGAGGACATGGCTATTCAATTCTGTTCAAAAATGTAGAAATTAGTCAGAACCTGCCATGACAATGTGCACAAAGACAGAATACAAATTCAGTTTTTCATGCCTGTTTGATCTAAAGCAGAGACCAATCAAGCTATGTTCCACTGACTGCTATGAGCACAAAGGCAAATGTGTTTACTTTGCCTGGGAGAAGGCCTTCCACAGTCACCGTTCATATCATCAGCGTCAATAGGGAAGTCTTTTCCTGGGCTGAATCAAAGTGACTCTGCTATTTTAAGACAAAAAAAAAGAAAAAAGAAAAAAAAGGCATATGCTGGTAAAGGATAAGGACCTTTCAACTTCAGAATCTTGACAGGAGACTAATTAGACTTAGCGTTGAATGCATATATTCAACGCTTTCCCCCAGTGACTGTATTTCAAAAACGGTTTCTGAATGGGATTGACCATTACTTAACCTTTTCAAATCAGGTACAGTTGCTATATATATTTATATATGTATAAGTGTGTATGTGTATGTGTGTGTGCGTGTGCATGTGCGTGTATGTGTGTGTGTGTGTGTGTGTGTGTGCGTACACCTGCGTACACACACAGTTTCTTCACCACAAACCACCCATATTGTGTTGCCACTTAAAATTTACCTCAGTGTATGATGCTCTATCAAATATGCATGCCCCTTTCCCCGTTCCCATTTTGCTCATCAATAGCTATTGACTGGTTCTAAAATAGCAATCCAAAGTCACCTGTGGTGAAACCTAACCTCTGGGTTTTGTTATTTGCATCAGTGTACCAGTGAAAGTGTGCTGCGGCGATTGCTTGCCATTTTTCATTAAGAGTGACAGTAGAATTGGCCTCTGTTCCATTAGTGGAGATCATGAGAGAGAAAGAGACACTGCGTGTGAGAGAGAAAGAATGATAGAGGGAAAGAATGAAAGACAAGGGGAAAGAGAGGACAAAAGAATGAGAGTTAGAAAGTGAGATAAGAGAATCGGATAAACAAAGCCATGATAGGAAGACAGACAAATAGATAAAGAGAGGGAATTGAAGACAGAGAAGTTGGGGGCGGCAGCACAGGAAGCTGCTTGTATTCTGAGGGTTTCTTTGCTGCTCTGCCTTTGAGGCCTCGCTAGTGTCACACTAAGATCATTCATTTGCGAATCTGAGACAAGCCTTTGATGTTCTTTGTGCATACACAAACAGGAGAGTTGAGTGCTCCTTTGACAATTGCCAACTCTACAGAAATATTCTTTTGTATTCTGAATATCTGGCCTGCTAGGGACAATGTTGTCATCAGAGGGTGCAGAGCAAACTGGTGAATAATTTAATTCACCTGCTCATATTTCATCACTGAATACATTAAATGGAATTTTTTACTCATGCTCACTCTAAAACATTGGGAGAAATATGTTTCCCAGCCCCCTCACTGTCACTGCTTTTTTCTGGACAGAATTACAGAAATGCCTAATGTAGTGTAGAAAATCTGGTACATACCATAGAGTCTGCAGAGAGCTTGTGAATAACATTGAGATTGTATAGTATGGACATGGCGACTGAAACTTGTCAAGATGAAATAATAGCCTATTTGAGGAATGAAAGTGGTTGATAGCCACTTCCCCATAAATTGCATAACCAGTGAGTGGAGTGGCTGTTGACTACAGACAGTAGACAACAGCTACAGACAAACTAATAAAGACTACAGACAAAATCAGTCTGGAATTTGAGAGAACACAGATTAATCTTCTTGAAAAATAAAAACATTTGAACTGATCCATAGACCCTTGTGTTGATGAGAACAACAATAAGAAAAGCCTTAGGAAATTTCAGAGTTATTTTTGTGCCTTATTTCTGTTTAGAGTGTTCCTTGCACAATGATATAATTATACTTTAATGATCAATGAAAAACTTTAATTAGCCATTGAAGTATAGTGACTTATAGTGTTCAGCAGTTAGCAGTGTGTACTGTTGTTTAAAGGCTTTTTAAAATCAAGCCCATTTGAAAGCTCTGCCGTATTATGACCTACTCATACAAGGGCATAGGCTTTTGAAGGACAGCTTTACTAACTAGCTTTTTCTGAATGATAGATCCAATAATTGCAATAACTTTGTGAAGCTCATATTGCACCGTTTTAGTCCCATTTCTGGTTTTCGCCCTCTGTGTCTCCCCACTGGTCAAGTCCCATTGTATTGCAATCATCATGAGGGCTTACCCTACTGTGGGCCTAGAGGGAGAGTAGGTAGCCACATGTCTGGTGGAGTCCCCAGACTTCACTGGGAAAGTCTGACTGTGTTTAACCAGATAACAGCACTGCTGCTACAAAAACAACATAGGGTCATCAAGCAAACAAGCTGATCCCGGGTCAAGTATCTGCAAATTTATTCCAGAAAAGTGCTGAATGAACAATCTAATATGACAATTCATGCTCTCTGTGTTTTTTAGCTTATCACAAAAGTTAAAACAATAACCACAGTTTTGTCATTTGATAGGTATCACATATCACATATCTGCTAGTCACACATTTGCGCACCAATGTAGCCACCGCTTTAAAGACAGGATTATTTTTATTGTGAATGTTCACTAATAAAGCCAGACCCTTCCAGCCAATTACAAAGAGTAAATAGTGTAGTAACATGGATATGATCCACCTGTGATCACTTCTTGCTATCTGTAGACTGACCCTGGGTTTTTGCTGTGGAGGTGTTTGTGCTTGTACCTGTTTTGTGCTTTGCTGTTTTAGTTTCATGGTGTTTAGCAAATATCCTGACGTGTACTTTTTGAGTTACCTTAACGTATGCAAGAATGTGTCCCAACTATATTAAATAATTCTGCAGCCTATCAGTGATGCTCCAGCAGTTTGGCCTGTGATTATTTAACCTCCTCATAAAGTCAGATAGAGGCCTCATGGCACTGCGAAAACAATGAAAAGGCTGACTCTCAGACCTCTTTAAAATATGAGTCACGCTGCTACTTGGCATTCAACTTAGCATGACTGACCCGTGTAGCTGCATTTGTAATTGCAATGCTGTTACCTCAAAGCAATGTTTCTGTTACAGGTGGTGTTTTTGCCCAGCACACATGCAGACATAGACTTTAAAAGTAGACACACACCATCCCATGCCCACCCACATACATACAGACTTTGCAATAAAAACAAGACAACCAACATTCACAAAACTGATGACTAGGAAATACAAAACCACTGAACCACCTGTCCTGATGAAATGTGGCCTCCCAGTTGCAACACTGGGTATAAATTTGGCTTTAATCGTACATCAAGAATGCTGCAGCAAAAATGAAAACATTTCTCAAGGCATAAAACCCCAGACACCCACAACACTCTTTCAGCCCTCTGATTCTTCACCACAAACAGGTAGAATGGCAACTTACGAATGAGAGGCACGCTGGCATTAGCCGTCCCTAGCTTGTTGGAGGCAACACATGTGTAGTTCCCATAACGATCCTCTGTCATGTTGGTCACTGTGAGTACTGATCTGGAGCTGAGGCTCTTGATATCAATGCCCTGACCCTTGATAATCCTGAAAACAGAACACAATCACAACAAATAAAGCTTTTATTTCACACCGACACATAAACTGTCAGGGGCGAAGCAGCATGAGTCAAGAATGGTATAAATGTTTGTCATCCTTTAGTGGATCTTTAGATTGTACAGTACTTCCACCCCTCTTCAACAGATCTATATATTCCTTGGTCTGTCACGTCTGTCCTGGAGAGATGCATTGAAGGACTGAGAAGAGAGAGAAACGAGGAGAACCAGCTGGGTGCACCTTGACATGTTGTTCATCGTTTTGTTGTAAATGTGGGGGTGGGTGGCCGGGAGGGGGTAGGCGCGATAACAATAAAACCCGTTCCAATTGTGAATGTGTATATTGACTGAATCTTTACTTTGTTTGCCATGATGTGATTTTTAGCAGCCTGTAGAGATTAAAATTTACTCTGAGATGGCATAAACTGTGCATCCAGACTGCAGGATTACTGCACATACTATTACTGAGTTTGTTTTCATCTGTCTGGTTTCTGTTACTGCTACAGTTTCATATTTGGCATTAGAAACTGTAAAGCCTCCAGGGAGGAGACATGTTTCGATCTTGGCCTTACTGCAGCTCCCCATGATCTCTAGCTTGGCTAAGTTGTTCTAAGAGGCACTCTGAGTTGAAACACTATGTGTGACCTTATGTCCAGCAAATATCCGCAAAGCTGTTGTTTCCTCTCCCACAGCGACATCCTCAAATGTTAGCTGAACATTAAGTGATAATCTTGGTAAGTGTCTTGCCTCTTCACAAGTTCAACATTAAACTGGTAAATGGTTCCCCCACACAGTCAAAGTTAAAGAAACCTTCCCAACCCCGGCGTATAGACACTAAAGCTCACTTCCATTCACGAACAGAAGCAGTGACACTTTCAGAGAAAAAGTTGCTTGTCAACTGTCACACTACTTTATATAGAGACAAACTAGTAGCAGTACTGCACTCGCAGTATGGATGCATCAGTACAGAGCCAAAATGAGAAGTGGCCCACATTTCATATAGAAACTGGGCAATGAATCAGTCATAGCTGGAGTTAATGTTATACAGAAGCATACACGTTACGTGCTTTTGTCCTTAAACTAATGTCTTCTTCATGACAAGGTGTAAATGAAGAAATCACCATTTAGCCAGAAGTCACAGAAAGAACAAGTCCTTGAATTAAGTAAAGACTAGAATCATGCCAACTTGGCTCCTTAGCAATTTGAATAAATTGAATCCACCCCATAATTACAATTAGCACAGTATGAGCTGATGATTGAAATTGTGCTCACCAGGAGTGGGTAAATGATGGGTAATGGGGGTAATTTGGTTTTTAAATTCAAGAACTGACACTTGAATCTAGACTGATTGATGTATGTGCAGTGAATGATTTAAACCAGTTGCCAGCAAACATTTTATTAGGATGCAAGGTGAGGACAAGGCACAAATGACTCGCTGGAACATTTCTGTGGGCTCTCTCCAAGGTGCCGAACAAAAGGGAGAACACAAACATGCATCGTCTCTGGGAAAAAGCAAACAAACCAAAACAAGTAAAGGTATGACCTAGTGTAATAGCACAACCATTATTGTCAACATAAAAGATTACAATTTAAAACACAACTTCAAACACAATCTTTAGACTGTCCTGTGGACCTCCTTGTACCAGTATTTGTAAACAATAATTATTTACAGATATGCCCTTCCAATAGATGTTTCTCACTGCTGATATTTTGACTTGTCATAGCAGAAAACACAGGAAAAACAAATTGTTAACGCTGGCTCGGTTCCACAAAGTTTCTCTAAGCCATGATAGTGAGCCTGCATATACAATTATGTGGAAGGGTCCTGAAGCTAGTTCACCTCAGTGCAAAGCAGCCGTTTTAGTATAATCATTTACACCTGTGTTTTTCTGCTATGGTATGCCAAAAGTTCTGCTGGGAAAAGGTCTATATGGGTTTGGTGGGTCACACTGCATCAAGACGATTTGCTTTCTGTCACCCTCAAAATTTGAAACACTTTCCAAGGACTGGTTAAACTTTATGGCACTTTTAAGATTATCCATTCATATTTAAATTAATGTACTAACCCTCCGTATTCACTGGATGTAGTTTCTTTTGTTGCTTCTAGAGAGGATCTGCTGCCATTCTAGCTGGTGTGGCAATGTCTGATGGAGCTTTGCTATCTTTAAACATCAGTTCTATTTTTGCTGGACCAACTTACATGTCTGAAGTATTACAATTACTTTCAAAGTACACTGAAGAGCCAAAACACCACGACCACCCTTGCCTAATATGTGGCTGGCCCACAGCATGCCACCAAAACAGCTTTGCTTAGCCAAAGCATAGACTCAGCAAGACAACTGAAGGTGTCCTGTGGCATCTGGCACAAAAATCTCAGCAGCAGAGCATTTAAGTCCTGTAAACTGTGAGGTGGATCAGACTCCTCTGACTACTGTTGATAGGCATGCTGACTGGGAGCATTCCATTTGGAGATTTTCTGAACAGTCATCTAGCCATGATTTGGCCACTGTCAAAATCATTAGGCTTTGTCCTTCACCCAACAACATGCTTACTATAAGAATTGACTAATATATATATATAAATATAAATATAAATATATATGGCTCTCTCTCTCTCTCTCTCTCTCTCTCTATATATATATATATATATATATATATATATATAGAGCCATCTTCATTCATGGTCATGTTTTGGCACACTGGTGTTAAATGATTTTGATCTCGAGGATTTTTATTTGTTGTGACTTCACTTTCAAGCAGCAAAACCAATTTGAAATAAGCCAATTAGTTTATTTCACTTCTGAAAAGTATGAAGTGGGAGAAGGAATATTACACTTCTGCACAAGTTATGGATACTTTTCAGGAAATACAATACTGTGCAAATATTTTAGATACTTTGGATGCAAACATTATTATCAATAATGCATTGCCATCAGAGAAGCATCTGATTGGTCCTTAGATCATTCTGCAGCATGACAATGCACTAAAACATACAACCAGAGTCATAAAGACCCATCTTCAGCAACAGAAAGAACAACAGATGGCATGGCCTCCACAGAGGCCTGATCTCAAGTAAGTCTGGGATTACATGAAGAGACAGAGGCAATTGAGACAGCTGAAATCCACAAAAGACCTATGGCAAGATGCTTGCAGCTACCTTTGTGTCAAGTACCTTGAAAAACAATGTACAAGTATACTCCTGAGAATTGGTACTGTTGTAAAGTCAAATGGTGGCCACACCAAATATTGATTTGATTCAGCTTTTTTTCTGTTTACTGAACTTTTTAAGAAGTTAACTGAAAAATAAGACTATTCACAGCATTATTGTGGATCACATTTAATTTCTTTGCACAATACTGTATATATACACAAACTGACATTTGAGGTAATACTGTGAACACACCTTGTCAGGAGAGCTAATACAATAAAACTGTACTCACCTTTTCTCTCCCTTATACCACTCGAATGTTGGAGAAGGCACAGCAGCTGCCTCACACCTTAGCAGAGCCGTGCGCCCCAGACTAACTCCGTGGCTTTTCATTTCATGGATAGCCGGAGCAACTGGAGAAAACAGAGAGAAAAAATGTTAGCAGAAAAAGAATGCCAGTCAGAAGAATAAAAAAAGCATAAGATCAATCTAAAGGAAAAGGTTTAAATGACAGTTATGCTCAGAGCACTCAGGAATGAGGGTTGTTGAATTTAAAAATTACAACATATGACATCCTGGTCACTGCACACATTACACATTGTAAACTCAACACTCAGAGTCTACAGAGGCGGAGTTGGGGAGGGGAGAGGGCATCCATCCTCAGTGTTGGGAAAATGAACTGAATTGCACTGCATGGTGATAAATGGCTTAATGGAAGTTCAAAGACTCAATGGCATAGGCAGGTTCTGTGAATGCAAAATGAGTCTTCTTTCATGCGCTGAAATGTGGTGTAAATCTCTTAGCCAGTATCATGAAGGCTGCTTTACATTTGGATGGATTCTAAAGCCGCCCAGTCCTTTAGCACTTCAAATATTTACCCCCTTTAGAATAACACAGCTTTGAAAGAAATTAAATTAATGAATCAAAGTTATATAGAATTACCATGATGGACATAACCTGCCACACAAAAAAAATTTGACACATTTTCCACATAATGGGACAAGTGTTTTACTTGTTACATTTGCAATTATTGGCCAAATTGTGTAGGGTGAAAAACATGACCAAGGACGAGGAACACTTTCAGCAAGTATCACTGCTCCATACAGAACTCACTATGTACAGTGGATCATATCAATAGTACTATTTTTACTCATTGCTTCTCCATTAACAGAACCTTGGAAACAAAGACAAAAAGACAATCTGACACTGCATAGGTATGTATGTATAACCTTGGTCTGGCTCTGACTCTATAAAGCCTGACAAATAACAAAAGTGTTCTAAACACACAATCAGATGCCTTGCCATGTGACACATAATACAAGCTAAATTTTTTTCTTTATACAGGTTCTGATAAAAAAAAAAAAAAAAAGTGTGCATATGATACAGAGAAACACATAATCTTAAAGTCAGCCCTGGAACTAGCAGTAAATTGCCCAGTCATGTCTGAATGTGAGATGTGGACTAATTATATTTCTGACAATAAGCCTTTAAGAATAAACTGTCAGTCAGAACTGTAGTCTGTGTCCAGTGTAAGGGCTTGGCCAAGCGCCTGCAACCCTTTTTACTTTCAGCTGCATTTGGAGGTGTTCCTAAACAATGACCTCAGTACAGACTGCAACAGCTTTTTTTTGGTATATTAACCCCAAAAGACAGAACTCCCAACCAATGAGAAATTAGTCAAATTAATCCATCCAAATAGTCTGTTCCTACAATATTCATACAGTAGTTCTGATGTACAATTTAGGTATTCAAATGCAGCAGCATGCTTCACTGTGACAGCATATCCATTTCTGTGGTGGTGTGCAGGCACAGTGAGGTGACAGTGTGCACTATGATGATGGGTACTCTTCACCAACCTTTTCCTGCATCCTCATGACCATATTCATATGACAGGTGTATGTAGATTTTCTGTCCTTGTATATGTGTGCCAATTATACTATGATTTTCCCTTATGGGGCTGGACTGAATAATGACAGTGAATCGACTGATAGGTTATGCTAGGGCTTTTCTTGTTCATTTATCACTGTGTGAAATGTTGAATGCCTACGCTGGGAGATATTAGTAGACCTTGACTGGATATCTGTGCTTGCTGCATCTCTGTGTGTATACATGCTGTGGGTCTTTATGTAAGCAGCATGGTGGATGAGTGGTTAGCACTGTTGCCTCACAGCAAGAAGGTCGTGGGTTCGCAGCCTGGCCTTTCTGTGTGGAGTTTGCATGTTCTGTGTACTGTACTCTGGTTTCCTCCCACAGTCCAAAAACATGTATGTCAGGTTGATTGGTGACTCTAAATTGCCCATAGGAGTGAGTGTGAATTTGTGTGGTTGTTTGTCCATATGTGGCCCTGTGATGGACTGGTGACCTGGAGTACCCTGTTTTCTCCAGGGTGTACCCCTGCCTTCCACCCGAAAGAGAGCTGGGATAGGCTCCAGCAGATCCCCGTGACCCTGGTTAAGGAATATGCGGGTATAGAAAATGGATGGATGGTCTTTATGTATATTTATGTCTTTGAAATATCCACAAGTATTAAGATTGACTTCAGATCTGTATCTGTATGCAAAAGGTCACAGGTCCCAATAGCATCTTTGCAGAAGCACTATTATGACTTGCAGCAAAGAATAAGTTAAAGTCTGTGTAGCATTAGTGTTTCACATTTGACAATATGCACCAGAGAAGAGCTGTACAGGTACAATACTTAAAAAAAGTAAGTGAACAAGGAGAAAACATCTTAAGAGTGCTCTACAGCATAGAAATATAAGCCAATAACAAGTATGACAAAATCAATGCAGTACGCTGACCGACAGAGGCTTAGTGTATCCTTGTAATCCTCCATTGGTGTCATTGTGCAGGGCCATTGATTATCTGAAGCCTCTAACAGCACCAGGGTGACCTGTCTGTCGCACTGTACAGTTTCTAGGACAGTAGTGGTGTCCAACGTATTTGTGTCAACACTTGAACACACACTGTCTTTCATGCTAAAACTGAACACAAACCACTGCAAACTGTCTACATTTGCTCCTTTCATTTAGCTGTTGTATTTTCTTTTTGAAAGACAGACGACTTTAATGCATTCCCTTTTATTTATTACCAACTGGAGTAGACACTTGCCAAAAAGACCACAGTGCTTTCTTCATTAGAATCAAAATTGGAACTTGGATTGCTATCCTCTCAGCATTTGGTTGAAATCCTGGCAAGTAAAATTAGATTAGAAAAAAGAAATGTTTTTGACCACTGAGCTGTTGAAGCTGTTATTTCTGAGGTGTAACTGAAGAATAGTAACAATAACTACAAATTATAAATTTCTCCTTAAATGATCTGGTGTCAGACCAATAATCCATGAAGTGCACTGCTCATAAAAGTTCACAAAGACTAGCTTTATTTTCTGCAAATGTGCAAGTAACTAAAAAATATCCCCCATAATTTTGAAGGGGGTCCAAAATGCTATAATTTTATATGCATATTAATAATATCAAGTCCTTCCAACTTGGATCTTGGCACTAAGATCTGTTAAGACAGATCACAGTCATAAAATTTAGTCCAATCCAATAACTCCAATTTCAACTTGCTGGCATGTCCTATATCATCATATATTGTGCAATACACCATCACCATTGGAGAGTAATGCAAAGTACTGCACTAAAAATCACGAAGGCCCAATAATTCAGGTAATTTAATGTCTAGAGAATGCTGTGGTGGTGCTGTAAATCATGCCTGGAGTTATAGCAACTTCACCAGATTAGGGTGAGGGGTTGTGTCTAGGAAAAGCACAGGCACAGGTTTAAAAAAAAAAAAAAAAGCCAGTTGTGGATCGATCACAAACAAAGTTCCATTACATGTCTCTCATTGTACAACTCATGAATATACATCTGCATGAATACAAACATGGTAATGATGTATAAAATATTTGACCTTCTCTCCACATCGTATTAATGGACACGGTTTGTTCAGAAAGCACTGCACCTTAATGTACAGGGCTTCACTGAGTCATTTGCTTTAAGCATTCCTCATATGACTATTAATGATTAATTGGTGTGCTTCAAGACCGAACATGATTTATTTAGCTACAATCAATTGTTTGCCAAGAGAACCCGCAGAACGCAGGCTTTTTAATTAAAAGATCAATTAATAACCCTACCTCTTCAGCCAGATTTGAAAATGAGTTTTCATTGCAATTAAGAAATGGACTCATCAGTGCATGACTTATCAGCTTACACACAGAGACACTGTTCCCCACTGCCATCTGTGGGCTTCATTGTCCTGCGTTTTTGTCAGTCAGGGATGGTTCTGCTGCCAAGATTTATTAATTCATTAAGATTTCTATTCAGAACAGCTAGGGAACATTGTGTTCCTTCTTTTTATACAATGCAATGCATATAAATAACTGGCTTAGTGAACAGGACAGTGTGGTTCGACAGCACCAGGTATTGAGGAATTCAATCTTTTGTCAGTGTTTAACACCAAGGTACACAAATCCCTACCTGTCTTACTAAATGCAGTTTGGTGTAAGCGTGTAGTGACTCGCCTGTTATCAAAGGTACAGTTATTTTGATTAGTTGCAAAAAACAGACCAGGCTAAAAGATAAAGTCACAGTGTGTCAATCTATTTTGAAGTGGCACTAGCAAGAACATTTATTCTGCAGAAGATCAAGATTCTGCTCATTTATTCATGCTCTGCATTCACCAAAGAAGCCAAATAGCAATCAAGATGAGAGCTGTGAAGAGATGTAGAGAGATGGATTTACATCCAAACAGCTTGAGGGTACTGGCTTTAACTCTACTTAGGACTGGATCAGAATCCAATTCGAGGAAGCCTTCTCTTTTGAATTGTAAGCCACAGTATTTCAATAGATACCACAAACTGTCGAACAAATGCTTAGAAGAGACTTTGTGCCTGATGTTAAAATACTCCCAGTAACAGATTTTGAACAGTGGAATGAACATTTATTCTACCTTTGATCCAGCAGTGCAATCCACCACTACACTGAGATTGATCTGGACACACACATACTCACACAAAATGTAAGTTAACAAAATGAAAAAAAAAAAAATTCTAGTACCCTGCAAATATTCTCACACTCCTCTAAGACTTGTTTACTTTGTCATCATTACTTGACATTGTAATAAGGGCTGCTCGTGAAGATGTGTTTCTTCACCATAAGTAAACAGCTTTAGCCTCTTATTTATTCGAGATGGTCATGACTCCCCTGAACAACTCTGTCAGGGGAGTCAGATGAGCATGTTGTGGGTGTATCTACCAGAGCAGGGTCTGAATTCCAAACATGCCTGGATCACTGGGGTTTTAGAGGGAAAGGCAGGATCAGAGCAAACAAAAAGACAAGGTGATGTAAAGAATTTGAAGAAATCACATTAAGCCCCTGCATTTCAGTTATGCTCAGAAATCTATCAATACAGTAGGTAATTGCTTACATCAATTCTAATGCGCAAGCTCATAATTAATTAAAAATGATCACAGTTTTGTTAGCCAATTACTGTAAGCAGGATAGAAAGTGAGGTGCTCTTCTTTTTATAAACATGGCCATGGTGAATATGTGAGCAGAATTCACAGCTGCAGGGTACGGAGGAGGAAGGAGGCGTACAAATGACTGGTAAACTCGGAAGCACATAGGGCACAGCTTCACTCTGCAAAGCAAGTGAAATCTTGCCATGAAGGGAAACAAGTGATGTTGAAGAGAGAGCGAGACAGACACCTGGTTCAAACTTGAACCCTACATCAAGGCAGGAAGGGACCACATCATACAAACAATAATAATAATAATAATAATAAACAATTAGACAAGTTAGACCGTAGGTATCAGACGTAGCCAATTAAACCTCCAGATATGTGTCAAAGAACAAGCTATTGTTGAACTTTCAGGAGTGTGCCAGTATTTCTATCTTCTGTGTGATGTGGTTCTTGCATAACCAGTGACATCAACATAAATATAAGAGAGACAAGTATGCCAAAAAAGCTAGGATCTTCCCTCTACTCCACATTAATAATTCAAACAGCTGCGGTTTTAACATCGCATCAACTGACCTGTTTTCTTTACACATTTATAGCCTGCAAATTGACTTTAGTTTTGTGATTATCACATTGACTGTGAGAGACAATCATAACATCTGGTATGGTTTCAAACAGCTTTAGTTAAAGCATCTGAAACATTGACGAGCGAATAAAATGTAGCACAACAAGACGGTTGTCTGTGTTCTTTCCATGTGTCTAAAGTTTGTACAAACTGTCAAATCCCATCTTTCAACATGATGGTGTTCAAACGCTGTAGTGTCATTTATTCAATATGGAACAAGAGCAGACAGCTCTCTCTGGGAGAGATCCTTCTAAAACAAAAAGGAAGGTCAGACACCTTTGATTTTTTAGCATGATAGAGAAACAGGTTTATGTTATTGTTTTATCTGTATGTAGTTTGTAACGGATGCCTTCGCTCTACAACTACCAGGCTTCATTAATTAATCAAACGATGGCTTTTTATCTCAGGCGGAGGTTTTCCATGGTGGTTTCCTTCTCATTCACTGCACTGACTCAGCCACCATGATGTGATATTTATGCCTTTGAGTCACACTGTGCTGTGAGAATTTCAGCCAATAACTGAACCCACCTGCAGTGAAGATGAATATGTAAATTTGAAAAGTAGGTCAGAGATCAAATTTCATCAGGTAAAATCACGGGTGTAATATCCTTTCTCCAAGTAGGGCTTTTTAGCCAATCTGATTCCACTGTGACCTTCTGGATGACTGCCATCTTTCAGGTTTAGCTGATAAAAGTATGCAGTTGCCATTCATTCATTACCAGAACTATGAAGACAAGCGGCAGAGGCAGGCTAATAATTTAATTAATGCTGTCTGATTACGTTAGAACATCAGAAAAAAATCAAGCCAAGGTTACATGTAATGAACTTAACACTTGGAAAGAACTGTGCATTTACAATGCCTCATCATATCATGGAAAGCCAAATGGCAGGCTTAGTGTTCTAGAAGGCCTAGTGTTATTAAAACTCCAAACATGCTAGAGCTTAATTTTTGTTTTCATTATGTTGGTTTGCTTATTTTAATTATGTCCTTAATCTGCAATTAGCCCAGAGGTGAACTATACTCTCAGCTTAAAAAAGGGATTGTTTTGAAAGCAGAGAAATTGTTTGAACATGTATTTAATTAGACTGGTAACCCATGAAATGTCAGTGTCACTCACTCCTATGTTGTATTATAATGATAAAAGTGTAGAGAAATAGTGCAGACATGACTCACTGATGTTTATGACTTAATTGAACTGCCATTAACAAGAAGGATAGTCTGAGTGGATCAATACTGATACTCTTGATGCACCGGTGCACACCACCCAAGACCTCAAAATGAAAATAAACACTAACCTGGGACAAAAAAAAGACTTAATAGTCCCATTTTCTGACATTACACTATTGTAAAAAGGTTATTTACTTTAATGGCACATTTCAAAGTGTTGACAGAATAAAAATTACATCTGCAGAAACTCTCAGGAGAACCTTTAAAAAGCTGAGTGATTTTGTCAGCTAAGTACAACATCTGTAAGAGCTGTACAGTGTCTGTGTTTTAAATAAAGTTTATTTCTTGCTTCTTGCTATGCAATTATTCTTCCTTGTTTGTGTTGTGATGTCTGCTGACATCTTCATCTTTATTTAGAATCTGGCATAACGAGCCCTCACCCATACCCCTCACTCGTGGACACCTGCTGAATATAGCCTCATGTGTGACAGTGGGGCATGAATGATACAGTAGATTGGGATATAATCCAAATGCTTCTTTTTTTCCTTCACAGAGGGAGAATTGCGCCAGGGTGGAGAGAAGCCAGTGAAGAGTGGCCACCAGCTGGCTCAGGCTCTGCCTGCTGTGGCCGCATCAGCCGCTCCAATGAACAACTTCAATCCATTTATTCTGCCCCCTTATCTTAGTAAATGAGCACAAGTTCCACAAGTCACCATTTTAGGAAAAAGAGGGACAAGACAACTTTCAGTAAAAAATAAATAAATAAAAAATACACACATTTTCGAAACATTTTGAAAAACAAGACACTTTAAAACTTCATGACACGAAGAACTGAAAATTAGATGTCTTGCTGACATTTGTTGTGTCGACAACCAAAGTTGCTGTTTGCTGCACATCAGTGACACGTTTTGTTTATTCAGGTCTCATAGTTGCACAGCACTTTGAATGCTAAATGGCCGCAATAAAACACAGGACCTTTCATGTACGAGGTGCCTGTGAAGCCAGAAAAATCGCACTCTATGGTGCTACGTGTTGGCTATTCCTCAAACAGTATGTCAGGAATTGTGAAATATTTATTACTAAAGGGGAAGTGTTGAAGATTAACATTTTGTGCAGATCCAGGTAGCCCCATCACCTCGGCTAAAATAATGACTACAAATTTTGAATAAAGACCTGTCAGAGAGACATAGCGTAAGTATGTGTCACAGGACTGCTACTATAGAGAGATTTTTGTCTACCCATTAACACTGTCTGATTACACCATATACATTATCCCCATATTTAATAATGATTTCACATAAATTTAAGAACTACATGTTGGTTTGTGGACTATCTCTAAGAATCACAGAATCATCTTTTTTAAACCAAACGGATTATATCAGAAAATTTTTGCTGTTGATCTTACAAAAGGCTGTTTTACTTTGTTCCTGAAATAAAACTGTTTGGAGTTAATCGTTTTCTGTGATCATCTGCTCTAAAAGTCCCATTTCAAAGTATTCACTCAGCATACTGCTGCTGCTTTAACAGTGCCAGTAACAGTGATAGTGTTCAACAAATTCTCAATGTTTTATACATTAATCCATAGCATTTCCATCAAAGGCCTGTGATATGTTGCAGTTAAACTCGGTGTGACATAGAACCTTATTTTTTCTGTCCAGAAAGCAGACAGTTAGACAGTTACATTCATTGTAGTAAACAGTGGTAAACCATAACTAAGTACATTTTCTTAAGTACTATATTTAAGTACAATTTTGAGGTATCTGTACTTTACTTATGTATCTCCATTTTCTGTTACTTTATATTTTGACTTTACTATATTTAAGAGGAAAATATTGTACTTTTACTCCAATACATGTATTTTATAACTTTATTTAGTGAATAATTTTTGGAATCAGGTATACAAAAGTATATTATGTCTTCTGTATAATCTATTGATAAATAGGACTATATAAAGTAACTCAAATTAAAAGCATGTGTTAATTAACATTAACTTCACCTTAACCAGCTGCAACATTAAATTGATTAACACAATAATGCATCAATAAATAGAAAACATTAATATAAAATGTATTAGATGGGTCAATGAGTACTTTTACCTTTACTTCATGTATATTTGGTTACTAATACTTTTGGACTTTCACCTAAGTAAATTTGTGGACTTTTACTTGTAACTGATTACTATTACACTGTGGTATTTATAAGCATCTCAGTACTTCTAAACACCACTGGTAGTAAAGACATTTTTCAGTTTTTGTAGTAAAGAAATAAATTAGGTCTCTGCTGTTCTGAGAAGATTATGAAAAATATCACATTAAATAGAAACAACATACAGCTTTCAGAAACCAATTATAAACCATTAAAGTCATTGAAGCAGTCTACAAAAGATATCAGGACAATTCACTGTGGTATGGATAAATAAAGAGTAAGTAACTGGTCAATGACAGGAACAGTCTTGTCGTTCTGTGAGCTTCAGATAACTCTGAGCAGTGGGCAAATACTGCCTCAACACTTGACCAACCGCAGCACACTCCCACCCAATGTATCGCTCTGGTGCTCAGAGCTGCTGAGGTGACTGACAGTAAAGGAAAGTCTTCCTAATCAATTCACTGAGTTTGGATACTAAACCTATCCCAGCTGCCTAGCTTAAAATATGGTGTCTGACTATGACATGCCTTATCAATCAAGGTGAATATCTCCTTTGTTGTGTAACATAAAGACGGTACCAGTCAAAGCACTTTTTATCTTTGAACCCATGTCTCAGTGGAGCTATAAATAACTGGCCTCTAAAACTCCACTCCGGCCTAGCTCATTAGAGTCTGGCATTACACAGAAATAATGGCCACAAGACTGGGTTTTATAATGAAGCCAGAATGAAAGCTATCTCAACACAGACTGGTAGAAATAATGTACATGCATTATTGGACTCAAATCACAAAAATACAGTTAAATATAGACATAAAAATAACAATTTCTTAAAAGTTGAGAACTTGCATGATTAGCTTTCAGGATATGACTCAAACCAGCCAGGGGGAGCCTTTTCTCCTTCCACTATTCCTCCCCACTGGCTCTGTACTCAACTGCATGATAAGCTTTACCAAAAGTGAGATTTAGCAAAGGGCATCTATGCAGAAACCTCCATGAATAACAGTGAAGTAAAGAAGCACTTTTTAAAAGAGAAGGAATGGCAATAATTGTCATGCACCCATTCCAGCTCATACTTGTAAGTGGTGATTTCCATGTGGCTACGACAGCTAAAGCCCAATATCATTCATTAATGCCCTGGCTCCTCATTACTGTCTCCTCACACTCTTGAAAGACTCATTACCTGCATAATGGAATAGTGCTTAGAACAGTCAGACCTTTTCTTAGTGTGAATTAATCACCTACACACACAGACAAAAAGGGAATTCTCACATTAAATATTAAGAAACTTCAAGCTCTAGCTTTCACTTTTTTAAACTTCTAGAAGGTGTACTTTCTTGAAGTGCACCGTCAGGGACATGACACTAGTATCATTGAAGACTGCTCTGATGTCTTTCATGTGTCTGCAAGGCTAGTGATGAAAAAAAGGGAAGCAAGAGGGAAGAAAGAGATACTTACAGTTGACTGTGACTTTTACTGTTTTGGTGTCAGGAGAGGCGATGTCATTTAAAGCGCTGCATTCATAGTCTCCAGCCTGGTCCCTTGTGATGCCAGTGATGTTAAGATATTCGCCACTGTCATACTTCCTGGCTGAAAATAGAAAGATGGAGTCAAAGTACTTACACCATGTCTATAAAGAATACAGAACTCTTCACACACATACACACACTTTCTACATACATATAGAAGCAGCAATATATACAATATATATTTCTCTAGTAAGGTTAGTGTGAGGAAAGCCCTCATCTGTAATAAACAGCTTTCAAGTTTAAGCCTCAGTAGAAGATGCAATGTGATCAGGTATTGTGCTGAATTCCTAATTACTTTCTCTGCATCCTAAAATAGCAGCAGATTAGCAGTGCATCCATTCATTCATACTGATTAGGTGGCAGGAAATAAAACAATGGTGTATTTCCAGTCATCTGCTCATTATTTGCTCAACTCCAGACCACGTTAGAGCTATTTCCAAGAAGACAGACACAATCAGTGGTTCATTGCACATGTCAGTGGTTTATCCTTAGTTAATATTGCCAAAGGTAGGAGCTTCACAGCAGAATGACTGGCATAGCAAAAGAGTGATACACTTAAAAAGCTGGTGGGCTCACAAATTCACACAAATATGTCCACTCTAACTAGGATAGTTACAGGTGATAGATGAACATGCATTGCTAAGAAGAACTGAAAGTATAATCTCTGAAAAGAAGCAATAACAAGAATGAATCATTCCAGTCATTCATCAAGTACTCCCTGGTCCCAACTTCTCATTTAAAACAATAAACTGAATATCTAAGTATATAAGTTTCAGAAACAAGCTTTTTTTAATACACTGTATTATAATGGTCTTTTCACAATTTTAGTAATGTCTTATATTTGTAAAGATTAATCCATATTGCAAAAAATACTTTATGAACCCCATATTAAAGCTTACCACACAGAGACAAAACAAATGTGTTCAGCCCAGTCCCAGTTTTAGTAATAAAAACCAATAAGCCACCTGCAATAATCACAAATATTATGCATCAGTATTCATTAATGATGTTAATTATAATATTTATTATGAGATATATAGTTAATGATAATATTAACTGGTTATAGGACCACAGTGGTCAGCTCCTTGTTTGTATTACAGTGACTGATTCCAACCCAGTGCTGCTCATTGTGAAATCTATCATATAACTTTTGGGATGGATTTGGAAGGCATAGGGATCAAGCAGAGTGCACAATCAAGCAAAACTGAGTTCAACATACTGTTCAGAAAGTCAGAGTGAATCCGTCCTGAGTCAGCAATATCTCATAAAAGAGGAGCCAGAATCAAGACAATCCGTGTGTCAGGAGTGGAAATACTGCCATTCTGTGCTGCCACTCTCCCCTGTAAGTGAGCTGAATTCTTATATAATGCTACCTCCTTACTCTGCAACCCCAGCGTTTTTGTTTTTTTTTTTTTTTAAATCTGCTAACTACTATGCCAAAATGTGAAACTCAAAGCATTGTTGATAATGAGCTTTCCCATCTCTTCTCACACTGACATGGTGGCAAAAATGGAGTCCAAAAGTCTTGGCAAAGATACTGGTGGCTACACAAACAACAGCAAAAGAAAGAAAATGTTTGAAAAACTGATCCATAAACAAGCACCGGATGAGTCTGAAAAACAGACCTGTTTATATGCCAAGAGTGCTCAGGGACAGACATAACACAAAAGGCTCTATTTTTGTTACGGTGCATGGCACATGGCTGGGCTTTGCACCACTGAAAAGGCAGATTTTACTGGCTGAACACAGATTGCGTTTAAAACTTTATTCCACTGATGTGGCAAGGAATGTAGAGTACAGTGTGTCACCCTAGCAATCAAATCAAATACTGCAGTGCAAGTTGGATGTAAAAAAAAAAAAGACCGGCATTTGTTTAGACTAAGTTTAAGAGGGTTGCAATCCACAGTAACATTCAACCTTGTATCTATGACTTTACCTAGGTGATGTCTGTATAAACAGACTTTGACTTTTGACTGTTATATTTTCTGAGCTGCTATGAAGTAAGTGAGGTCTAGATTGAAAGATACAGCTGATATGCCACAGTACTTACTGTCAACATCTGGCAAAACGTGAACCACCTTTATAGAGGACAAGAGGTACTAAGGAACAGTTTTTCAGCACTAAATTTAATAGAAAACTAGTTCATAGAGTTTTATTCTATTTTGACTTAAACTGGTTGGTTTAAGTGTGACTTATTCTTGCTGTGAGTTTAGTTCAGGTGACTGCCTGCATAGTACCCCTTGCTGAGATACAGTGGGTACGGAAAGTATTCAGACCCCTTTAAATTTTTCACTCTTTGTGTCATTGCAGCCATTTGCCAAAATCAAAAAAGTTCATTTTATTTCTCATTAATGTACACTCAGCACCCCATCTTGACAGAAAAAAACAGAAATGTAGAAATTTTTGCAAATTTATTAAAAAAGAAAAACTGAAATATCACATGGTCATAAGTATTCAGACCCTGTGCTCAGTATTGAGTAGAAGCACCTTTTTGAGCTAGTACAGCCATGAGTCTTCTTGGGAATGATGCAACAAGTTTTTCACACCTGGATTTGGGGATCCTCTGCCATTCTTCCTTGCAGATCCTCTCCAGTTCTGTCAGGTTGGATGGTGAACGTTGGTGGACAGCCATTTTCAGGTCTCTCCAGAGATGCTCAATTGGGTTTAGGTCAGGGCTCTTACTGGGCCAGTCAAGAACGGTCACAGAGTTGTTCCGAAGCCACTCCTTTGTTATTTTAGCTGTGTGCTTAGGGTCATTGTCCTGTTGAAAGGTGAACTTTCGGCCCAGTCTGAGGTCCTGAGCACTCTGGAAGAGGTTTTCTTCCAGGATATCTCTGTACTTGGCCGCATTCATCTGTCCTTCAATTGCAACCAGTCGTCCTGTCCCTGCAGCTGAAAAACACCCCCACAACATGATGCTCCCACCACCATGTTTCACTGTAGGGATTGTATTGGGCAGGTGATGAGCAGTGCCTGGTTTTCTCCACACATACCGCTTAGAATTAACGCCAAAAAGTTCAATCTTGGTCTCATCAGACCAGAGAATCTTATTTCTTATAGTCTGGGAGTCCTTCATGTGTTTATTGGCAAACTCTATGCAGGCTTTCATGTGTCTTGCACTGAGGAGAGGCTTCCGTCGGGCCACTCTGCCATAAAGCCCCGACTGGTGGAGGGCTGCAGTGATAGTTGACTTTGTGGAACTTTCTCCCATCTCCCTACTGCATCTCTGGAGCTCAGCCACAGTGATCTTTGGGTTCTTCTTTACCTCTCTCACCAAGGCTCTTCTCCCACGATTGCTCAGTTTGGCTGGACGGCCAGGTCTAGGAAGAGTTCTGGTCGTCCCAAACTTTTTCCATTTGAGGATTATGGAGGCCACTGTGCTCTTAGGAACCTTGAGTGCTGCAGAAATTCTTTTGTAACCTTGGCCAGATCGTGCCTTTCCACAATTCTGTCTCTGAGCTCCTTGGGCAGTTCCTTCGACCTCATGATTCTCATTTGCTCTGACATGCACTGTGAGCTGTAAGGTCTTATATAGACAGGTGTGTGCCTTTCCTAATCAAGTCCAATCAGTTTAATTAAACACAGCTGGACTCCAATGAAGGAGCAGAACCATCTCAAGGAGGATCAGAAGAAATGGACAGCATGTGAGTTAAATATGAGTGTCACTGCAAAGGGTCTGAATACTTATGACCATGTGATATTTCAGTTTTTCTTTTTTAATAAATTTGCAAAAATTTCTACATTTCTGTTTTTTTCTGTCAAGATGGGGTGCTGAGTGTACATTAATGAGAAATAAAATGAACTTTTTTGATTTTGGCAAATGGCTGCAATGACACAAAGAGTGAAAAATTTAAAGGGGTCTGAATACTTTCCGTACCCACTGTATATAGCCTCAGTAATAAACCCAGAGCTAAAGTTAAAACAGAAACAGATGGATTGGAGATTATCTGTTATACTAAATAAGCAGGTCTCTTGCTAATATAGGTTACCAAAGCTTGCACCTTTAGTTTTAATAGAAGACATCACTTCTTTGTCACAATTGTGCAGCTGAGTGGAGAAGGATTTTTTTTAAGAAGATCGAAGACAGAAGTCTGTGTTTATCATACCAGCCTGTCGTCTGTCTTGCAACAACTTATTATAAATTAAAAATGTTAAATTAATAATGTAATCTAATTGTCAGTTGTGTTTGCAAGAAGTAAATAAAGAAGTAAATCACTTTTGGTTAAGTCATAGGCAGAATTAAATGTGGATTTGAAATAAAAAGATACAGCACAGTTTAATTAAAATGAGATGGTCTTACTTACCATCTGTTATTTAACTGTTGAGGTATAATTTCAGCACCAGGCATTATATATATATTATGACTTAAGACAACATCAGTTCCATCTGCACTGGGGTATTGAAAATTTGCCACTGATATTTGAAATGTTTCTTATATTTGCGCCTTTACAGGTGACATCTGAAAACATCATGTAGACCATTAAGATTAAAGGTCACAGATGTGGCAAATGACTTTGGTTTGCTATTTGTTGCACTGTGTAGTGTTTGTCCTCTAAAAGGGATTAATATCTAGTGTTACTGGAATAGGACAGACTCCAGCCATTATAGACCTGTAACATTTCTTAACAAAATGTCTGAGAATGAAAAATGCAAGACATTGACACAGGCTAGTAAGATGTAAAGTTTTGAAAAAACCGCAAAAAAATTAAAAACACAAAACAGTAGAAACATGATGCTGAAGCTGATTACTAGTTAGAAAACTGGTTAAAAATAGCTGGATATGCCTTGCATACAGAGCACATGAGCACTAGACAAGCACTGGAGTAGAACTTACAACTAGTGAAGGTGAGTAGGTGGTTTAATTGCAGAGGAGTAATGGAAAACAGGTGAGGCAATCAGAGCATATAAAGAGCCTGGCAATGTTGGAAACAGAGGACAAAACAAAAGGGGAAATATATCAAAATAAAACTCATAAACAGGAAGTCGCCATAAATCATGACAATGCCTACAGATACCACATTCTGCAACTATTTTGAAAGTTGTGCTATCCATGCATATCACTACCATGACTTTGTATTTCATAATGCACCACTGATTTATAGAGAGAAGCAGGAAGTGCACATGTAGCTGCTGTGTGTGCCAGTAGGACCTTTGTGTCCACTGTACATGATACATTTGAAATGAGATATATTTATTTTAATGAATGTCTGCGTGTGATGGACTGGTGACCTGTCCAGGGTGTACCCCTGCCTTTCACCCAAAGAGAACTGGGATAGGCTAATTAGGCTAATTAGGAATAAAGCATGTATAGATATTGGATGGATGCATGAATGTCTGCCTATTGCTAAAACAGCATTTATGGATTTTTATGAACCATTAGTGACTATAGTATTCTCCAGCTGGCTTACTGTAGATAATAACCAGTTCTACAAATCACAGCACATGCACCAGTGTTTTATTGTAAAACACCTAGTAATGACTGCTCTTGAAAGATGCTTTATAACAACATTTTATTTACCTATTTATGGATTATAATAGAAGTGCAGACTTTCATAGAACTTAATGTCTTAGTGCCTTATGTGGATCCTATCCCACCCACCAAGGTGGGATAGGATCCAAGGATAGAAATGGGATAGTTGCACTACACTGTTGACCTATACAGTACTCTTAATGCACAGCTTCATTGTATTTCACTCTAATAGGGAATAATGACACTGAGTATGTGGAAATTCACTGTGTGTCTTTTACCAGGGGCATGAAATCAAAAGTACTGACCCATGACACTAAGTGTGCTTGGCGCTTCCAATACCATTTACCACACAACTAGTGCAAATGCAGAAAAGCAGAAGCAGAACTTGGTGTCACAGCCTAGGAAACACAATTAATCAGTTGGTTATACAGGTCATGTTCAAGCATTCAGCTGATCAATAAACATTAAATAAAAATTGTACTATATATGAAATATACTTTGCACTGTATGACTCATGTTGTGTAAAGGTAAAGACCTCATACACCTCTCCAAATTAAAAAATCCAGTGGTTTACCTGAGTTTTTAACTGGAGTTTTACATTTCAATTTAATATTAATTTTCACATAAGTCCTTCTTCAGTTGATTGAAAACTCCTATCTAAAACACCTCTAATGTAAAAGAGTAAAGATACATAAATTAAATAGCATTTTTAGTTAAATCTTCAGACAAACACTAGCACCAGGCTATTTCTGCATTTTATTTTAAATGGCAAAAACTCAAATTCGAAATCTTATCTTTGCCAGCAGAACACAACTTCACTCTACTGGACATATCTGTTTCACCTGATACTGCCTGATTTTATTTTTTCTGGTTTTCAAGGCCAGTGGTCTGATGCTGCCACTCCTGATCTGCAGTTGTACAACAACACTAACCAGACAGTGTTTTCCCTGTGGTTTCAAGCTGTTTATACTGTGGAAAGATGCCATTTTGGAGATCTAAATACTATCAGTATTTTGTGAAACTTACAGTTCCCTAGGAGGACCTTGTAGAAATGGCCTTCAAGATGAAAATGCTTAGACATACAAAACCGGTTATGGAAGCAGAGAAGCATGGCTGGAAAGTTAAAGGCTGCCAAGTGGAGGCTGGATGTAGAGGGTTTGTCTTCAAGTCATTATTTTTATTTTTATTTTTTATTGAATGCAATGAAAGGGAGGAGCCTAAAGCAAGCAGTGGAAAATAGGACAGGACAGCCAGCTCCAGTGAATGACTAGGGAGAAGAGGAAAGCTATGTAACTGGTGCAAGGATAGGTAAGTGTAGAACTAGTAAAGAGGATCGAGCTGTAAACTGCAACATATATCAGAAAATAGTGTTTTAGGAAATCCAGCGATCCACACTCCAATCTGGTCATTAGCGTTAATGCACCATAAATTTTGGTCAGCATCTGCCAGTAAGCTTTAAAGAGGAAGAGCTGCAATGTATGTTCAGAAGGTGACTCATTAGATAATGAGGACATGGTTGGTAGCAAGTGTTTGTTGCTTGAGGCAGGCTTGTGGTCCACTAGTTTTGAGATATCATTGTTTAGTGATAGCAGAAACAAGCTAACATGAGATTGTGTTAGTCTTATGAGGTTATTGAAATGTCTGGTGGCTAGGGAAGAATGTAACAAGTGAATTAGTTAGTGTTTGCCATGGCCTAGTTATTGTTTGCTAACAATACGACTAGCTGATTGGTTTGGGGTGGTCACAAGGGTGGTGATTCTAGGACACACTGTTGACCCTTTTTTGCATCATGGACCCAGCTCAACAAAACACCATTGCAGAGAGGGTGCCAACCTGATGACCCTGTTAGCTTGCCTGAAGTCTCACACCCACACAGAAGCTGCACAGGGTTTCCTAATTTAGTCCGGAGGAATTGCTATTGATATTTTTTCTTCTAGTAATATTAGTAGTATAGTAAGGTGACGAAAGAAAGTGTGTGAACAATGATAATGCTGATACTCATCTTAGTTACAGGGGGCTTGAGCTATCTTGTTACCCCTGAGTATATTTAACCATACCAGTGGACTTTAGCTAATGGGATGGCCGGCATTGTACCCACATTCTGCAGTGGTTCTGGTGATGTCACTGCATGTGCAGTTTATGATTGAGTTGGAGAGTGGTAGTGCTTGTTTTGAAGATTTGTGACAGCATGACCTCATACCTTTGTTTGGGGCCACATAAGAGGTCAAGCAACATTTAATCTAGATCTGCAGCTTCCATAGAAATGCTCATCCATTTTTTTGGCACATTCCATCGTATAGTGGTAATGAACTAAAATAATTTTATTTCATTTCATTCCATTTTAAAATGTTTTTTTTAATTTTCAGGTAACAACAAGCCGTATATATAGCATGACTGTTACAAAGTGAGGAAACATCAGGAACTGTAAAGCTCAAGGACCAATACATGGAAACTGCAGTGAGTTCATTAATGCTACTAACAAGTGTAGCTTTAATGGAAAAAAATTGCATGCAAAATATGTTACCTACAATATGCTTGGTTGACCATATAGTACAGTATAAAGCAGCATCTTTTTGGTGCTTCCAGTAACTGGTTTCAAAATGTGAACCCTGCACTTGATTCAATATTGGCAGCCAGAACATAACTGCCAGAGAGAGCTCGACATCAGTGAACAGAATGGTTAAATATATACTGATATTGTGCATGTGTTCCCCATTCATTCATTCATTTCAATGTATTTCTAAGTATAAAATACAATTGAAACAGCGAGTAAATTAGCTGTCTATGACTTAATTATGCACAATACACAATGTTAATAGACACTTTTCATTTTCTTTCATCAAAAATTCCCAATGGGAGCATACATACTAGGTTCATCTGCACGGATTACTGATAAGCTTTATGTCATGGCTGAAATTTTTGACTTGTCATAGCAGATGAAGTACAGGTATAATTAACAAGTTTGATCAAATTTATATCCTTGTAAGCCTGCGTGCACAATTCCAGGACCTTAGAACTGGTATTTCTAAATAATTTGCAGCCATTGCTAATGTTATCATTCATATAAATGTGAGGCTCATTGTAACTGGCACAATCCTAAAAAACAGGTGTGAGCAATAATGACTCCTATGTTAAACAGTATCCTTCAGTGATACCCACACATGGCATGCAGGCTTCCAATTAACATCACAGAGCTAAATATTCCAGTTTGCAAGTGCTCACACACGTGGAGAACGTGAAAGAGCACCACACTGGTGATTCAGCATGAACATATCTTGAAGTGGCACTGTTAAAATGGTCAAACATTTGTTAAGGCTTAAGATTATTCAAAATGAATGAAATGTGTGGGTGATAACATCATCACCATCATTACATCAATTCTATCAAGCTCACAATACACCAACTAGCATTATCAGATGATCTTTACTAATAGCAGTTCATACACGTTAGGCAGTAAATTTAAGGAGGTAGATGATTAACTGTTACCATGCAAGTCTGTGTATAAGTGCATGCAGGCAGAAAATCAGAAAAATATCTTTAGCTACATTCTGCAATGTCTGGCATCAGCAAGAAGCATAAATCAATCAAGCAGAGCACATTGTAGGCAGGTACAGAGAGGACTTGTCTTCCCACTGAGTTGTGATTACGATCGGAGAGAACATTGTAAAGACATGGCTTACTCACAGTTTTTGTATTTTCGCTGCCAAATTAATTTTTGCACCACAGCCAAATACTGTTTCTAAGCTGGAATAAAGACATCCAGAAAACACAAAAACAGTCCTTCCTATATGAAGTGAAGACTGGATATATTGTATAGGATAAAAAACTAAAAAAGATTTAAAAAAGACAGAAAAAACAGAATAAAGGCAAATAAACAGAGATTTAGTTTGCTAAATGTGAAGCTAGAGGGACTGTTGTGTTGATCCTAAAATATGTAGGTATGTTTTGTACACACACGCACACACACACACACACACACAAAGTATCAGGTGTAAAAAAAGTAATACAAGATGTACTGTTTTTTGTAAAGTCTTATACTATTCCATTTACTTTGTAATTGAGTGTTTTCCTCAGCAGATGTGGGCTTATGTTTGAACAAATGTATAAATACATATCTTTAAAAAATTGTCACGTTTCCATTTGAAAAATCAAATTAGGCTGCAGTCTTTCTTGATAAATAAAAGCCAATATTTTTTTTCATGCAGGATCTCGTTGCATCATCCTGCCCAGGCTGCAAATGGTATTCCTATTGATTACAGAAGGAAGGAGGCTTTTTAAAGGTCACACAAGCCATTAAACAAGAACCCCATCTTTGCTGTATACTTTCAAGAACATTATATCCTGAGTGATCAACTTTGACATTACAGTAAACAAAAACAGACATAAAATTATGTATCTTGGAAAATATGAAAAATAAAAGATGCATGTCTCAGGGAAGGAAACCTCCATGGCTGGTGTAATGTAAAACTACCAAGGGGCTTAAGATGAGTTGTGTGTGAGTGCATGCTGAGAGATATTTGAGAAACTCAGAGGCTTCTCTTACCTGAGGGAGATGTCACTCCAAGCAAATTAAAAAAATCACAGCAAGGTTAATTTTGCATTCAGTGCCAATGCTGGCTAAGTGCCGCCGCAGTAAGCAATTTCCCTCTTTGTGTAGGGAAGCTGTGAGTACACTTCCTTCAGGGCTGCAATACACAGATAGGGCAGGCATCGCAAAGAATCCATTATAGCATAGAGCAGCATTTTCTACATCAATCTATCCTTTTAACTCCTGAAAATGGAGAACAACCCACGCTACTTCATTGTGCGCTGCTGCTGGCCCAAACTCAAGGTGTAGGCCAGAGCCAGGGGTAGATTCAGACTGTGTGCAGGGCCTGTCTAAAACACCGGCTGTTAGCCTGACTTGATACATAACCCCAACCCTGCTCCCTGGCTGTCAGTCCCAAGCCACTAACATCCAGAAAATGGAACTGAGCCAAAGGAACCTTAAGTTATGTCTCATCGGATGTGTTGCCACCTCTGCCACCCATGGAATTACCTCACTATTACTTTCTGTGCTGACATATTTAGCAATGCATGTTGAGAGGCAAATACAATTTCAGAGATCTATGTGACTGTATGATTGGAAAACTAGTCAAGACAGGACTGCGAACAGCACAGAGTACTTAGCACAAGCTTAACAAGTTTGTTTTGTTTCGTGTATTAGAATTTATGTATAAAACAGTTTGACTGATTCCAGTAAAATTAAACCATTATGTCAACAAGAGAGATTTCATTTGTAAACTTAAAAGTTGTATTGTTTAATTTACAAACACTGAAGTGGTAGATATGGAGTTGAAGATGTAATGAATAAGTGCTACATAAAATGGGTACCACTAGACACTAAAGTTGTCTATCTCTGATGATTTAAATCGAAATATGAAAAATTTATTTTACCATAATGCTGGAACATACTTTATGTAACAACTGAACAAAATTTACTCAATAACACAGCTCAACTGTGCGCAGTGTTTAATTAAGTGTCTTGGCCACCACAGTGCACGGAATTGAATCAATCTGTTGAGCTTGTTGAGCCAACATACGAATACACTGAAATATGTAGGTGACTACAAGAACATAAAACAGATATTATAGTAATTGTATTTTACTTACTGAATGCATTCAGAATCATAGCTATGAAGGAAGTATTATAATGATGTAGAACATTTTAGAACAATATCACAAATACAATAACTAAATTTTACCACCCACTTTTGCACAAAATGGGAAGGAAGTATTTTGTGGACATTTTTGTTAGTACTTAGAAAAGTTAAATATGAACATGTATATATATAAATACGTCAGACTGCTGTCTTTTTCACTCCAGATACAAAAGTGGTCTGATTGCCCAAAGTAAAAAAAATCCTGTACTGTTGCAACAAATATTTGGTTACTTGATTAATCTACAGTATTACATCTATTCTTATAATTGATTATCCCGAATAATCCTCTATAATTGTAAACTGAATATACTTGCACTGTGGACTAGTCAGCCAAATCTGACATTTTATATAGAAATGACTTACCTATCATTTGAGAAAATACTCAACAGATTAATCAATTTTGAAAAATAATATCAATAAAAACTTAGTAGTGACCCGTAAATTCTTGAAAATCTTCATCATTTTAATTTAGGAACTCCTCTAAAAGACACTGGGGAAAGAAAGGCTGCCTGGAAAGGAATCATCTATGGCTGCCAACTGCCATTAAATATGTGTACCATGGCAGTAACTCAATATCACATTTGAGTTAAAAAAGGTCTGCTATTCATCATGTTACAGACAGTCCAATAAAGCATATGCCCATTGAGCACCTCTTTACTTAGCAATACTCAGTTCAACAGCTGAATAGGGAAGTGTTAGACACGGCTCCTGCTGTTGATATCTGAAATTTTAAATGCCTAGCCTAACTCTTTATCTTTCACCTCCCATTGTGTTTAAAGCACGCTCAAGTGTCAGCCACTAAACTGCGAATCAGTTCATTACAGACTATGAGAAAAGGAACCCCGTGCTGAATGAGAGATTCATAGTGAAGAGACCACCAAAAACTTGCTTCACATCTCCTAAACAGCTGCCAGATTCTAGCGCAACACAGCAGGCACAACTCAAAGTATGAAACACTGATATGAAGTCCAGTTTGAATAATTCATAGCACCTTTCACACAGAAACAAACTGAGCTAGTGCAGGTATGCATTGCTATCGCCACTTAGTTGAGGACCAAGCAGGTTCTGTTGGACTCAGCTATATACGTAAGCTGCAGTACACATGCTGTAATGAGTTGCCAGAGAATGCTCCTGTCGGTTTCCTCTGGGTGTGTTTTGGTGAGGACATGTCTCATGCACTTAAAGGCAAAAGGCAAAAGAAAACATACACAGTACAGTATGTAGTTGGTAAATGTAAAATAGCTGTGTGAAAAGAGGGAAAATATGTATGAGCTCTGTGCTATCACAGGAAACAATCAAATGTGTATTCTAGTCAGCCTATTTAAAGGTCACAATTCCCATCCCATGGATTCAAACCTCAATAAGAAAAGCTTATCAAAGCATTAGCAAAGCAATTTTGCCCACATCCACCTAACCAAACCAGAGTGAAAGAGACTATGTTAAAGGATATTTCATCCCCCTCTCTATGACCCCAGGAAAGGTGATGAGGAACCATAGCACAGTGCTTCATGCATAGGCAATGGTATGGTGTCAGCTATGCAACATGTCATCATAACTATTAGCAGAATAAGTAGGGATGTTAAGTGCTAAATAAGAATTAAAAAGTGGCTTCTGGGGGTATTACAAATGTACTTCAATGTATATATATATTAGCATCTCTCATTTAAATTTAGTTTTTGTTTAACCATACAAGTTGATTCAGAAAATGTTTTATTGGCATGAAAAGCCTGGGGAAGGAGCTGCAGTATCAAAAATGATTGCCTTGATGCACACAAACTAGGCAGCTTCTCTTGAATTGTTTTGAACTGACTGGAAGAATCAGAGGTAGAATCCTTGCTCAAGGGAACATCAGCAACGGTTGATAAGGGAAGGGAGAGCATGAAACAATAACTTTGCACAGCCAGATTTCACTGGCTGATAAGAGGACTCAAGTAAGCTTTTCAATCATAAGCAACCTTATCCTGCTACAATCACCCCAAACTCCTGAGGCCTTCACTGTCAAGCAAAATTTTTTACATGGTTAATTAAACTGTTACACAAGACAGCAGTGACTCTTTAAGCACATTAAGCTCAAGACGTATGCTACTGCCATTCCCTTTCTTGGCACGATGTCAACAAAGATTATCCATGTATTACAAGTACTTCAGTTTGCATTTCTCTAATTGAAGAATATGCATTGACTTCATATGCACACATATTGAGCAAAATAATTATCTCAATAAATAGCTCATAGCCACACTTCACTGGATGCGCAAAGTTTATTATTAGCTGGCAGTTTGCTGGTTGGCAGGAGGAAAAGAGAAGGAAAAAAACCAAACACAAAACAGAGTGGGAATAGAAACTTGACAATCAGTTAGGGCAATTTATCATTCTGTCAAACTTCACGGACTGCTGCTGTACAGTGCTATCTACAGTGCGAAAAATCTTCAGCCCTAAGCCAAAATGGCTGAGTGTTGAAGAGAGTGAGGCTAGCAAATAATATAAGTCATGTAGACATGTTTGTCACTTTGCAGCTACCTGCTTGGCCTCATCAATGAAAATTATTATGCCTACCAAATACAAATTGGAAAAAACTCTGCTTGGAGTGTTAATCGGGTCATGTTTCAATATGGTTTATGATACAAAACCCACACAAAAATTGCTATTTTTAATACAGCAGTTTTTCTTACAGATTGTGTTCAAAATTAAACTTCAACATAAGAAAATGCATGCATATAATGAAAACACAAACAGAGTATATTCACAACTTAACGTCTAGAATAAAAATATCACAAACAGACAAAGCACATTTGCCATTTTAACAAGATTCGATCTGATGACTGGTTATCAGTGTTTTGTAACCCTCGAGAATTTCTGTTGTGTTCGAATTGCAGAATTATATTGCAGAATTATTATTTGCAGCATATTTCTTTAAGGCATGTATGGTATAAAACCAGAAAAGTATAACATTTTGCGAATATTTAGATTGGTTACAAACACCACTTTCCAAAGAAAACATGACATTGTGACAATAACTTTTAAAACACTGATATATCAAAGATAATGAATCTTTCCAAAAACCCCTATCAATCTTAGGAGTTAGATTTTATAAACATCCTAACTATGATAATATGTCCAGGATGTACCCCTGCCTTCCACCCAAAAGAGAGATGGGATAGGCTCCAGCAGATCCCTGTGACCCTGGTTAAGGAATAAGTGGGTATAGAAAATGGAAGGATGGATAGTAGTCTTATGTTTTGTCCAACAATAGTTTGTTGAATGTCAGCTTCTATTTGAAGGGGTTATTCACACCTGTGATAAATTTCCATGTTTCCATATGCTGTGATTGCATAATCAGGTTGCCTTTGCACTCGCTGGAACAGATTACTCTGCATATCCAACAGATCTAATGGAATTACATCCTATTACAGCTCTTCAGTTATGCCATGTTCTTTGGACAAATCACCCTCACTACAATAACCTGCTAAAAGATCCAGTGGCAAATGGCTTCTTTTCTGATGTGCAGGGAGACAGTCTGTGATTATACTTAGTCCCAGGTCCTTTCATTTGACCAGCATATCATTTACTCCCTGGCATACTTCAAAGTGTGGGCACTTCAAAGTAGAATGAGTGACTGCCACTCGGACTCTGAGGATGGAGCTTTTGATCATCTTCTGAAAACTCCCCTAACACAATCAGGGCAAGCACACCAGAGTGGAGGATTTGACAGCCATAAGATAAATGCAGTCATCCTCTGAGCTATCAGATAAGCACAGCATGCTCTAATCCATTAATATGAAAATGAAGGAGGCCTAGAATTGGCTAGGTGGTGGCTTTGCAATACCAGTTAAATGCTTTGGAATGAGTTTTCAAAGGGAGCATTCAGAATTCAAAGCACTTAATGGTGTATGTGTGCCCAGACTAGCTGCTACCTAAATAAATTATAATGACAATAATAAAGATATTCATCGTTAAGGCACCTTAATGATTTAGTTTACAAGCTGCCAAAGCAAAGGGGAGGTCTACCTGAAGTAATGAGAAATCCTCAGTACTCAACATCATGTTATATTGATTGTTACAATGTGACTACTGTTTTATAAGCAAATAACAAAATCCATGGCTTGGAGTATCTTTTAAAAGTTTTGAAAGTCTAATTTTTAAAGTGTAGAAGCAAAGAAGTGAGAAGTAGTAACATTTCAGGAATATGTTTAATTTTTTAATATTAATACTTGAAAGTTATTCTAATAACTCATAGATATATTAATAGAGATCTAAAGAATTAGAAAAGTCACAGAGGTGGATAAGACTACAGAAGAAGAAAGCATTGTTTTGTATATATTGTTAACCTTAGATCAAATATCTTAACATGATTAATGTATCTTAACATGGTTAATGTAGCTTTCTAGAAAATATCAGTCAGTATAACCAGGCTGTGTTCTGTAGATTGTCTGCTGATTTTAAAGTTGGGAGTTCCACAGACTTCACATTTGATTATTTTTTAGCATGGACTTAGTTTTGTTATTACAAATTTTGTTCAAAAGATAAACCGTTTACTGATCTTTTCACTCAAGCAGAGACAGCTCTCACAGCTGGATGGCTTGGAGATAGGAGGCATAAAGGAGACAGGTGGGTGCGATAGGGGCTTATAAATGAGCCTGCATCTATAGGACTGGAGCCCATAAACAAGCTGTGGGTAGTAATGGTCTTTCATTTGTGTTCTTGTGTATTTTTCTGGCCACGAATGTGGTGTGGAACTGACAATTGACAGGCTGACAGTAGCAACACTGCTGTAAAAATGTAAAACTCTAGTGTAATAATAAAACACTGAGATTTCAGCAGATAGAGTAAAAAAAAAAAAAGATCATAAAATTTACCAGACACAGGGTAGCTGCGTAACTAGCCAGTTGTAGTCAGGTATCCGCAATATTGTACTGTACTGTGTGTTCACTTATTATCCCTCTCCTTCTCCATACAACCTCTTTTCTTCTTTTTCTATCACCTAATGGTCCCATCAATGCTTCCTCATTTCCTCTCCCTATTCATCCTTCCATTCGTTCATTCATCCATTTATCCATCCACCCATTCATTAGCATAGGTCTGTGAGAGGTGAAGTGAACTCACCTAATGGGGTTATGTGTCTCCAGGAAATGGTTGGCTCAGGTTTCCCACTGGCTGTACAGATGAGCGACACATTGCTGCCCTCATTTACTGTGATGTCAGAGGAAATGTCATATATCTTGGGAGGAACTAGAAACAAGAATTAAAGAAATATACAGAAACAAGGTTAGCATTTCAAATCTGCAACATCCACCAGGATAATCTATATATAATATTACATTATACATATAGAGCCAGATACCGGACTGTGTGTTGTAGTTTTGAGTTTGAAAATATATGCGCTACTCAATTAACCCATCACTTTAGATACAGTCAGAGTGTGTCAAAGTTCCGGTCTTTTCTCTGTGTTTTGGCTGTTGTTATTTCCTTTGTTAAACCTATAAACTGTCAGTTTCTCATCGGGTCTCTAGATATCTTTCACTTACTTCCCTTGCCCCCCTTTCCTGTCACCTGACTCTGCTCACCTGCTCGCACGTTTTTGCTTCCCTCATTAGCACCCAATTACTTATACCAGCCAGTTTTCCTTTGCTATTTGCCAGGTTGTCTATTGAGCCTTTGCACCTTAGTGTTTCAGCAATTTTTCATACTGTTCCTTGTGCTTCTCTGGTGTTTGGATAGCTATTTAGGACACATCTTGGATTTTTGACTTAGACTTTTTTGTATTTCTCCTTTGGGCTTATTGCTGAGCTTGGACTGATTACATGTTTTTGACCTCTGACTGGATTCAGCCTTCCTGCTCAGCCTGAACTCATAATAAGCCTTGTTTTCTTACAAGTAAACATTAGCCTGTCAAGATAACCAGGCTGCATTGAATGGTCAGTCACTTATAGTTTATTGTGTCATGCACATACAAAAATCTCTGTTCCCCATGGACCTGCTGTGTTGAAACATTTTTCAGGAATAAAGCTGACAAACAGCTTACATTACATCAGTCACTTCTGTCCCACATAAAACCAGCCATGCAAAAGATTTCCTAAAACACAGCTCAAATTTCTTATAATCATTCACCCAGAAGAACTCATCAGAAAAGGACATTTTACTAGAAAACATCACCCTTAAATCATTGTATAATGAGCAATAAAACATGAAATGGACTTCATCTTCACTGTTACCTAAATGATAAACTCTTTTTTTAGGGAGACCAGTAAACCTGCCAGGTTATATGAGCAATGGTAATGAAACTGAACATAACAGTACATGGATTTTTGGCTAAATTCTGCTTCACACAAGGCTCTACATTGTAGTTGTTCTTAAGCTGATGAATTAACTGAATAATTAATACCCTCCTCAAAAGTGGGATGTTCATCCACAACAAAATCAAAATATTTATAAATTAGCTCTTATACAATAACACTGTTGACGTAAGAGCTAAGTCTGTGTCTGCTGTGCATGATAAACCAATGTCGTTTTAAAACAATGAAGTCATAAATATATTTAATTTGTTTTTTTTTCCAGTTAGTTAAATTTATTATGAGCAGTGATTAAGCTGTTGACTGTAACTATGTTTAATATTTCCTGACAGAGCTTGGCAGAGTCGGTTAGTCCCACCCACAAAGGCATCAGTCGGCTTAGTTGTTTCTCAAATAGCTATTCACAAGAACAAAACCAGACCTTTAGAAGACATGTAACAAAAATTGAAATGTGGGCAGTGATTCATATGTCAGGAGCCAGACTACATTTTAGGTGGTTTGGAGGCTGCGCATCATAAATCCAAGTAAGACATGCTGTCTTGGCCAAGTCTTCCTTGAAAAATAGGTTGGTAACCTCAATTGGATTTACCTAGTTAAATAAAGGTAGTCTTAAAAAAGTCCCCCAAAACATTTTTTTATATAGAAGAAAAGTGAGGTTCTTTTTTATTGAGGGCAGCTCATCAACAGTCCCCGCTGGACATCACTTACAGTCGTAATTGGCAAGTTTCTGGCCATTTAAATCCTCTTGGAGCTTTGATGTTAAAAGCTTTGGTATTTAGGCTGCTCAAAACACACACAGACACACATGCAGCCACCCACAAAGGCAGTTAAACATTCAAATAAGCACACATGTAGGCCCTTGTGCACACACACACATACAGGCTTATAAGACACAATTTTAATCGGGAAGATTTAAATCTCTGAGGGAGCTTTTCTGCAGTGGACTGTGTTACACAGTAATGGCTTCTCAGTTGTCTGAGTCTTCCACCTATTCCACCCTCTGATCCCTCCTGATGCCTGCTAACAAATAACAAAGGAAAAGTTGATTTGACAATTTCAGAAGTTTCTCTTTAAACCCACCCAAACCTCTTTTGAAGTCACACTTGCTCTTTTTCACTTAATTTTGACTACAATACAGAAAGTGTTACTAAGAACATAATGTATCAAAATAACATAATTAGATCCAAATTCTTGCTTGTCTTCCTTCCTCAAATACTGTAAATCAAGCAAAACAAAGTACATAGGAAACAATGTTTACTGCACTGTACAAGTAAATTAAACATATGTGGTCTGGACACTATAAAATGCACTACTATAAAAACTCTGAATCGATCATCAACATTAAGGTCATAAACATTGTGTTATAACTGGAATGCACTTGTGAGAACTTATTGCATATTATAAGCGATATAGTGTAGATGTATCCTATCAAATACAGGATAATGCAACATTAAATGCATACTCATATAACTGCAGCTTCTGTGGGTCTTGAAAAAATCTCCTTTGATTCAGAAATGGTACCAATCCGACATGTACTGAACCAGCCAGGGACTGGCACAATCCACATTGATATGAGGGAATACCAAAGAAAACATTCTCAGCACTGGAGTTTTCTATTTTGTAGGGGGATAGGCAGCATTTTTGATCAACAGATCTGGATCTAAATGAGATGAAAGTGGCAGACCTTCAGTGGGAGAGGACCAAAGGCGATGTTGAATTGAGGTTATTGCTTGTCAGAGTCCTGTGTTTACTTGCTGTAGGACCCCAGTGTTGACACATCTCCTCAGTGTCTGATAGCACAAAATTGAAAATCTTGGGATTGTCTACCGATCTTATCTCTCCTTGGCAGGGACGAAGAGGTTTTCAAAGGTTCCAATGAAGAGTCCTTCGTTTTTCAGTTGAGGGCTACTGTAGCTCAATTGTTTTACTGTTGAACACTGCTCGCTCTAGCTGAGTATAACGAGTGAGTGAAATAAACAGAATAAAAGATTAATACAAAACATTCAAACTTAAAATAAAATGGCACAAACTTTTATCACCTTCAGACACAACTTACACACTATCTCACTACCTGAGGCAATGTGAGTTATGCTACATAAACCTTGACATTTTAAAGAATATTTATATTGTCAGAGTATAGTTTTCTTTCAGTATTTGTAAGATCTGTTGTATTTTACCATTTTAAGGTAAATGAATTGTAACCCTTTAGTACTTTAAGTTTGGTTTTGGCTTATCTTTTAATTTATAGAACTTTATGTTAATTTTCTTTTGTTTGTTTATTTCTGTTCTTTGTGTTGAATGTTACCCTAGCAGGTAAATTCCTAGCAACCATTGAAAATTACTGCAAATAAAGACTAATTAAAACTGTTTTAGCTTAAAAAAAAACAGTTAGACAACAGCTGTACCTGAATATTACCATATTTTCTGGACTATAAGTCACACTGGAATATTAGTCATAATATGAACAGAAAAAAACACATATAAGTCGCTTTGGTGTATAAGTCGCATTTAAAATGTTACCAATTATAGTGTAAAGTAGCCTATGAAGAACGAAGGCCAGGCATAACAACAACAAGTTACTCGGATGAGTAGTGAAACATTTTGACTTAAAAACTAGAAGTCCAGTTGCCATGAGTCAACCTCTAGATAAATGTTTTTACTTTTTCGGCGGTACGGTATTATATTCAGTTGCGTCAAGAGTGCCAAGAATGTAATTTAATGCTAAGGACTAATCGACAGAATGACAGTAAATTAACACATATAAGTTGTTTCACTGTATAAGTCGCACAAAAAGCCAGAGTGCTAAAAAAAAGATTTATAGTCCAGACAAGACAGTAACTTCACAATGTAACTGTCAATTATGATGAAAATTCATGTGTATCCTTGAAAAGCAAGAATATATATTGTGCAAGGAATAATGACAAACTGATAGAATGACTTTGGACAAATATAATGAATAAACAAAATATGATTCTGCCATCTGTTGTTACTAAGTTAAAATAAATAAAGCATCTTAGACAAAATCTTACATAAGTGGGAGCCTCGTTGCTAGGTTACAGTGTGGAGACACTGAAAGCTTTGTTGCTGAGGGGCTATAGGATGGACACTTGATATTGAAGGCTGAAGGGGATTTCCATTTGGCAACCAAAGACTGAAATCTATTTGAAATTCCAAATCCACTGATGAGAAAATCAAGTTATTAAATTCCTGCAAGTGTTACTTTTTTGCGTGGTGGCACCTGCTTACAGGGTAATTTCTGAATTAATTATAATAGTTGGTAATATACATGTTGATTAGAAAAGTAATTATTTGTGTATGTGTCTACTTAAAACCAAATGGGTTATGATTTATGTCATTTTCTCCACTGTTCAGTATGTATGTATTTAGTTTAATACATCAGCGGGCACAGCTCCATACGCCTGTGCACATGTGCCAGCACAGGGCATGCTGGGACCTGTGCTACAGCTATTAATTCCTTGCTTTTTATATAAACGGCATCCTGTACAGTGACAAACCCACAAGTCTGAGTCTTACTTATGCCAGTCAAATCAGAAAATGTATATGTATTTGTATATATTTGTTATCTTTTATGCAAGAAGATGGGAGTGACTTTATTTAATTACATTACACCAGTTTCACAGAGGTAAGCACATGCGGACAGGTGGTTGGTCATCATGGTGTTCATATCCACGAAAGAATAAATGGCTATTCAGAACATGGGTCCCAGTGCTTGCAAACATGTGTAGGCACATGAAGCACCATTCACAAATGCAAAGTGCTTTTATTAATGCCTTTAACACCTGCTATGACATCAAATTATGTTGAAATAGGTATAAAACACTGAAAGGTGGACAAAATAAGACAAATCACGACCCACTTGGCTTTCAATAAGTGAGTGGCAGTGTGAATAGCATTGTAATGTTCTGTCAACACAGCAGAAATGGTACAATCTTAACCTTATAGCAAGGATAATAGCAGTGAATGTTGGCAAAGATTGCTTTACCATTATCGTACCTGAAAGCGCTGAAGCTATTTCACACTGCTATGATGCAGACTCTGTGCATAAATGTAAATCATTTGCACATCGAATTCAACATTTTGTCTTTAATTTCCTTCTGTAATAGAAAAATCCACCTGGATTCGATGAAAATTAAACTGTATCTAAAGGCAGCGTCAGTGATGCCAGCGTTTCTCTCTTAGTTTAATTGATACCATGGATGTGGCAGACAGTATATGTGAAGTGGGTGGTTTAAGACCGTTAAAAGAACGTTAGTCCCACACTTCAAAAAGCAACTTAGGAAATTCTTTGACTAAGTCTATCCTGAGAAGTGTGTGACTCATATGTACATTTTCATTTTTCTTTGACAGGTACAATGATTTTTCCTGTAACACTGACACTCAGTCAAGCACTGATGCTGGGTCTGAAACTCTATGATGCAATGAAGATCAATATATTCAAAAGCTAAAAAAAGATCTAACAGTATTGATGTAATGAAATTCTCCGTAGCCTGGGAAATCCTGGACCCATCAGTATGCCATATACACATAGTTCAATATTTTCCAGTTTAGGCAACTAATTTTTTTAGCTATTGATAGTCGTTATAGCAAATGCGTTAAGGTGCTGTATGGACTTAGAGCAGAGAAAAGCAACTACTTGGGTAGAGCATTTTCAAAAAACACTGTGGTCACATATAAAATGCAAATTATTCATATGGATATTCATTCTTGCGAAAAGGTTTTCTGCAATGTTGTTGTTGGAATCCTCCACTACAAAATTCTTGGTTACCACATTACCTTGAAAGCCTGAAAAGTCCATTACTATAATGTTTTTCTAGGGTGCTTCTCTCTGACTGCTCTATACTTTCCCTTTTACACCTCTTGACACATCAGTGACGGTCGTGACTGTTTTCCCCCTTCAGTAACAGAAGACCATAACCCTTCCCTCCATACCTACGCACACAGCTTGTTGTTTTCTTTGCGTGCTAATTCATTAACGATGCCATGATTGTCATGTTTGCCCATTCCTCTCTAATTTCCCCTTCTCCAGCCCTGCAGGAGGTACTGAGAGTGAGCTGCCACAGCTGATCTGGGCGGCGTCATCTCCCTTCTGGCAGACGCTTCGGGTGAATAAATAAGACTCTAATGACGCCACCTTGAATTACGGAAATGCTTACAGCTGCACTATTAAAATGCAGGGGTTTTCTTCTGGAACTCATGCACACAACTGGGCTCTTCTATGAAATCTGACAGGCTTCTACAGAATGACTTCTGCTACCAAATTGCAGAACCCCATTACTGGCTAAACCTACTGCCATCCAGCTTTCCAATTAGAGCATAGAGGGGAAGACTGGCCACTTGTTATAATGGACAGCTGTATAGGTGCTGGGGAGGTAGAGATGTCACGCAGAGCTGAGAGGAAGGGAGGGAGGGAGATAGAAAAAGTAAGAAATTCCTTCATTTTCTGTAATTCAACTCCTTCATTTGTCATCATTGCACCGCAGAAATGAACAAAGGTGTAGTACTTGCCTCAAGCGTATTTCCTGCCCAAACACTACGATGTACTGGTCTTATTAAAACACAGATGCTTACTGATCTAAGGACAGATCATCTTTAATCAAAGACAGGCAGCACTTGGAAATTGAATTAGGGGCAAATTTGAGTTTTACTTTCAGCTTTCGGTGAAGAAATCGTTAGGAGATCTTTACATGGGTACTTGTAATTCTAAAATTACCTCTCCAAAGCTTCCCAAAACCGAAGGTTGTTAGTGATGACATTGATACAGATGGATTATAATATACCTGTAAAATATACCTGCATTTCTAGGACATAATATACACTTCAGTAATGAGACAGTTCCCACAAAGCTATCCCTGAAGGTTTTCAATTCCCTTTCCTGACTCCAGGCAGCAAAAAAGAACCAACTTCCAATCCGTTAATTAGGTGTCAGACACAAAAACTAAACATAAACAGTGACAGATTATATTACTCAAAGGGATTAGCTCCATTTGCAGTGTCATATAGCAGGCATAGATAATTTTTTGTGCTTAACTTTGTAAAAAGTTCATCTGAATTGAAAGAAAAATCTGTCATTCAAGTTTTTTTTACTGCTGGTGACAAAAACATTTAACCTCAGTGGCTAGAAAATCCTTGGTCATCCAATTTATCCATTTTTTTGATTTAACGATAGCTGTCTTTGCTTGTCACACCATTATTTCATGGCCCTCAGGCTAAATAAGTTCACTTTTAATGTACTGTACAAAATCTTCAAACTTATGTGTGATGGTAGAGGAAGAAGGCTGATTTATTGGATATAAAATGTGTTCCAGGGACACTGACTGCATGGTGTGTGTTTCTGTGTGCATGCACATGTGCCTGCAGTGTGCGCTTTGAAACAAATAACATACATACAGCACTTGACTCCCAGCCCATAAACTTTGAAAGTCATTCTAGCTTTACCTCCAATATCACCTGCTGCTCTCCCATAGTGTTATTAAACATATCAATCTCAATCATTTTCACCAGAAAAACACACACAACCATACGCCAATAATAAAAAGCAATAAAAATGTTGGGGGGGGTAAAAGCTATGTTTTCTTTTCTTTCCATTTATTTGAGCCCAGCAGCAACAGAAGAGTTGGACTAAGTGCTGAAATAGCCAGGCCAAGACATAAAACCTCATCAGCCCTTATTGCGTGTCTGTTTTTGGCATCTCTTCATCTTCTAAGATCTCCTTGTGGCTAAGATGTTTGGTAGGTTAATAAAGAATATATGAATTTGAGAAGTACCATCAAAAGTATAAAGACACAAATAGATTCCCAGCAACTACACATTAGCTAATGAACTTTACTTTGTAATGGTATCATTAGATATTATGAATTCAGTGAGTTCCTCTATTAATATACTGCTGAAATTCGCCTGAGGTTCTAACGATGGTGTGCAGTAGTGTGGGAACAGTACAGTATGATGGCATACTTTATGTCAGCAGCTGCATAATCTTCTAGTGCAACAGATCAGACATTGGTGTTTTTGAGATAAAAATGTATGCCATATATTGTAATTTAAATGCAAATTGATGTCTTTAACACAGGAGTCCTCTTTTTGTGTAGATGCAACCTAGTAAATATTTCTGTTAGTATTTCTCAATAAGTGCCTGCATCTCACTGTATCACTGTAAATGCACCTGGCATAAATTCCTACAGTAAAATCTATGCCCATTACTTCAGATGTAACCCTGAAGTTATATTCTTCTCTCAATTCATTTCAGTGGCCCACTTTTTCTGCTTCAAGGCAGCATTTCTGCCTCTGACTGAAACAGAAATGACCCCAATACTGTGGTAACAATAATGTTCTGGTGAGGTGATGATAGCCTCGGAGAAAAAGAAAACACTGGACAGGTCTACCTTGAGCGTCTAAAATGTACCTGCAACATACATTAGTTACCAGACTCGTACTTTTCACTGTGTCCATGTTCTTGCTTATTTGTCGGAACAGGTGATACTGTCATAAAACGGAGTCTATGTTACACGTGCTGCATGTGTAAGTATTGGTCACACTCATTGTCTGTAAGTAATTATATTGACTATAAATTGATCAGGCTGATAAACAATAAAAACAATAAAATGTTTCACTATTAAACATGGAAACAAGCTTTGCTCCTTGCAGAAATCTAAAGGAAACTAAGAAAACCATTTTTGTTTAATTTGCAATTAACCATTAGTTTATGATAATATTCCTGTCATGACCTAATGGTGCAAAAATAACATGCTTCCGCAAATGTCACAACAGATACATATGATGAGTAATTGCCAATGAGGTTAACGATGCAGAAAGCGTGATTATGAAGAGCTTGTTACAAATTTCATGCACTTCTGGGAAATTCATGAATTAAGGGAAATCAATTGATGAAAATGAACTTTTCGAAATACCTTGTGAGAGGCTATTAATCTTCAGAGGGAGAGCTGCACTGGGCATGTAATTCAAAGATAAGCTTGAACCCACTTATTGAAATTGTTTCTAATTTATTCATGCTAATCAGTGTCTTTCAGCCTCAGCATCTTGCTTATGATAAACAAAATTCCTGTGCATGGGTCATTCTGCTTTCACTGCCAAGGATGATCACTGTTTTTTCCATTAGCTGCGTGGCTACAAAATGTTTTTGATACTGTAAGTGGGGCCATGCACAAGGCTTATTCCACATAGTTTGTCAAAACAAAACACTGATGCTGTCAGAGGGCCTACTGCTTTCCAACAGTGAAATATCAGCCAGTGACCAAACGACCGTTGCTATGGGTGATCTATGTGTGAGCAGAGTGTTTGTGTATGTGTGTGAAATGGATGATCTGATGTGAGGACACAAAGCTCTGTCTCCATCTGTCACTGGGCCTTGATGCAGCGCTAAAGGTCAAGGTTCAAACTTTAGAACCCGGGTCGTGATTAATGGGGAGAGAGCATTTGGCAGCTACCAGAGACACACTGCACCCAGTCACAGAAAAGCAATTCAGCTCAGTGGGTGTTTAGATCTACTCTTTCCTGTCTCTTTGCTCCATACTCAAGATATGTACAGAGTCAAGACAGACTAAAGACTTTTGAAGCCAGTGTCACTGTAGTTAGGCTCACATTATCAATCTCTACCACAATTCAGTGTGACAATTCGAGAGACAATAAAAGACACTGCCAAAATGTTGAATCACTGTTTTATACACCATTACACATGTATAAAGCCTGCATCTGCATTTTTGGAGGTACTGTTTTATTGAGACTCCTCAGTTGCTGCTGGGGCAAGCCTTTTTGGGATAGAAACTGTTAACTGTCATACTTCTCAAAGTGCCCTTGAAAGTTATGATGTCTCTTTTTAAAATATCCTAGTTTGGGGTTCTTGAGGATCCATCATCATCAGAGCATGTGCAATGCCCTGTCTTTGTTCATCCATTTGTAATGAAATTAAGCTATTACCTTGAAATATTAATATGTGTCTGACTGGATCTTCTGGTAGAAAAGAAGCATCATTTTTGAGAATCCACAGTGATTTTTTTTGGGAACAAAGAAGTTATGTGGAATGAAGGTCTGAACATCTATGGATTGAAGTTTTTCTTTTTTCCCTCTGTTTAACCATTTCTCACTGTCCTGATTTATTTCTCTCATTGGTGAGTCATATAAGTCCATGATAAATAGCACTGGCTGCCAAACAATTCAAGGTTCAAGTGCTGAAGAGGATTTGTGATTATTTTCAATGCGTGTATTTGTGTGTGTAAGTGGATGTGTGTGCGGTATGTGCCTCTGTACACACCCACAAACAATGAAGGTGTGTGCACACAGAATGGATGTTGGCGTGTTTCAACTGCCACATTCATTCTCTGATGGTGCCCAGTATTGACTGCTTTTCTTCACGATCTGCCCCGCGGGCTTCTAGCAGAAGATTTGGACTAAACAACACGTAGGTAATACAGAGCAATTCATACCCACTGAGGGCCTTGGAAAGGCCAAAGTCATGAATATTCAATAAAAGTGCTCATTATTAAAACCCTGAGCTTGTTCTTTGCAGAATACAGATGTCAGTTCTATTTGTTTACTGCTTTACTCTTGAGCGCTGATTGTTCAAATAATAATAATAATTTTCATAAAGAACATCAGTGCCTATGATTTTAATACAGCTGTGTCCCTTCTCTAATTTGCTACGCTGTCCAGTGAGTCTATAAATAATGATGACCAGTGTATTCTCTTACAAAACAAGATGGCATTTGAGGGCATTCGCATCCATGTTGAAAATGAGACTAGGGGGTACAATCACAAACTGGAAGTTTCCCAACACTGGCAGAGTGGGTGGAACAGGAATTAGTCATCATGGCAATGTCAGTATAAAATTAATGTTACTATTTTATAATTTTGTGCTTAACTAAGTCCATCTTAACAATGGTTATCATAAACAGTCAAGGGTCCCCTCTTCATTCTGTTTTAAGAGCAGGCTACCGGCAAGACGATGTCAGCTAACCAGGTTAATCTGAAGAATTTAAACAAATCCTACAAGATCAGTCTCCAAAGACATTCTAAAAACAGGCTACATTCAGTTGTATTGACTTTCTGCTTTGCAATTTTTTCTCTTTTCAGTATTTTCCTCATGTCAGGGTCTGCTGGTTTGCTATCTCCCTGGGAGATACTGAACCCATGATAGCGAGACGAAGGTTTTTCAAATCAGCTGGCCTGTCGTTGATGTCCTGCAGAAATGAGGCTGCAACACCTGATATTCCGACCCTGTTTGCCTCTCAAGGTGGCTCAGACTAGATTTAACCAAGGTCAACCGCGAAATGAGGATTTTTGCTTTTTCAGTGCCACTTTTAATTGCAACATCAAATTATTTGACATAAGATAAATTATATTCATGGCCAATGGAAAGGGAAATTCAGGTAGTCTTGCAGCAAAAGTTATAGTAGTTATGTAGTAAGAATAGTCAGTAAGAGCCCAGTTAATGTTGGTTTGTCATCTGCCATTAGTCAGGTTACACCTGATGGCAATGGGGATAAAAGATCTTCTGTATCTCCTACATACGCCTGTATAGCTTTTTAGTTATCCTGGCCAGCTAACCTAATTCGCTAGCCATATGGATAGCCTAGTTCATCAGTAGTAATCTAATATCTTAAGTTCAAATGGTTACCATTTGAACTGTTTTGTTAATCATTTCACCCTGTGACCGACTGGTAACCTGACCAGGGTGTACCCCTGCCTTTCAGCCAAAAGAGACCTGGGATAGGCTCCAGGTTAGGAGTAAGCTGGTATAGATAATGGATGGATGGGCGGATGGATGGATGGATGGATGGATGTTAATCATTTCACAGTGGAAACAAATGATCTTTGGGAATATGGTGTAAGGTATGACCTCTGTAAGGTTTCTTTCTTTTGGACGAGGTAGGATTTGGAAAAGCAACAGTGAGGCAGCACTGTAGACAATTATTTCATCCCACTGGGCCTCGTTTTGGTTCAAGATAGTGCTGTAAGCAAATAAGGCAGATAGAGCTACAAGTAAAGGAAGCAGACTGAAGGAGGAAATCTCTCTCTGCTCTTTAATTGCACTTTGGGCAGCAGATGAATTTCAGGGATGAGACAGGCGGGCGGCACCCCACTGCTGGTGGTCAGTCTGCATTCAGTGTGATGTATGTAGCAGTGCTATAGGGCCAAGGAGTGCAGCCTGTGATATTTATCTGCCTAATTAAGGCCAATGTATCACTGAGATGTCTGCCAGTGTGTCAACCCCATCCCAGAAAATCAGTTTCATTGCTATCCAACTGTTGATGAAGGTTGTATTGTATAATAAACACTGCCTAGGGCACCGACTGTCCTTGGATCCACACAAAGGTGAGGGAACCCATGTCCCTGTTGTGATTTACATCACTGAGAACCAACTGTTTAACACCACAAAAGTCATGGGCTAACACCACTGATTGGTGAAAATTCTCAATTTAGATTGTTCTCACACTCAGTCTGTCTCATCTTTCATGGGCTCAGAGTCTCCTGCATGTCTAGAATTCAACAAAAATAATTTTAGAAAGTAAATAGTGTTTATTAAATTTTCTCTCCATACCACACTGACATTTACAAAAGTAGAAGGGCTAATGAAAGTCTGTGTTTATGTTCACTTGCCTCCTCTATGACACTGAAATATGCTGCATATGGAAAAAAAAATATTCTGGGCTTTGATCAAACATGATCAATTTATTAGTTTCGTTATCAATGAATCTACCAATCACTTCTTTGTCTAATTGATCAATGATTTGGACAAAACACATGAGAAAATAGTGGAACAGTTCCATCAAAGTTTTGGAAAGATACTTTATTATTGCATTACCCTACAAAGTAAATATTCACAGCTAGAATCAGAAAGAAGGCTGGAATTACAGAGTTTTGATTTTTTCATTGTTTTCACATCTTATTACTTTTGTGATTTCAGCAACTGAACTAGATCTGGTTTTGTGCACACTGATGGCTATTTTCCTAGTTTAAAAATGACCAGCCCAACCAGAGCTTTGTAGGTGGAAACAACAATATGCCAAAGTGCTTGAGTATGGATATGTAATTTTTTAGGCCTTAAATTAAGGTAGGATGAGAGGTTTTATTTAGTTTTCTATTATGTTATTAATTTAAAAATGTTTAGAAAAAGCAATAATAATTATGATGATTATTATTGTTAGAATGCCTCTCGTGCACCATGACAGTTTGATGTGTTACACCAAACACTTATTATTGTCAAAATGAGAGACAACAAAGATGAATTTGTCTTGCTTGTTAATCTAATGTGATCAACAGGTACAGACATGTAGAGAAGTTGGAAAAGGAGGGATAATTGAAGTGGGACGTTGTCCAAGAAAATGTAGATGTTATTCTGCTACTAATGTGAAGTTCATTTTGAAGTACAATTGTAAACATGGATTTCAAAGTACAAAGACTACAAAACATCGCTCTGTTATTCACTGTGACTAAAATAGGTCCAGAATTGTAGAGATCAATCAAGCTTCCCATGGTAGAAACATGTCAAAAGCCATTTTGAGCTGTGCTGGTTAAAGCAATTGTGGCAGAATAAATGTGGAGGGTGACAATGTGAATTCCATCTTTACGTCAAGCTCCTCTACCTGTAAAGACCATTCAAATAAAAATAATAATGCCCAAGTTACTATCCTCTCACGCTGCATCTATTCCCTCTCCCTCAAGAGAGTTGTGAGAGCTACGTGGCTGACCTTTGTCCTTTTTCTTTTTAATTAACCATAGCTAATATTGGCTATTTCTATGATGAGGAGTAACATTAGGGTGGCTGCACAAACACACAGTCACCTACACACATACACAGAGAGATATAATGATGCATGATTGTGCAAACACATGGTAGAGTACAGAAATTTACAGAGGCTAAGATAGGGATTCACAAACTCTCACACACACACACACACACCCTCACACACACACACACAAGCGCACGCAAATGACAATGATTAGTGGCTAACTAAATGTCAGGGGCCATAATGGCAAATCTGTTCCTTTAGACACATTCATATTCTCTCTGCACATTTCCTGCAATATCAATGTAAGGCCATGTTGTTTTAATGCATTATTATACTACTGAGACTTTTGATACATAGTTATTACAGCTGGAGACATTAACGCTGATTCACTATCCTCTTCTCATGGCGCAATATCACGCATACAGTCTTGAGGAACTACTGAATTACAGTACAGGACATTTACCTGTTTTTTTTTTCTTTTTACTTATATTTTACATATATTGCACAACAATTTCTGATTTTTTTTTAAATTTAATGCTAATCGATAGAAATCTTCATAATGTCAACATCATTATCACTCTTCAATTATATTCATATTCAGGCTGAAAATGCGCAAATTAAACAAGGTTTAAAGAAAATTTACACAAACATTGCTTTAATCATGGCTATAATGCTGGTTGAGTCATATGTTTCAGCAAATATAAGTGGAGCAATGTCACAGTACATGCGGGGTTGACAGGATAAAGGAATATCAGCTTTCTGCATTCAACTGATATTAATTTCTTTTTGTTAATCTGACTCAAAGAGCACCAAAGAACTGTTATGTTGTCAGAATTGCTTTACATTATTTATGAGACAACACATTGTCATGGTGGAAAATCACTTAGAACATTTACTCAATGAAAGTACTTTATTTAGGGGGGGGGGCACTGGTGGTGTAGCAGTAGCGCGCCCGTCCATATACGCAGGGGATGCCGGCTCGACTCCCGAGCTGTCCGTTACCTGCAGGTCTTCCCTCACTCTCTCCCCTAATTTCCTCTCTCCACTGTCCTATCAAAACAGCAAAAACTGCCCAAAAAATAATTTTAAAACAAGTACTTTATTTAGGTAGTAAAATAATGCTACTTGATGTTTGATTTATCTGACAACTCTAGTTATTATTTACTTTGCAGACTAAGATTTTACAATTAAATACATTCAGCTCATACAAAATGATATAGGGCTACAGAATAACCTAACCAACCATATGAAGTACTTCAAATTAGTATCACAAGCTGTAACATTAAAATGTTCTTAATGTGTTAATGCATAGGCAATAATTTTCCAATAATCTAATATACAGACTCAGTTGACAGTTTATCATAAATGTAGAATTTATTACAGCACTGCTGCATTTACTGCATTGGTTGTAATTTGGTTGCTTGATAAACTGCCAACTGAGTATATATAGTAAAATAGCACCGGGAAAAGGGACCATTCTGAACATTTCAAACTTAAAAGTGCATGAACTGTATATATGTGACATAAGGATAGAAAGAAGTATTAGGTAGCTTTCAAGTTGAAGGGATGAACAGTAACCATATCATTTTTAAAAAACAATAAATTCTGCATACCTGAGAGTGGGTCCTTAATTTACTGACCAGCTGACCAGCTCAAGACTGACCAGCTTTTCAGCTGTTCATTTTTTACCACTCTTATAGGCTATTATAGTTAATTTCCAATCTAATAGTAGCATTAAGTTTCACCTTTGGCTTTGCTTCAGTCTCAATGAAACATGGGGAACTTAACATTAAACTTTTCAAGTCACTTAACATCAAGTTTTAATGGGAAATTGTTTAACCAATAGGTTCACACAATGCAGTCTATTTTTAATTGAGCAAAAAGCAAGGTATAGCTAGGTTGCAATTATGCTTAAAGATTATAGTATTAATATAGCTGATCCTGAAGAGCAATCCAAATTTGTCATTAAATAAGGAAGAGATGTTAATGTTAGGTGTTAATTCAGTGGATTTATTCAAAGAGTTGTCATAAACTGTAGTTGACAGGACTGTATTTTTGGACTCGAGTCATAAAAAAAAAAATCAAATTTTAAATGCACTTGGTAATTAATGACAAAATCATTATATATTAGGAATAAACTGTGGTTTTCTGGATCTATTTCTGCCCTAGTCTGTAATTATACTCTATCTCTGTCCTGACATCAAAGAGAAGAGTGATGACCTAGAGGTTTAACCCTCCATTTCACTTGCTCAGAAACACTCTTCCCATACTTACTCTCTCCATGGCTGTGGGTGAAAAGTTTTCAGTGTGAACTTGCTCAGATTCATATTAATGACCACAACATTTTCAGCATGTACAGAATTATGGCTCACATTTTTAAAAACATTAACCCTATGAAACACCACACTCATGTGGTACCATAGTGCACGATCCTGTGTTAATTTGGTGGAAAATGCAGTGGCAGGCAGTGTGAAGATACAAAAAATGATCCAGACTACAAAATGTCACCAGGATTCTTCCGAATGAAGTCAAAACCTACAGTTTTAGGTTCTGAATGATGAAATGTTAAAACATATTATCAATGCCCATGCGAGCAGTTACTGCTAAAAGGAAGTGTGCCTCTGTCGCTGTGACAAAATATTCTTAGATGAGAGGTGCTGTGCATATTTAATACATTATCAGAACTACAATCTTAATTAACAGAAAGGGAAGAAAAGAAAAGCAGCTGAGGAGGAAGATAGTCATGTGATGTATAGAAGGGCAGGCTGGGCCTGATACCAATCTCTCATTCTTCTGTAACCTAAATCAGATTATGGTCAGGGTAGACTGTAAATAGGTCAGTGTATGTATGGCAGAGATGAGGATATGCAGCTGGAGAGTGCAGAAATAACAGCCAGGACAATGTAGAGAAGGAGCAGTTAATGGTCATAGTACAGATTATCAGCAATGTCACTGATATTTCAGTTTTACTCAATAATCAGTTCATAGCTGTAAGGTATAACCCATTTAATTTGATCTTGTTAAGTCAAGTATTTAAAGGGTTTAACTGCTTAGGTGTTACCTGTGCCAAATGTACCTGAAGGAAAACACTGGACCCTTTTAGTAATACAGCAGACCATAACAGTGCTGAAGAGCGTTGCTTTTGGCTGAGATTATGTGAGCGATCCACTTGTAGACCTGAAGTTTAGTGTGTTAAAACATTTTAATTCCCAAGAAATATTTGCGACATGCGGCAGCATCATTTTTGCAATAGCCACTGCTAAATATCTTAGCATCAGTGTTCAGAACATTATAACATTATAATTGTAACACAGGATTCTCTAAATATACTGCTGTATCTTACTGACATATTTCAAGTTATTTTTTGCCATCAGCATATGGAGCTTCACATTTCTTTCATTTGCGTAAGAATGAAATAGACAAACTGTATATTATGTGAAAGCCTTTTACTTCAAGTGACTGTGCAACTGGCCGATTAATCGGCCGTTTTTTTTACACATTTTAATTAATCGGCATCGGCCCATTAAGCTGCACGTTAGGCCGATTTATAGGCAGGCACATCTGCGACCAGCTAAGCGTTGTTGTGGAACACATGAGGACCCCTCTTGAGACAAGCAGGCTGTTACCACCGGTGTTCAGTGAGCTGATGTTCCCGTCTGCTGAAAAGTGTCCAAAAGTGGTAAGAAAGTACTTATCTTTCGTTTTTAATTTACCCATATACATTTCATTGGTTAAATATGAAGCTACTTTTGGAGAGCAATTGCGAGTAACTTTTTGGGTCAGTATTGTTAGCAAGCTGTAGTTTAGGCCATAGGCATGGGTACCAAAACATGCTAAAAAGCCCAGCGGCTAAATTATTATAGTAGCATGCGTTGTATGGATAAACTCATATGTTATTCATTCTGTTTCTGTACCTGAGAGTTTCTCTCCCTCTGCGTGAGAGACGGAGCAACGCACACACTGTAGCCATGCCCTGTTTACATTGCGTATTAAAATTGACGCTGACCATGCTTATCATGTGTGCAACAAATCTGAAAGTAGAAATGCGTGCAATTCAGATGAATATTCTTGCTAAAACACGCAGGATAACTTTCTTCAATAAATGTGTCGGTGCGTTAGACACACACAGGAAAGACATGAAGTGGGAAAATTAAAATCGGCCAAAAGAATCGGTATCATATATCGGCCATCGGCTGCCCTGATTTCTAAATATCGGCATCGGACAGAGAAAACCCATATCGGTCGACCTCTACAATAGTGTATTTAAAATTCCAGTTTTCTCACTTCTCACAGGCTGTGTTTAATGGCACTGAAGGGATGGGGGAGAGGTACTGTACAGATGCAAACATCTAATTTGTTGAGGTGACATGAGGTCTCTGAGGGGGATAAATGTCACACAGAGATTAAATGATTTTGAAAGATGAAGGAGTAGTCACAGCCATGTCTAAGCCCCTGCGTTTAATGCAAGAGGATGTGATTCATGCGTTAAGAAGTGTGACAATAAGTAGAGATTCCTGCTGCTGTAAAAGTGTTTAATGTTCATATAAGGGGAAACAATGTCAATGAGTGGCTCCATAATGAAAAGTGAATGGCTATTTATCATTGACATTTAGTTGGTAAGTTGTTGCTGCCATTGGGTTGACAACACATGGAAAGGGGATAAAAAAGTGAAACACGTATTCTATAAACGTATAGTTTTACATATTTATAAAGTATATTTTCATCCTCATCATCAATTAATGGCCTGTACACTGATATAAATATTAAAATATTTGCCAAAACTGTAGTGACACAACCAAATACAAGAAAGACGCCCAGCACGGTGACATAAATATGAAGCTCAGAATAATTGTTTGGTGGATCAGCCAGTCAAGGACCCTACCATGCACCTGAAATGGGTTGAGACCATTGCATATTTTCACACATATAGCCTACAATAATCCCATCGTGCGCCTATTTTCTGTTACTTCTCATGGAGTTCTGTCTAGCAAAGCAAAAGTGCCAAAAAATCCAATGCCATGAAATCCTTTTACTTCAACTGTAACATTCGTGTTAAAGCATTAATAAATGTTGTATGCTAGGACTGAAAAGCCCAGATTAAAGTGTCTGCTTTTTTCTTTGCAAGTCTTCTCTTTCGCTTTCAGCAGATGAAAAAACAACATGCTCCCAGAAGCCTCTGCAACATGACAGAGCTGCTCCCCTGCTACATCTCATCTGTAAAGAAATCCCTCTGTTCTCCATGAGTGGGCTTAAGCATGTGTACACAAGTACAGCACAGTGACAGGTAATGATTCACAACACGCAGAGTTTTGACAAAGCGAATAAACAAAAGTACAATATGGTGCAAACTTATGGAGGGGCCATAGCAGCACACATATGTTGTAGGCGGGTATAAATAAAGAAATGACAGAGTGGCTGGCAATATAATGGACCAAATTTTTAACTACCTTGAGTGCCTTGTCAGAGACGCACCCATAGACATTTATCAGCTGGAGTGAGTCATTTTTATTTTACCGTACTTCCTGTCTTCAGCTCACACTTGGATAAACAGCTCTATTTCAACGCCTGGTGACCCATTTTTCTCAACAGTAGCAGATTTAGATAACACAATCATAACACCATCAAGTTTTCCTAATAGCCGATAACAGTAAACGTAACAAGAACAGTGCATATTTATGGAGCAATATGATTTACTTTTATTCATAATGTTATATTGTCCAATCATCACGTCAAGCAAAGAGATACTGGCCTTTCTGTCAGACTGAGATATGTCTGTTTTCTTCTAACACTGTCCAACTGCTCATCCGGTTTCAAGACTCCTAGTTTGAAGTTGTAAGTACACTGTTGGTCAGGACCACTGACATCTAGGGAACACTGGTACAGTTGTCTTCCTAATTTTTCTTGACAGAGTCATCGAAAACAATTTTACTTTCCTTCCCTATAATGAAAACAAATGGTTTAGAATGTCATGCTACTGTAAGGCCAAAATTGAAGATCTAGCTAATGCCTCCACACATTCAGTAAACTTTAAAAGTGGCCTGTTACCAAAAGTCAAAGGGGAGGAGGAGTTGGGTGTTTGGAGATCATCTTTCCCAGGCATGAGCAAGACACAAGCAGGCCTGCAGTTGATCAGATGTTACAAAGCAAAGCATTACTTCTAAATTAAATGCAGAGTGCGACTGGTAGATATCACTGACTAAAATTACCAACACGTTAGATTTGTGAACTGCAGAACAACAACTGGTATTTGTAGGTCAAACTCTTGCCAAACCCTAGCCACTAGGTTACATCCATCAGGAATTCTGAGCATTGCAAAAACGTATTATACAGCTGACAGCTGGCACATTAGCTTCAGTCTGACTGTAGCCATAGGGCCAGTGGTGAGGAGTTGCTGCGACCCAAAACACCCCTGGTAATATTCCCATTACAGAATGATCTTCAGAAAGCCAACATCTACAAAAACATGATGGTCCTGTAGTGATCATTACTGCTGGCCAAGAGTGTGACTGAAGTGTATGACATGATATTTAAAGACATACTACACCTGTAAACTATTGTTGAAACAAAGGTTATTTCATTAAATAAAACCCAACTACTACACTGAATGAATTAAAACAAACATACATGGACATGGATGGGCTTTATATTGCCAACATTGTTCGATTAGCTATTAATTATAACTATTTTTGTTGTACCCTGAGATGTTCTACTAATGTTTGTTAAATGCCATAAAACCTAAAGTTAGTTTGTTTATGGGATGCCTCAAAACAGAGCTTGATAGAAAATGAATTATTCCTTGTAGGTCTGTCACATCTGGCCAATATTCTAAAATTTTTTCTAAAGTCTAAAAGAGTCTTAAAAGAGTGATGTAACTGCTCACCAGAAGGAAACACGAAGATAAACTACAGCTACAAGACAAACACTAACTGTAAAGAAATGTTATGCTGTCATGAGCTATGAAGGAATTGTTTATCATTTAAACATATTATTGCTTATCTTGCAAAACTGTAAGACAAGTATGTCTGCACCCAGGAGCCGAGCTTCCTCCTTTATAAGTTTATAAGTTCTGTGACTGTGAAGGTAAAACAGTTAAAGGTCGACCAGATGTCAACCTGTTCCAGGAAACCTTAGGCTGTAGATGGTTCTTGTACCTTCACCATATATGATATGCTGTATTTGCTGTCTCTGCACACTTTTAATGGTGTGTGAACCACTGGCTCTCTCAACAATAAAACACACAAGACACTTGAGTCTGATTGTTCATCTTCCATGAAATTGTCACTACACTAACAAGTGCTGATAGAGTATTGCTTTATACTTCTGTATATCAACATCAAGAAATAATATTTAAGCAGGTATTCATACTCAATACGTATGAATTACAGAGGTTTTTAATTTTTGAATCTCTGATAATGGGAAAAGTTTATTAACTAGTGGGCCATTTTCAAAGGGAATGACTCACAGTATATTAAACAACCACAGAAATTCAAATGACACTTTAGGACATGCTCACACACAGCACAACCCTTTACCCGTACAGTTAAATAAGCATTAGTGTATGAAGACAGATGTTGACATATCATATTGTACAGCTTAGAAAATCTACAATAACATAAAAACCTGAGGGCACACTGCTTTCTAGGATCTGTGCTTTCTAGGATTTCTTGATGTTTTCTTAAAACGCACAAACACCTAAAAAGGAAAATTATGATTTGTTTTCACTATTTTGTTCATCTCCAGTGAAACCTCAACCTCAGAATGACAGTTGACTACAACGATGTGCAGGCTGTTTCTGAATTGATGCCTGTTTTGTACAAACGCTAGTGTTTTTGTACCAGCTCCATGTGGGTAACGACAAAACAAATACTTTAAGATATGGTTTAGCCAAACAAAACAAACTGCAGGTATAATCACACCCTATAATATTTTTTCCAAACTGCCTCCATATGTCATAACAGCAACGCCAGCTGGAGAGCTGCTTCCACTTACACATTTCACATATCACAGCTCACACTTCTACAAGTCTGTATTTGTGAGTGTGCCTGACCCTTACCTCTTCTATTAATACTGTGCTGTGTGTGTGGAATTATGCATAGTCCAGCATTATGTTCCATGCAACCTTGGCTTGAAAACAGAATAAAAATTTGGTATGGACCTCAAAACCATCTGATTCCTGCTTAGGGCTACAACAAGAGTGACAGCATGTCTGATAACATCCTCATTAATATTCCTACCTAAACATATTCAGAGTCAAGTGGACCATACATTCAGTAAATATTTGCATAAGCCTATTAAAGAAATAGAAGATGGATTTTCAGTGGGGCAGATTTCCTTTTTAGCTGCTAACCAACAGTCAGAGGGAACAGCATAAAACCTCAGCTGCCACCCTATTGCTCCAACAAGTAACAATTAGGATACTGTCATCAATTAGCTCTCTGTGGCCACAATGGGCTACTTAACGTCCCATAAAACGCAAATACACCTACTGACCTCATTATATACTCAAGATGGAGCACAATTTGCAGGCTATCAAGGGTTCAATGGTAGTTTCATTGAGATTCAAAGCGTTAACACCTGTTAACCAATGCAGTGGTTAAAGTTGCTGTCAACAAGACAGGATACTGCTAAGAGTTCTGAGAATTACATCTTATTTTGTTACCTGCTGAGACCAAACCCAGGGAGATTTGATTAAAGCTACACAGTCTGCCTCCAGTCATTTAAACCCACAAGCTTCTACTTTGTGTTGCATAGCCTACAGGCACAAAATGTGCCCTACATTGTCAGTTAGTCTCCATAGAAGAAAGTCTTAGCTTAAAAGATTTCAGTTTATTATTTTACACAAAGCAAAGTAGCTCAGGTGCTTGCTCTTACTTGCAATATAAGAGAATGACAATTTTCACAACATGACCAGTGTCAGATACATGTGTTGTCCATGACCCCAAAGTACATGGACAACACAAGAAAAATCAGATTTGATCAGATTTGCTATGGACATTCTGCTCGCTAAATAATCAGTAGCAAAGGAGGTGTTAGATGAATGGGCAAGGATGCATTATCCCTCAAAATATTATACCCACCAATCAAACAATCACAAGCTACTAGTGGTAAATCCTCAAAATAACAATTTATTACTAGTTCACATATGCACACAAAAAGAAAACAACAGACAGACTCACACACACACAGACAAGTGTATGTACAAAACAACAGGGACTAACTACTGTATACGCACCTTTAACAATAAGGTTGAGGAGCTTTGGCCGTGGGTTGCGCTCACTCTGAATGGAACATGTGTATTGGCCGTCGTCAGTTACATCCACTTTCTGTATCTGAAGGCTGTATTCATGTTTGTCGCCGACGCTGGACACGATGGACACACGCGGGTCTACAGACCACTTGTCGTTCCCTGCAAAAATGATGCTTGAGCGGTTCAGCCAGGCTCCTTTAGAGATCCCATCCAACAGGTAGCACCTACAATGACAGGGGAGACTTCAGTTAGATCAAATGAATATTGTAAACATTCAGTCACTGTGTTTACTGTCTATAAAACTATTTCATCCACTACAAAGATCAACAAATTATGTTCTTTTAGGAAGAAAGGAAGTATCGCATTTTAGTTACAGATACAAACAAGTAAACTTCCACAAAAAGAGCTTTAAAAATCTCAGCATCTGCAGGGTATGATTCAACCTGTTACAGCTGTTTTAATTGACTCAAATTGAATCAAGACTGAAATAGCTGGAGCCATAAGTAACTCTTGTGGATTAGGAGGGCTGCTCTGTTGCCAAAAAAATGCTGGGGAAAAAAATCATCTGGCAAAAGTACAATTCTTTCTCATTATTTTCACTGACATTATTTGACACTGACAAAAGATATTGCATACTAGGCATGGAAATATATATTTAAAGAGCCAAATAAATACATTTCTACCTCCTTTTTTGGCTACCGGAAAGTTAAAATCTAACATGTGCATGTGTGTCTAGTTTTTCAATGCCTGAGATTTATGTACAAACATATGTTGTACCAAGTAAAGGACAGGCCATCAGTCCAAATATCCCAGGCTCTGAATAGGCTGTATTCTAGGACTGTGACTCCTGTGTGAGAATTGCAGACACCAGCATAATTACATGTGAAAGCTTAGTTACAAAGACAAAGGGTGGGTAAACTGCACATGTCAGAAAGCAGTTGTTTTACTCATCATTCCAGCAATGTTTGGACTTAGAAAATCACATCATATTCTGTGACAAATACTGTAATAATGAGTAGGAAAAGAGGCAATCAAGTTTGGCTCTTTAGCTGTTGTCAACATGCCATGTAGACTGCCAGCACCAGTAGTAAAGCCACTGAGGAAATCCATTTGGCACTAACCACAAAGCTCTTTACCCTCCATGCCAAGAAAATGTCTGTCAGGAAAGCAGGTAAAGGACAATGGTTTAGTCCAGGTTGGTCTCCCCTGGAGAAAGCACTGTTACAAATAAGTGGCAATTGAGAGTGGATTGTAATAGAAACAACACAACAGAGAAGTCCAGGTACTTTGAGAGTCAACATGGACCTGTCAGTTAGTTAGCCTATTGACCACCTGAACCATGGTTATCCTGGCCCTTTGGCAAAATTAACTGAAGAAGCCCCAACACAAGTTTACCTTGTTTTCTGTTGTCGTAAAGGTATGCCCTTGATCTTAAAGAATTTAAGGGTGCAGATTATGTATTATCATTTTTTTCTACATAATGGTAGATTTGACGTTTAAGTGCAAATTCGGCTCTTATGATTTTGAGACTTCAAAATCATGACCTATATAAAACATTTAAATTACATAAATAAAACTAATTGTGAATAAATGTTTTGCTTTAGAGAGAAACAGTTCAATGTGTTATAGCTACCTATGTCTGTGACCACAGGCCTTGAGTAATTATTTAACACAGGGACGGCTGAGGGTACCAGGCCTGAACATTAATGCACAATGCACCTCTGTGCAGCCCACAACCACTAATGTGAATAACCTGCCAACAGCTTGCTGGTCTTATGTCATTATACCCCTGCAAATCAGGGAAAGCAAACAAAATATATTCCCAAGTCTAGCTGCTATTATAAAATGTCATAATCATTCCCTCCATGTAAGTTTAAAATGTGGCTGTTAAAACAATTTACTTTTTTAAAGGAGATCAGAAGCTGTGGTCAGCTTGTATACATTTCAGGTAAAGTGTACTTAAATGGTTTTCATTGCTCGAAAAACTATCAAAGGTTCTCAAAACTCATCTTTTGCAGATCCTGTTTCTATGCTGTCCGTTCATATGATTAGTTTGTCCACAACTCTTATACTTGCAATAATGTTATTACATGAACTGCTGACCACAGCTTTTATTCTTTGTGAAAAACTTTTAACAGCACATTTCAAGGAGAGATTTGGGCTGAAGTATCACTTTAGCAAAGCCACAGTGCCAGAAGTATGGCTGGAGGACACTTCACCCAGCCAGGAGCTCTACTTGGACTCTTGACATTATTCTTCATCTTGATGAACCAGTCCTTAATGTTCTTTCGCTGTTTTTGCAGTTTGCTTATCACTACTGAGTGCCTTTGCACACTCCCTCCAGAAATGATTATGGTTATCTCACTGTCTTTGTAATCTCACACCAAGAAGTCATACGGATGCTTATATTTATACACCTTCTCACAAAGCTGTGTGTCAAACAAAACAAGCCATTTTTACATTAGCACGTTGTCTCAGGTGTTGTTGTTTGCTGTGGCTGCTTCTTCTGTTGCTGCTATCTTGAATAGGACCTTCATGGAAACTCATTTAAAAAAATGTAAATTGGCATTCACATATGGTGGATTGTTAGGTCTGTGATACCAACTAATTTGAGTACAAAAGTAGTTGAGTACCAACTAATTTGAGTACAAAAAAAAAAAGACTTGATACAGAAGACATACATGTTTGCATCATTGTGATACAACTAGTAATTTACAGTGACCTAAACCCTATGTGTATCTGCAATCATCCAACACCAGAGATTCATTACAAGTTTACTAAAGGTTCAATGTGTAATATTTATTTCAATCTATTAGCAGAAATGAAATATATTATTCATAAATATTTTGTCAGTGTGTAATCACCAGAAAACACCAACCATTATCTCTTCCTAATCTTAGGGCACCACCATGCTTCTACAGTAGCCCTGAATAGACAAACCAAACACTGGCTCTATTCAAGGAACTGCATTTAGTTTTAAAGGTGACAGCCATCATACCCTTACTCACCTTTCAAATCTCACCACCAGATGCTGCTAAATCTATCACATTTTACGCATTGCACCTTTAAGTACAATCTGCTCAGATCACGAGGTAACTTTTGTTTTACTTGTCACTAGTTTTTTGTTTTACTAGACAGGTGTGTCAGGACAGATCTTGTTTAATCCCAGTGTAGAGTAAGCATCATAGTAATTACAATGTTTTAAATAATATTTTAAGTAGTTGGTTTTACTAGGTTTGCATTGTCTCATTTCATTTCCTAGAGAGTAATAAATATTTTTGTCTGTACTTTGGACATTTTCCAATAAAACCAGCTTGCATGTACTAAAATCTAAAGTACTAAACTGGGGTCTTTCTTCTACCACATTTCCCTTGTTTATCCCTACAGTGCAGCATAGCAGCACATAACAGACAATAGCAAGGTGGACTTTGCTTTCATCAAGACCCTGTTCTCTAGGAACCCACCAGGATACAGGCTTCCCATGGTTTATACAAAGCTCAGGAAATTATTCAACAGACTTTATAGCATCCCATCTGAAGCAGTTTTGACACCTAAACATGCACTAATTGATACTTTTATTTATCCCTGCTTCTGACAAGTGACTGCAGAAGAACCAGGCTCATTAGAAGCTTTTTTTGGATTTTGGCTCACAAATAACAGAGTTCAGTTCAAACCCCAGTGATTATGCACAATGTGGAAAAAAGGAAAGTGATAAGCTGGTGTTTGAGCACATCACATGAATGGAAAATGATGACAAACCATTAATTACAGTATGGCAGCTGGTAAGAGAAGCAGATTGTAATCCATTTAGCCGAACTCATTCAAGCCCTTTGAATGGTTGCCATAATTAACTTTAGGTCATTTTCTGATCTAGATTCTTATTTGCTTTATAAAATAGTTTCTCAGGTTCCTCGACTGTAAATATTCTTCTATTCTGGCACCAACTCCACAGATATTGTCTTACAAACATATTTCAGTGTTTCACAGTCTACTAGCTCAGATTCAGCAGTTTTTTTTTCTTTTTTACATTTGGCAAAAGAAATGACTACACTTCTCCATCTGTAGTCTGAGATCTGTTGTTGTGTAACAGTTATATAATAAAAAGGACATTTAAACTTTAAGTCATGGAGGCCCCATGTAAGAACCATTACATTTTTCTTGTTTCTTTACACCTCGATCAATAACACTGCATTGTTTCGCTTAATATATATTTAAGCTGCAATACAATTGTTGTTGACTGTAATAAATGATGAAGTTTCTTCTGATTGGCAAATTGATTAACTGACTAATTGTCCCAACTGTCATGAACGTAATAGTGAATTATTTAGAATTCAAGCTGACAAGAAACAATATTATGACTTTATTATATTATATTAAGGAAAAGGCCAGAGCTGAATCAAAACAATAAAACTGTAGGCTGTAAAACAAAAAGTGAGCTGAAATATGGTAAAACACTTTATAGAGCATCACTAGAACCAACCAATTTTACATTATAGTTACTTGTTTGATCTTGATCAGTGCAGCTTTAACATATCATCACATCACATCACATATCACTGGATTATTGCGTAATAATAGATTATTGCTAGATATAGTTGACATATTAAGGACAGTAAAGGCCAATTTATCAGTTTACAGAGATTTTTCCCATGATGCTATTGGTATAGGTTTCTGCAAAACAAAAAGGTTTTGAATATTTTAGAAATGGAAAAATTTTTAATTTTGTCAAAAAGAGGAGGATCATAAAATGGATGGATCATTTGTCGTAACAGTAAAACTGGGGAAAAACAAATCGCTTTCGCACCTTGAGTGACACATATGATCACATCTGTGATTACTAAAAAAGCAACACTCAACATTCAAATCTCTTAAAATAGTCAGCCCGGTATAATTGCATGTTGTCCAACATGCTGAATGACACTTGATGACTGGAGTATAAATTCAACTTCAGAGTCTGAGAAGGCCACCTGGAATATTTCACTTTTTAGTCTGTGTTAAATGGGTATAAGTCAGAAAATTAGCACAGTATCATTGTAGTGGAACATCTGCTTAAAGACAATGCTTTTATGTTTCTGTTAATAGCGACACCCTCTTAACCCGCTTGAATGAAATAAGTGTTTTCAAGAGCATAATGAGGGAGTGTGATACAGCCATAAAAATGTATGAGAAAAACCCTTTCATAATGAAGTCAGGAACAGATGTTTCATTCCATTTTAAACATTTCACACATAAAGCGAGAGATGCTGCGATGACTATACCTGCACTGTATGCTCCGCAAGCTTTACAACGACTCACTGCTCTCAACAGAGCTCAACTGTCCAATGAATGCTCAATTGAGAAAACGCATTTCACACTGACTGACTGGAGGTTGAACCACTAGTGAAAGTAAACTAGATGTGATCAACGTGAAATCTGAAGGCCTTTCTAACAGAGTGTGTGTTTTTTAGATAGTTAAGGTACTTGGTTTATTTGTTATATTAAAAAATAAAAACCACCATAAGCACATCTGAAAATTTGTGTCATTATCTGGTGAAAACTGTGAAAATTTCTGATATTTAGATATTATAGTTGTGAAACTTTTTCTGGTGAAAACTACTCACCAGACTAATCAAGAACATAATCTTTACAATCTAATCCATACTCTATATAATGTATGACAATTATGGTTTATGCAATATAAATATTACACATAAACTTGCCTATTCCATTCATATTTTTTTATTGATACTTTCCTGTGTAGTGGTGGCGTTTGCTTATCCTTTGACCATAGGTGTCGGTGTGTGTCTGGTTGCTGAGGTTGGGGATTTTCGGGGGTGAGGGTGTGGAGTTGTTGCAGAGAATAAGGGAGAATGAGGCCATATTGTAGTGTTGTGCAACTAAGGTACAGCACCAGGCTCTTAATCCCTAAAATAATCCTTTCGACTGTGGCTGCTGGGACACATCTGAAGCCTTCCAGCTATAATCCACGCAGAGCCAATGCTGAAACCAACATCTAACATCACAGACACAGAGAACAGTACAAAACCAATCTCACATCCATTAGAAACTCCAAAATCTCACTTCTCACAAGTGAGAAGACTTTGAAGTTTATCTGTTATGAGTTCTTTTTTTTCATCATTTCGTTACAGTATCATTTTTGTCTGAACTGACACTGAGATGGAGTCTGACTGAGGGAGCGGCAAGGAATTGTCAGACCCCTGACAACATATAAAATCAATGTCCCCAGCCTGTTGTTACCACAGCAGTTATTACAACAAACTCTGTACAATATCATCTTGTACCCTCCTGTTCAGCCCCCCCTTAAGGTGCATCTGTCCTCCCTACCAGTGCATACAAATGAAGTGGCCCGTGTTTGAATGGCCTTGGTTGAATGGTTTTGTCTTGTTTCGCAGGCATGGATGCAGCTGACTAAACGTAACTTGCAGCAGCATGTAACTAGGAAAAAGTAATCTCTCATGTGTACAGTAGTGAAAGGCTGTGTTTGAACTGTAATGCCTTTTACCTGCTTGTCTCCTCACATCTGCAAGATTTCACAAGCAGTTTATTACAGTATGAGTAGAAGTCAACACCAGTCTTTCCACTAAAACTAATTCCTGATTCCTGAAAATCATATGTCCTACATGAGCAATCAATTAATTCATTTGATCAATTTCCTTTTTAAACACCGGCATTGAATAAATTAAATAAAATAAAAATGCATGGGGCTTACAAATTTGCAGTAGAATAAATGTTGAGTACTGAAGAGTGGTCTTCGCTGAGTCATAATGGCTGTATATTTTTCCACCTGAGACAATTCCTCCTTATACTGTAAATCGGTGTAATACATTTATATCAAAACTGAGTCCAGTGAACACCCAGATATTGTTAAATGTCACGTTCAAAATGCAGCCATACAAAGCATGATTAAACATTTAAGCTGTCTCCAGTGCCATTATCTGTTAAACAAATAGTAGGCTATATTATCTGGGAATCTTCTTCCTGAGGCAAACTATCCAGTTATTCAATATCACTGTCACATAGCATTTCTGTGAACACTACACAGGGCCAGAAATTCAGAGCCAGTGAATCACAGTCACTGCTATTTAACTATACAGTAGAATGTTTAGGATTACTTCAGTCTATTCTAGCACCTTTGTCTCACCGGCATTTGCTTTTCTTACATTCAGCCATTTTAAAAAAGATCCAAAGGACAGGAGCACACAGCCTAAAAAGATTTACTGGCAAACACTTCTCATTTAAGCAATGACTCACAGTGATAAACACTTAGGAGATGAATGAGTCTATATTTCCTTGATGAAACGGAAGCATGCTGCAGGCTTAAGACACATTTTAAATCACTTCACTTGTTTTAGTTTGCCCTGGGCCTCCTGCAGTGCAAAGGCAGGCACAGTTTGCCTCCTTGAACAACACAATACACTTCTTCACACCAAGCAATTTTAATCATTTTAAAAGGTTTCAAATGTAATTTGACCTACATCATCTCTGCTTTCAGGTGAGAAGGTTCTAAGTGATGTGATCCACACTATGTAGTCAATGTCCATGTAGATAAGCCAGAAGGGAGTATCAGTAGCCTCCAACAAGTTTTCTCTGATCATCATTCTTACATTAATGAGATTATTTGTCCATCTTTTTCAGGGGCTCGCCTACCTTCAAGTGTCAAATGCCAATAAGAGCTGTTATTGAATTCAGTAGAGTAAATGAGCCTTTACCTTGTGCAATTAACCAAACTTCAACCTTGTGTTTTACTTTTAACACAGCCTTGAGGGCTCATGGCAGAGAGCTCTGTGGGTATTTCGTCAATGCCTCACTAATATGAGAGTGGGAACTAAAAGGCACACTGCTTTGGACCTTTAGAAACCTGTCTGGTGACAGTGCTTACTTGTGGATGCAGGAACCTCCAATACTGTATCCCACAAATCAAATTACCCTTCAAAACTGATGGCTCAAGACCGCACACTGCCACCTCCCCCGTGGTTCCAGTTATAAAAAAAACATCTCACTAAGTGGCACGTTTGGGTCATCTTGGAAACTAAGCTGCTGTCTGCCAAAAAACAGATGCAGTTTCTTATTAATGCACCAATTGTGTACTTGATTGACTGATATTTGACATTCACTGTGAATACATCTTTGTGTAATTCCTCCCCTATGGAAAGAAGGGAGGGGTTACATGCAATATCTGGGAAGGAGAGAAGAATGCAAATATGACAGATTACTGCATTTCTGTTGTTTAGCAGAGACCCAGAGATCAAACGGAGACGAGCAGTGGGTGGTTGACAAACCCCAGACAAGCACTCTGGAGTTCAGGGTGGTAATATTGCCTGGGCCCTGGGAGCATTTTAATTATGCTTCATTTCATTTCATTTCATTGCATTATGTGTGGACAGAAACAGTGCACCAAATAATGCACTATGGATCTTCTCCATGAATGGAGACATTCATCTAGGCTGCAAAAAAGGGTGATTTTACGGTTACTGGTTTGTGACTGATTATTATCTTCATTGCACAAATCACAAATTTTCTAAAGACAGTTTCCTAAAGTGCATGATAACAGCTTTGAAATGCCTGCCAACCAACTGTCCAAAAGCCAGTATTATTCAGTTGCTATATATATAGCATATAAAATAGAGAAAATACTGTCAAAAAACTGTAAGTAGAAAATGTGTGGCATTTTTGCTTGAAAAATGCAAATTAATGAAATAATTTAATTATTTACTTAATTACCTAATTCTCAAAAAAAAAAAAACACACACACACACACACACAAAATATGGTAAGAAACTGCTGGAGTTGAATGGGTAAGAGGAATAATTATTCACACCAACCAGTAATGCCAGTGAAGTGAAGCCAGTTAAAGTAGACCACAGCACCACTACCTTTATCATAACAATTACAAGAGAGAGTGACAGCTGTCAGGTCATACAGCATCACTGGATGTGACTGATTATTAAAAGAGAAATATATATAAAAGAGGGCAGCTATAAACCAGCTGGCCACATGCCCATTTTCAGTGCTCTGACACAAGCAGCAAAATGTTTCATTACAGAGCTGCTGTGTTATTACTATCAGTATTTGGTGCACAGCTTATAAATCCAGACCATTAGGGAAAATACTTTTTCATCTTAATTTACAGTTCAATACAAAACCATATATATAGTAGCTGCCACAATACTAGACATAGACGTGGACATTCGTAGTGTTGTGATGCTGAAACCATTTCAAAATAAATAAGTACTGGATTTTTCACAAAAATATGGAACTGCTTGAAAGACAAACATAAAAATTCTGTCAAGTTGAGTGCATCCAAAATGTTATTTCCCCATTTTAGTGAATGTTTTGGTGGGGATTTAAAACTTTCAGCAAATTCTTAAGAGTGCTGCTGAGTTCCTGAGTTGTAGCGTTCATGGTGACATTTCCAAGCATGGAACGCATTTTTTAGCATCTGCTTTCCCAAATCTAGCCACCCGTTCTGAGGTAGCCTATTTGCTCGGCGTACTTCAGCTAGCATTTCTGAGCTGGCAGGGACTACCCTGAACAGCTCAGCAGGGACATCTGCCTCCCACAGCCATCTGTGCCCAGGACCTCCTAATCCTTCTCTCTCTGTCAACCTTTTCTCTCCCTTTCATTTCTCAGTCATCTCTCTCTAGATTTTACATATACTACTTTGAACACACGCAACATATATATGAACATATAGCACTTATGCACCCACAGACCCTCAATCCATGCAAAGAACTTAAGACATTCACATCAGTTATGAAATGACAGCTGTACTTCATATCAGAAAAAAGTGGGTCAGCATGCTGTGGCTTTTAAGAGTGTGATGTTTTATTGAGCTGACAAGATGTGCTCTGAGAAAATTAACTATGGAGACTTCAAAGAAATAAAAAGCAGGAAAAAAGGTTATATAAATAAATATATTTTTGAACATCGCTTATTAATGGTACACTTAAAAATACTTTTTTTTTTTCCTTAATGGACTGATTCTTATCCTGGTCCACTCCTCTGCATCATTTGTTTGTGCTTTGATGTGTTTATGAGGTGATTCCGTCTATGAGTATGTGCCTGGTTGGGTATTCTGCTGCCATGCAGCCTACCCACAGCGTTCACCGCCCAAGTGACAGGTCAGGGATGGCAGTGCGCCAGGGAGAGAGAGGGAAGTGGAGTCAGAGGCATAGGTCAAAGCTGGGTGGGGGATAGAACCACCACTGCATGTTAGCCTGGAACTGCCAGGGTGTACAGATGAGTTTACAGGCCTCAATATCAGAGCTTAAACCCCAAGTTAAATCAGACAAACCTCAAACAAGTCTGTTTGTGTAATGTCTAGACTGTGTGAGCACTCCTGAGATGGCAAGGAACTCTGTTTGTTGTGTTTTTAAATGTCACCGCAGATGACTGCTTTAGGGAAGGGGAGGGGGCACGTACTGAATCTTTTTCGCTGAGAATTACTGTAACTTCAAACTTTAAAATGACTTTGGATCTCAGGGGCAGCTTCATTGTTAATACACCAGATGCAAAAGCATTAGACTTCTGCTGGGTTTATTTCTTTTCCATCATCACCACGCTGTAACATTTTTCTGCAATATAATGGTGAGCATCAAAGTAGTGCTTTTTTAACATCAACATTTAACATTTTTAACATTTATTCTGTTCCTGACAATAACAGAAAAAAAGAGATGAAAACATAGTGACCATGCACCTAGTAGACTAATGTACAGTCTGCTGTTTACTTTTAGGGAAGAAGAAATGGCTTAAATTGGACAGTAGTGATTGCAGTGTAATTCAGAAAATACAAAGACGAAAACAGGAATTGTGTTTTATATGCCCGACTCTGCAACACTTTCACAGCACATTTTTAAATTTGACCTGATACCAGTTGATTATCTGCATGAAATATCGTATTAGCTGTAATATGTTTATTGATATGTACCAACATCTCCTTCAGTTTTATTAGTCTGTCCTCACTAAGATAACTCATCTGTCATGCCATCTTTAATGTATTTAAAAGATTTTTTTCTACCTTGTTAATGAACTATCTGTTTGCAATAGACAATGGACATCTACGAAGTCCCTTCACCCACATGTGGTTTTACAGTATGTAACTCCAAAATTGTTTAAAACTGTATTAGAATAATTGTTCCTGTTTTCAGAACAAACATTTTTTCACTCTATGAATCACTGACACAAGTCTACACTGACAGCAAAATCAGTGGCTTCAAATTCAGTCAGGACTTTTTGCTAAATGATCAAGAACACTACACTAGTTCTGTTCAACTTTAGAAAAACAAAAGACTATGAGTCGTCTTTTCTCATTCTGTTGATTGTACAGTTGTACAGTTTGATAAAAAAAACAGTTTGGAGAGTCTTTAAGTTAATTACAATCATAATGAAGTTAAGATGAAAACTGATGAGTCCATCTGTAACTACGTGTATTCACACCAAAGAGGATAGTGGATGAGCACTTTGGTAGCAGACACTGGTGCAGTCACAAAGCCAGCTCTGGCATCTTTGCAGGCAGTAGCAGCTGAGGTGAAATGGTGTCTAAGCCTTTTTAACACAGAGACATCAACATTTGCCATAATTTAAATGCCAAACAACCTAACACTGCAAAGGGCTTAACTGATATTGTGAAACATTTCAGTTGAAATGTCTGCAAGAAACGAAAAAAAAACAAACATCTTTTTCAGAAGAAATTATGTCATTGTTCAGGCCAGAGTATTGATTATGTATTGATGATATATTGATCAGGTTGAGAAAAGTAAGTTGAGGTGAGGTCATGATGTGTGCAGAAATGTATATATACAGTTAGACATTATTGGAGGTTTGCCATTATGGGCATGAAATCTGATCAGATTCATGATTATATCTTTAGATGTTGAATTTTGACAGCATAACTCTCATTCTCATTCAGCTTTCATTTCAAGTTAGCATTTATAGCCCATATAAACTGTGTGATTAGGTCTTAAAAACAGGTTCAGTCTTGTAGAACCCTAGTCTGTATTAAAACAACCTATAAAACTTTGAACACACTGTAGGTGCCTTCTAAAATGCTTTCAGTTACAAAGTGGAGGTATTTATATTGACATCTGGTATTTGCTAAATCCCCTGCTGACATAGCTCTTTTAACTAAACATTGATAGATAGATAACAGTTATTTGTGCAAACAAATAACTGCAGGTCAGCTGGTGTCAGGTCTTCAGAGTATGCACAAGACATCAAAAAAATGCCATGCTTTAAAATCTCTCCTTCATAAACAATGACAGTAACGAGGGAGTGTTTGTTATTGCTCTCCAGCAGGGTTTCAGCCACTGTTTTTGATGTGCTCTTTCCATGGCATAAATGGACAATCCTTCAGTGTCAGAGGACATTGGAACCCCTGCACAGTCCAATAGGTGCGACCACATTCATCATCCTGACAAAAGGAACTAAGCAATTGCCACAGCACTTAACTGGTTTCAGTCATCTGCAAATATTGGAATAAATACATTGAGCAGAGGAGCAGCCCCTCTGGGCATAGTGAGATTTTGCATGCCCTATTTGTGCTTACTAGCCTGCTTTAGGGCAGTCTTTTTTCTATCTATCTCGCAGTATTACGCATGTATGAAGTACATGCATAGCTTTCTCCATTCCTTAGAGAGTGGGTGAAAGAACTGGGTTGTACAGCACGAGCAGTTTCAACATCCTGCTTTTACTATGAAGCATTAGGAAATGCTTCATCCAAATCCCCTACTAATATCAGAATTGGGGAACGTAGACTACAGTTGTCTGACGCAATGCCTGAAGCCTATAGAGTTAGTGTGTTAATTATCCTAATGGAATACAGCAGATTTCTTAATGCCAGACAAGAATACTGCATTGTGTTGAAGTTTCCTATACATCATTTCCTACACATCAATTAAAGGCAGTGCTTGAATACTGAAGAGTGCTTTTTTTCAGCATTTATATTTTTCTTTGTGTATCTGTATGCATGCATGTCTGTTTGTATGGCAGGACATGGCAGAAGGTTGGATGAATACTGAAATTCAATGAATGCTTCTCTGCTTAAAATGCAGTGCTTGTGTGTTGGCAGGGACCAAAAAGTCCTTAGTTAAGCTAATCACCAGTCCATTTGGCAAGGATTACGCTCAGCCGAGGGTTTGTCCCATGAACAGGGTTTTGGATTCATAACAGTGACTGAGTAAGTAATTTTATTGATAGAGCAATACTCCATTCTGAAATTACTTTAATCACCATAACATCTCAATATGAAGACATCAGTAAAATACTTTTAAAGCATTTAAAGAAATCAATATGCTTCCAGAGTATGTGTGGTTTTAAGTTGGGTTGACTTGAGGACAGTCAGAAAACCAAAACAATACTTCTGATGACAGCCAACAGGGGGCACAATGTGGATTGAAGAGGCACTTATTTACTTCACTCCATCAAAGCACAGAGCCTGCTGCACTTAACTCACTGAAGTGGTGGTCAGCAGGGTGAAAAACAATCCAATTCCTCCAGGAGTGTCAACACAGGTATACAGTTTTAAAGAGGCAGCCAGACAATCCAAAGCCCTGGCCGGTGCGTGCAAGTTAAGCTGGACCAAACAATTTGGCTTAAATGATGAGCAGACGATAGTTTTTAAGTTCCCTGCTTCCTGGTTGAGTTTTTTTCTCTTGTTTACTTGCCAGCTAGATTAACTTCAAAGAGCAGTGGTGGACAAGTGGTGTGACATGTAGACCAAGAATCAAAGTTTTTCTAGTTGGTTCCTCCTCTTGTTTAAAAGAGATTAGTGGGTTACTAGGCTTATCTTTAGTTTTCTGCATGTTCTATTTGGTTGGTCCTCGTTTTGTGTACCATATGTATTGCATTTAAGTGGTGCAATTAATTAATTAAGTGCACTTGCAAATTAATAATGTGATTAATATGCATGTCCTGTCCATTAGGGTAACAAGAAACTGGTAACAGTGATATTGCCCAATGCCAAAACAGGTCTGACAATTACAATTGCTGTATTTGCAACAAACTAATATTTACCTATGTTGTTTGTTAGTTGGGGGCAGCACGGTGTCTGAGTGGTTAGCACTGTTGCCTCACAGCAAGAAGGTCCCAAGACCGCAACCCGTCTGGGGCCTTTCTGTGTGCATGTTCTCCCCGTGCATGGATTTACTCCGGGTACTCCGGTTTCCTCCCACAGTCCAAAAAACATGCATATTAAGTTGATTGGTGACTCTAAAATTGCCTATAGGCTGGAGTGTGAGTGTGAGAGGTTGTTTGTTTCTGTGTGTCTATGTGGCACGCACCTGCCTTTCACCCAAAGAGAGCTCCAGCAGATTCCCGTGACCCTGGTTAAGAATAAGCGGGCATAGATAATAGATGGATGTTTGTTAGCTGCCCACTGTGTTAAAATGTAGGGTATTTTTATTTAAAATTTTTATTACAAAATCTCTGCTCAACGTCTTATCATACATGTATGAAGAAAGATATTTTCTCAAAACACTCGTGCTGTTGGGTTTTTTTGTTTTTTTTTATTATTATTTTTGTATTGTAATTTGGCGCTATACATATAAAACTGAATTGAATTCAAATGAATTGCTGCATATTTCTCCCATCCCATATGATTAACAGAGTAGAAACATTGCTTCTATCTGAATACTATAACACAAACAGAGATATGTTAATGATGGTGACAAATAACTAAACAAAATAAAAGGAAAAGCAAAGTTATATAATTTTGGTCTAAATAGCATTCCATTTTGCATCAGGGCATGGGGCTGTGCCCAGAACCCCCATTGTCAGGTTTGTAACAGTTTCCTGTTACCACATGTCCTTGTTATGCATAATTAGTTGGTGCTAAACGAGAACACTGTTGTTTTGAAGAAGAAATTGCTCTTTTTCTTTGGAAACGTTCTGCGGACAACCCACATCTGAATTGAGAAAAAAAGGTTTATTGGCAGCAAGCAGGAAACCAAATTATACAATAAGTTTTGCACTAGTGACAATAATCTTCTAACTTATTAAAATACAAAAAAAATCATCCAAGTGCAGCAGCACACACATCACAATTTGGTTTAATTCAATAACCCACCAGCATCCTGATTATTTGTTATTCTTACCATTAATCTCCTTAATGGCAAAACCAATCAAAACTCCAGGAGAAAATTGCTCCTTTTGCTTTAGCACACCCAATCAGTTGCGTTAAGTCACTGAAACATGTGCAGAGGTAATGACACAGCCCCAAAAGCAACACCAGATTGGAACAAATGCATATTAACCATCACGATGTTGTTATCCAAAGCCTATTAAATGATGGATTTGGGCCTGATTCGTCTGTAGCCATGTGCCAGTAGTGCAGGGGTACAGTATAACAGGAGAAAGCATGTCTAAGTGAACAGGTTCATTAAGCCCATGTAAATTGCTGCGGCATCCTGGACTTTAGCATCTTGGCAACTAGGATAATAATGGTAAAAGAGAAACCAAATCCATCTCATCGCTTCCTTGGGTATTATTATGCCTCACCAGTGCAGACTGCTCATTACTGACATTGCACACATTCAAATGAGCCAATGGCAAATGAGCATGCACACAAACACACAGTACTGTACACTGTGGGGTTTGAGGTGATGGACTGATGATTCTGTACAAGATACAACAAACTCACTTCATCCAAAACTGACAAGAAACACAACACTAAACTGATTGTGTGATTCAGACACATTTCTTTTCATCAAGCAAACAATTGGGATACTAGCTTTCCTACTATGGGGTATACACTAACTCTAGCTCTCCCAAAAAACAGTTTACAGAGTATGTAATTTCAGCTAAGGGTAAAAATGGCTGATAAGAAGTAACGTCAGCTAAGCTCCTGAATTGGATGGTTACAGAAGTGCAGGAATCTAAATAAGATGTATTGGCAGCAGCCTGTAACCTGTATGATTTTTTTTTCTTATCAGTGTAAGAAACATGCAATTAGTTGAAGATGGCCGCAAGGTTTACTGAATAACCCCATTAAAGAGAACAGTGTTAAATAGGAAAGGGCCTAAAGGCAAACGTAATGGGTTTTTCCACTGACATGCTTCCTATTTGATGGGAGAAAATGTCTTACTCGCTCTTAATTCAGGTCTTGGACACCTTGAGATGGATGGGAGGTATTTATTCCATAATTTATGAATATAATACTACCTAAATGCTGAAACTACTGTACATTGTTCATATAACTATAAACATCTGGCAGCAAGTGTGTCTTAAGAACCCAAAGGCAATCTAGCAAGCATTCTACTCAAGAGTCTGAATGGAGAAAATATTTTGTAAGAGTTATTGCAATCACTCACCCTATACAGTGGGAAGCAAGTAATATCAACACTGTGAAAATCGGGGCATAATGGGATCTATTTTTAAACACAACTTAGCATACCGTGGTTGAACAGAGCTCTTGTTGCTGTTTGTTTCCATCATCTAAGGGTTTGGCTATGTTATGAAAGAACCCAGTGCTCCACAGCACATATATATATATATATATATATATATATATATACAACATATATAATAACAATTCTTCATGATGCCTGTTTTCTACAAGTATTTTAATTTGTTTAACACTGCAATGCATCCACACATGTTTTTCAGAAAAAAAAGCCTGCTCAGCTTAAGATACAGGCATTGCTTTCATTCTGGTTTTTTACCCCAACTCTATGCACAGTCAATAAATGCTTGGGTCAGGATGGTTATCACATTACTACAGTACTACAGACCATACACGCTTATTGTGGGGTTAAGCTCATTACCCATTTTCACTTCTTATTTCAGATCACACTTTTTTTAACAATCAGGGAACATTAATGGTAGCAACCTCAGTGATTTTATCTGCTCTATTTGGTGGTGCCGTTACAAAGAGTTGTTGTTGCTGTCTCACAATTACAGCCTTTCAATGACTAACTACAGTAACTCCTTGTAACTGCATAACCTCTGTGAATGTATTAGGAAAGCTAGATATGGCACAGTCAGCCAGTGTTGTTGCCAATTTTCCCTAGTGGCCAATAATGATAATGTAGTAAAAAAAAATTTGATCCAAAAGCATATCCTCACAGACCACTCTTATAAAAGAAATGTGTTACACAGCTGACAGAACACCTCAAACAGTTGCAACCAGGGAGAGGAACACAAGTGTGTATGTGCAGTGTGTTATAAGCTGCATAAACAAATCAGACAGGAAAAAAACATAACTAGCTTATGAGCTTGGTGTTGACATTTTACTCAGATAAAAGGGTAGCTTCTTAGAGTTTGGTATCCAGTTCCTGTACCAGTCTTCCTGATAGTAGTGTATATTGGTTTGTCTTGCGGTCTATTAAGGCGGGGTCACTTTTTATGACTGTCATAAATCATGAAATAAAGCAATAAAAAACGACATCACGCTCTCCTCCCACCGGGCGGCGCTATTTCCTATTGGACGTGACGTTGTTTGTGGGATGCGGCGTGCTGACGTGAATACCGTTACGTCTGTGTGTACCATGTGTCAGGGGCATTTAAATACCTGCAACAAGCGCAAGGCTGCCTTTTCTACTGCTTGTTTATTAGTAAAAACAAACATGGTGATCTTTCCTTCAGGGACGTGTGTGCTTTGTTCATCGGTTTAATAGTGAGTATATGAGATCGTCTGCATTGAATACGTTGTATTTCAAAATAGCGTGACTCCATCAGGTGGCGTGACCATTTCGTTGGTGGATAAGGATTCTCCACCCCCATCAGCTGCTGGAGGTATGTATTCTTCTTTTATAATGTTTTTTATACAGTATTTTATTTCGGGGTGTGACTGTTACTGATGTGGATCTAACGGGAAATGTGGGCCGCTCAACAGGCTCCAGCGCTGTGGGCCGCTCTGAACCAGATAAATCGGACATTGCATACCTGCGTGATAAAGGTAAGAGTTATTCTAGTATGTATTTGTGCTTAAAGTAGGGTTATTGCTTAATGCTAACAGGAACTCCTGATTTTTTACAAATTGTTGGTGTGCTTTGCAGAAAATCCTGGAGGGCCGCAAAGAGGCCGTCTGTCTTTAAAGAGACGCAGAGAGCGCACAATTTTAACAGAAATAAACAGTCAGGGTGAGTATGCATATGGTGGTAGGTTTATAATAAAAAAAGATGAAGTACTATTTTAACGGTGGGGGTGTAGCTGATCATCTTTTATACAATCTGGTAATGCAGGCTGTGCCGAGAGTGCAGTGAGCGGACGGTCGGGAGGAAGCTCCAGCATATCGGTGCGTGCCGGCTGCTCAACGCCCCCCAGAGTCTCCGTTGCGAGCGGCGAGCCCCGACGGTCTGCTGAGGAAGGAAGAGCTCGCCGGACCGGCGAATCTCCGTCAGGAGCTTGTGATAACTCTGCGCATACAATTCTGTGATTACGATAGCGAGGGTACGAAATTGATAAAAATTGCATCTCAACACATTTAAATAAACTGGCTGTTTATAACCGCGTTTTAAATACTTTTTTTTTTTTATAAAACGGTTTGTCTGCGTTTATATCTAGATGATTTTCATCCAGCTAAGAGGCTGAGAGCCGCCCCTGCAAGAGCTGCAAGGAAGAAGAAGGAGGAGCAACAGCAGCAGCAGAAGAAGAAGAAGGATACCGATATTGGTGTTGCAGCGACACCGCAGGTCGATAAGGAGATCGACCTGTGGGCTTCAGAATGGGCTGCAGAGACTGCAGCCGCAACACACTTCCTGGAGCAGCAGGGGGAGCTACAGTTTCCGCGTGATCAGGAGGATGGACACAGCGTGCTCAGGAGGAATCCGTTGCAGCTGATTCAACTCGATGGTGATGTGGCTGTATGTTTTCCTACCATAAACTTTGCCGATCTGTTATCCAGCCAGGGCCCGACACAACTGAGGTGGTGTGTGAGAGGTCGGTGTTGCATACGCCCAATGTCACTCATCCTCCTGTTGATCTGGTCTGGAAGGGCGGCAAACACTAGTTACTAGCTATTGCTGCATACACGAGTGCCTCAGAGACTTTTTCCTCATCAGTCAGATAGTGAGTCAGACAGTGATGACTGTTATTCTGCAGCTTCAGAGATTAGTGGTGTGTCAGCCCTAGATATTGGTTCTGTAGATGTGACACCTGCTGGTACAGCAGATGTTTCTACACAGACTAGTGGTGATAACACATTCCTTGTAAATCAGAACGCTGCAGAACTATTGCCAAACCTCTGTGCAGCGCTGACAGAGGTGTGCAGTGAGGTGAGGCGGCTTGACAGAAAACACACGTGTTTAGAAGCGTATGTATCGCATGCAGTAGCAGAGTTAACCGACTACGTAACAGACGCACAAAATCAGTTTTCCACCTCTTTAGACAAAAATGGCAGGGTGTGATAACCGGAATACCTGCTGTGCTGATAATGGTTGATTCAGGAATGCAATGTCATATGTTGAATTCTCACGCTGGGCTGTTGAGATGCGTGCAAAAAATACTCAGTTCATGAAGATGTTGAACACTCATCCTCCACCAAAAACAGAATATCTCAATGCGTCATTAAGTACTGCAGATTTCGACAGATGGTCTGAAAACACACGCCGAAAGTTTGTACAGCTCAAGAGAAGAATTATCCTTCCTTCCACAGGGTGGCGTGGCTGAATGCCCCGCTCTGTCACCTAATGTCCCCGGGGTTGCTGTAGTTGAGCATGCAAATGACCAGAGGACTGTATGTGATGTTGCAGATGATGACGAAGTTGTTGTTGGTGGGGCTGCAGCTGCTCATTCAGAGCCTACCTGTCTGATGCATGTCACTAGTCCTCCATACGATCAGGGTCAGGAGACCCTGATACCTTCTGATGATCATTGTATGCTATGTAATGAAGTTGTTGCTGGTGGTGCTGCTGGTGCTGATTCAGAGCCTCCTCACCTGCTGCAGGGCAGCCATGTGGTTGGTTCACTGATTTCAGATCCACCTCTGACTGATGGGTCTACAGATAACATTCCCCCCTGCCCTAGTGGTCTCCAGCATGGGGCAGGTTTAATTACTGTCAGGGATATTCCAGCATTTGATGCAATAGGGTTGAGACAACCTATTCATTTCAGTGATGTTGACAATGTTACCAACCCTGAACAGATTCCTGCGCTTGTTAGGGAACGTCTAACCACTGTAATGACGACTCGTTGTCAGATGGGGACCTTGAGTTTGTGGTGAGTGTGGCACAAGAGGGCAGGGGCGGCGGCACACGGCTCAAGCTTGGGAGTGTGCCTTATAGTGAAATTTTGTCTCGAAAGGGAAAGCAATTGTATGATCCCGATAATGATACCTCAGACAACAATTCATGTTTCAGCATGTGTATTATCAGAGCAGAAAACCCCTCACTGGGGGCTCTGGAAATATTACACAGAGCTAAAAAACTACAGGAATCTGTAGGTCTTTCCCCTACACAGCAGGTTGGTTTTAGTGATGTCACTAGATTTGAGAAGGAAATAGATGCAAAGATAATCATTTTTCATCATGGTGGTGGCGGTGGTGGTAGAAAACGCCCAATCTGCTTCCAAACACACGGATCCCCGCACCTCCGCACCATCTGGATCTATCTACATGCTGAGCACTATTACCTGATAACTAACCCTAAAGGTTTTTTTGGTGGCTCATATGTCTGTGATTTTTGTTACAACACCTACGAGACACCCTTACTGCATAATTGCATACACCGGTGTAATGTCTGCTTCACCATGTGCGAGCAACATTCTGGCCCCACAGTCAAATGTGATTGAGTGCAAGCGTATTTGTAAATCTATGCAGTGTTTCCAGGACCACAAACTGCCTGACCCTAAACACAATATGATTCCTTGTGCTACTGTTAAATATTGTGAGGAGTGTGGAAAAATTTACAGGACTTGTAAACAGAGCCCTAAACACAGATGTGCAGCCCCCCGGTGCAGACACTGCGGGGCACTTAGAGGAGGTATGGTGCATCAGTGCTACATACAGCCTCCACCGCTTAAAGAGGTACAAGAGGAACCCCACAATAATTACATTCTGTACGACTTTGAGACCAGGTACCGTGATGGGAGGCATGAAGCGAATTATGTTTGTGCTATGGAGATGAGTGAAAAGGGTAACCCTTACCCATTTTGTTACACTGGTGTTGATTGTGTGGCCGCATTTATCAGACGGTTTAGACGCAAGAAGTACAGGGGATACACGTTCATAGCTCATAACGCAGCCAGGTTTGACAGTTATATCATCCTCGAGTGTCTTGTGAGACAGTGTATCAGCCCCCCTTCTCATTATGAAAGGGAGTCGCGTGATCATGATGTACGATGACGACTACAGACAGCGCTGGATCGATTCGAATTTACCGCTCAGTGTTCATGCAGTGTACGGAGACTGACCCTTTTGCGTTCATGACTCTGGCATCAAGTTGTATGGGTGTTTTTAAGAAGCTCTTCCTGCCTAACGAAACTCTGGCTCTCCCATATGATGGGATGTACCTGGAATGTAATAAAGCATTCTCAGATGTGTCTGTGCAATGGCTCGAATACTTGGCCTATTCTGAAAAGAGGGTGATCAGACATGCCCTAGGAGGTGGTGAACACAAGGTGAGGTCCTACTGTGTTGATGGATTTGATGCAGCCTCAAACACCTGTTTTGAATTTGCAGGCTGCTGTTATCACCGCTGTATAAAATGCTTCCCAGAATCCACTACCAAGAATAATGTAGGGCTTTACGCACAGTTTAACAACAAAGTTGAAGCTCTACGGCTCCGTCACGGTGTCAGTGTGTCACATGTTATGTGGGAGTGTGAGTGGAATCTGATAAAACAGACAGATCCAGCTGTCAAGGCATTTCTTGTAGACTACAAGAAGCCTGAGGGTCTGAATCCTAGGGATGCACTATTCGGCGGTAGGACAAATGCAATGAAGTTCTTGCATGGGACAGAGTGTGCAGAGGGAGAAAAAGTGCATTATTTCGATTTCACAAGCTTGTATCCTACTGTGCAGGCTAAGAAAGATTATCCGATTGGGCATCCCGAAATAATTTTAGGCAATTTTGACAGCATTGAAAATTATTTTGGTCTTGTCAAATGCACTGTTTTGTCCCCTAGAGGTCTGTACCATCCTGTTTTGCCATACAGGTGTCACCATAAGCTCATGTTCCCCCTCTGCCTGACATGTTGCGAGGAGCTGAATCAGGTCAGTGAGTGTAATCACAGTGACTGCGAGAGACAGCTGACGGGGACATGGGTTTCCTTTTGAGCTTGAAAAAGCTGTTGAGAAGGGTTGTGCGTATTGATGAAGTGTGGCATTTTCCGAAAAAGACTAACAAATTATTTCGGGAATATGTTAAAACATTTTTGAAATGTAAACAGGAGGCCTCAGGGTACTCAAAAAATGTCAAAACAGAAGAGGAAAAGTAGAAGTATGTCTAGGACTATGAAGCCCACGAAGGTATGTTGGGCATGTCTGATCACCCTCTTTTCAGAATAGGCCAAGTATTCGAGCCATTGCACAGACACATCTGAGAATGCTTTATTACATTCCAGGTACATCCCATCATATGGGAGAGCCAGAGTTTCGTTAGGCAGGAAGAGCTTCTTAAAAACACCCATACAACTTGATGCCAGAGTCATGAACGCAAAAGGGTCAGTCTCCGTACACTGCATGAACACTGAGCGGTAAATTCGAATCGATCCAGCGCTGTCTGTAGTCGTCATCGTACATCATGATCACGCGACTCCCTTTCATAATGAGAAGGGGGGCTGATACACTGTCTCACAAGACACTCGAGGATGATATAACTGTCAAACCTGGCTGCGTTATGAGCTATGAACGTGTATCCCCTGTACTTCTTGCGTCTAAACCGTCTGATAAATGCGGCCACACAATCAACACCAGTGTAACAAAATGGGTAAGGGTTACCCTTTTCACTCATCTCCATAGCACAAACATAATTCGCTTCATGCCTCCCATCACGGTACCTGGTCTCAAAGTCGTACAGAATGTAATTATTGTGGGGTTCCTCTTGTACCTCTTTAAGCGGTGGAGGCTGTATGTAGCACTGATGCACCATACCTCCTCTAAGTGCCCCGCAGTGTCTGCACCGGGGGGCTGCACATCTGTGTTTAGGGCTCTGTTTACAAGTCCTGTAAATTTTTCCACACTCCTCACAATATTTAACAGTAGCACAAGGAATCATATTGTGTTTAGGGTCAGGCAGTTTGTGGTCCTGGAAACACTGCATAGATTTACAAATACGCTTGCACTCAATCACATTTGACTGTGGGGCCAGAATGTTGCTCGCACATGGTGAAGCAGACATTACACCGGTGTATGCAATTATGCAGTAAGGGTGTCTCGTAGGTGTTGTAACAAAAATCACAGACATATGAGCCACCAAAAAAACCTTTAGGGTTAGTTATCAGGTAATAGTGCTCAGCATGTAGATAGATCCAGATGGTGCAGAGGTGCGGGGATCCGTGTGTTTGGAAGCAGATTGGGCGTTTTCTACCACCACCGCCACCACCATGATGAAAAATGATTATCTTTGCATCTATTTCCTTCTCAAATCTAGTGACATCACTAAAACCAACCTGCTGTGTAGGGGAAAGACCTACAGATTCCTGTAGTTTTTTAGCTCTGTGTAATATTTCCAGAGCCCCCAGTGAGGGGTTTTCTGCTCTGATAATACACATGCTGAAACATGAATTGTTGTCTGAGGTATCATTATCGGGATCATACAATTGCTTTCCCTTTCGAGACAAAATTTCACTATAAGGCACACTCCCAAGCTTGAGCCGTGTGCCGCCGCCCCTGCCCTCTTGTGCCACACTCACCACAAACTCAAGGTCCCCATCTGACAACGAGTCGTCATTACAGTGGTTAGACGTTCCCTAACAAGCGCAGGAATCTGTTCAGGGTTGGTAACATTGTCAACATCACTGAAATGAATAGGTTGTCTCAACCCTATTGCATCAAATGCTGGAATATCCCTGACAGTAATTAAACCTGCCCCATGCTGGAGACCACTAGGGCAGGGGGGAATGTTATCTGTAGACCCATCAGTCAGAGGTGGATCTGAAATCAGTGAACCAACCACATGGCTGCCCTGCAGCAGGTGAGGAGGCTCTGAATCAGCACCAGCAGCACCACCAGCAACAACTTCATCATTACATAGCATACAATGATCATCAGAAGGTATCAGGGTCTCCTGACCCTGATCGTATGGAGGACTAGTGACATGCATCAGACAGGTAGGCTCTGAATGAGCAGCTGCAGCCCCACCAACAACAACTTCGTCATCATCTGCAACATCACATACAGTCCTCTGGTCATTTGCATGCTCAACTACAGCAACCCCGGGGACATTAGGTGACAGAGCGGGGCATTCAGCCACGCCACCCTGTGGAAGGAAGGATAATTCTTCTCTTGAGCTGTACAAACTTTCGGCGTGTGTTTTCAGACCATCTGTCGAAATCTGCAGTACTTAATGACGCATTGAGATATTCTGTTTTTGGTGGAGGATGAGTGTTCAACATCTTCATGAACTGAGTATTTTTTGCACGCATCTCAACAGCCCAGCGTGAGAATTCAACATATGACATTGCATTCCTGAATCAACCATTATCAGCACAGCAGGTATTCCGGTTATCACACCCTGCCATTTTTGTCTAAAGAGGTGGAAAACTGATTTTGTGCATCTGTTACGTAGTCGGTTAACTCTGCTACTGCATGCGATACATACGCTTCTAAACACGTGTGTTTTCTGTCAAGCCGCCTCACCTCACTGCACACCTCTGTCAGCGCTGCACAGAGGTTGGCAATAGTTCTGCAGCGTTCTGATTTACAAGGAATGTGTTATCACCACTAGTCTGTGTAGAAACATCTGCTGTACCAGCAGGTGTCACATCTACAGAACCAATATCTAGGGCTGACACACCACTAATCTCTGAAGCTGCAGAATAACAGTCATCACTGTCTGACTCACTATCTGACTGATGAGGAAGAAGTCTCTGAGGCACTCGTGTATGCAGCACTAGCTAGTAACTAGTGTTTGCCGCCCTTCCAGACCAGATCAACAGGAGGATGAGTGACATTGGGCGTATGCAACACCGACCTCTCACACACCACCTCAGTTGTGTCGGGCCCTGGCTGGATAACAGATCGGCAAAGTTTATGGTAGGAAAACATACAGCCACATCACCATCGAGTTGAATCAGCTGCAACGGATTCCTCCTGAGCACGCTGTGTCCATCCTCCTGATCACGCGGAAACTGTAGCTCCCCCTGCTGCTCCAGGAAGTGTGTTGCGGCTGCAGGCTCTGCAGCCCATTCTGAAGCCCACAGGTCGATCTCCTTATCGACCTGCGGTGTCGCTGCAACACCAATATCGGTATCCTTCTTCTTCTTCTGCTGCTGCTGTTGCTCCTCCTTCTTCTTCCTTGCAGCTCTTGCAGGGGCGGCTCTCAGCCTCTTAGCTGGATGAAAATCATCTAGATATAAACGCAGACAAACCGTTTTATAAAAAAAAAAAAAGTATTTAAAACGCGGTTATAAACAGCCAGTTTATTTAAATGTGTTGAGATGCAATTTTTATCAATTTCGTACCCTCGCTATCGTAATCACAGAATTGTATGCGCAGAGTTATCACAAGCTCCTGACGGAGATTCGCCGGTCCGGCGAGCTCTTCCTTCCTCAGCAGACCGTCGGGGCTCGCCGCTCGCACGGAGACTCTGGGGGGCGTTGAGCAGCCGGCACGCACCGATATGCTGGAGCTTCCTCCCGACCGTCCGCTCACTGCACTCTCGGCACAGCCTGCATTACCAGATTGTATAAAAGATGATCAGCTACACCCCCACCGTTAAAATAGTACTTCATCTTTTTTTATTATAAACCTACCACCATATGCATACTCACCCTGACTGTTTATTTCTGTTAAAATTGTGCGCTCTCTGCGTCTCTTTAAAGACAGACGGCCTCTTTGCGGCCCTCCAGGATTTTCTGCAAAGCACACCAACAATTTGTAAAAAATCAGGAGTTCCTGTTAGCATTAAGCAATAACCCTACTTTAAGCACAAATACATACTAGAATAACTCTTGCCTTTATCACGCAGGTATGCAATGTCCGATTTATCTGGTTCAGAGCGGCCCACAGCGCTGGAGCCTGTTGAGCGGCCCACATTTCCCGTTAGATCCACATCAGTATCAGCCACACCCCGAAATAAAATACTGTATAAAAAACATTATAAAAGAAGAATACATACCTCCAGCAGCTGATGGGGGTGGAGAATCCTTATCCACCAACGAAATGGTCACGCCACCTGATGGAGTCACGCTATTTTGAAATACAACGTATTCAATGCAGACGATCTCATATACTCACTATTAAATCGATGAACAAAGCACACACGTCCCTGAAGGAAAGATCACCATGTTTGTTTTTACTAATAAACAAGCGGTAGAAAAGGCAGCCTTGCGCTTGTTGCAGGTATTTAAATGCCCCTGACACATGGTACACACAGACGTAACGGTATTCACGTCAGCACGCCGCATCCCACAAACAACATCACGTCCAATAGGAAATAGCGCCGCCCGGTAGGAGAAGAGCGTGATGTCGTTTTTTATTGCTTTATTTCATGATTTATGACAGTCATAAAAAGTGACCCCCCTTAATAGACCGCAAGACAAACCAATATGCACTACTCCTGATAGTTTCAGGTTAGAGCCATTGTTATTAGCTCCCTGTCCTTTTCCTGTACAGATGTGTGCAAGAAACATGACCTAAATATTTGTATAATATATAAACTTTATTAGAACTTTACTTGGCCAGAGACAGAACAATGCCCTTCATTAGGAAAACTGTGAACACACCTGCTCTGGCACAGCAGGGCAATCACTTGTAAGAGAGCCTGAAAGAAACTGCTGAATTATGGACAGTAATCTTACCAGCCCATGAGATTCAAAGTAGCTGTAGCAGCTCCTTTGGAAAGCAATCAACCAAAATGTGATCAGCAGGTTAGCTGAGAAAATTCAAACTTTGCAGAATTGTGTAAAAAAAAAGGCATGAGCTTAGTCTGGCAGAACAAGCCCACAGAGGTATTAAAAAAGCAAAATAAGGCAAAAAATATTTTAACGTAGTTTTTACAAGTCCACCTTGTTGCTATAACTCATAATGTAAGTAAGTGCTTCTGTGTAACCACAACTATTTCACAGACAGATTTGGTTCTACAAAACAGCAATTTTGGGAAAAAAATACATGATTTTTGATTTGTCCAGCTAAATGCGTGGTTGTTCTTTTGACGCTGCTTTTGATCTCACAACTGACTGACTACTCTGTTTACAATGTGGCAATGGAATAAGTGGATTGTGCAGTCCAAGCTACAGTATATGCTTATTTCTGGTAAGGCTATTTTAGTATTAAAGCCTGCAATCTGTTATCAACTTCCCATGGACTAATAGGAGAGGCTAATTCCTAGAATCAACATTTGTCCCAATCAAGCTGCAACCAAGCTGCCATTTGACTTGCACATGCACACAGTCTGCCAAATGATTTGATGTTCAATATATTAAAAGGTCTCTTTCAGTAAACCTGCTGGGTTACTACTCTGTTATAAGCCTAGTAATCATTGACCTTGACAGCAAGATAGGACAGCCCCCATCCTGAAGGCGAGATTCTGATAACTATGTTATCCATCACAGTGGCACTGAACCAAACACACAGGTCAAAAACTCAAGCTGGTAGTGAAGCCTCTCCTACACCTAGTGTGTAATGGACACACAGACACACACATGGCATTACAACAGGGAGAAGCTGACAGTATGGTCTTTTTGCCTTTACAGGATACAACAGAATGTTCATTTTTGTCAGCTATTAAATGTATGGAGCTCCATAGTACTGTGGGCGTCTGGGCTGTCATTCTAGAGCTCCCTCTGTGTCTCTCACAGACGATTAATATAAACATATAGAAATGCACACTGTATAGACACAAAGAAAGATATACACTTGCCCACAAACACATTACACAATCATATATGTGCACATACACACAAATGAACTGAATACTATTTGACTCCTAGCAAAGCTTACGTTCTCTATCTCTCGCTCCCACTTTTTTCCCTGGGCTTTGCCGAGATAGTCTGAAGCTTCAACATATCACCTCCTGACAGAAAAGACCTCAATTCCCCACCAGTACACACTAACAAGAGAGAGAGAATCCTCCTTACAGCATGTAGGTCAGCCCTGCCTTTCATGAGTGCCAGTTAAAAGAAGAGGTTATTACCAGTAGATCCGAGCTCTACTCTCCCACATACGCTTTATGTCTAAAACAGCATGCTTCTCCCACCTGAGTAAGAAAAGCACATGCTGCTTTAAAGTCATGGTCTCTGAACACAACCAAGGAGGCTGAACTCCAACCCTACAGAAAAAAAAAAAAAAAAAAAAAAAAAAACTTGCTAGCCCCAGAGATATTATGATGTCACATAATTTGCTTTACCCTAATCAAGGAAAATCTCCACTGGTGCTATAACATTTTATACCCCTGCCAGTGACAGTGCTACAGTCATCACAAATGCCATATGGACATTAACACTAAGATAATGTTGTCGAGGATAATTTTTGAGTGATGAAATATTGCTCTAATGGAGGGACAAAAACTTAATTACACAATTCAGCTACTGTTGATGACTCTTTTATGAAGGTTGGATGTCAGACAGTAAGCCACAGGGCATGTTGGCAAACCTGGACATGATACTACTGTCCAAAATGACCAATTTGAGTTTGTAGAAATTTTGAAAGGTTGAATTAAGCCATAACTACAAATGCATTATCATCTAGTTAAATTCTCCCTATCACACCTTTGTCTCACTGCATCATGTAAAGGCAGTTTCTGTTATATTCTGTATTATATTACTGTGCATCTCCCTAAGGAGAGATTATCTTTAAGCATTTTCCATATGGATGTTTTCTGCTATAGAGTGGAGGGCATAAAATTAACAAAATGAGTCATGCCAGGAAATATAATGATCATTTTAATTTTAGTGTATGAGACTTTTAAAAGTTTCATACATGAAAAAATGTGTCAACGATAATATTCAGAGAAGATTTTTTAAGCTTTAATTTGCTGGTACTGACACTGTCAAGACAGTGACAAAGCAGCAAGACGATTCCCTACATGAGAGGCATTTTATATGATGATGAAATGTCATTATCATTATACCCTCTATAGAGAGCTAAGTACCCATTTTTGGAAATGTTACAAATCTCAGAGTCACACGATATGTCAGTATTAAAGCCAAGGAGGAACAGTTGGTTTATTCAAGGCTGTCACTGGAGGGAAGCAGTGTAAACATCTGACACGCTGAATATAAAATATTTGTCAGAGGTCATGGCGCATGTGGTTGCATACCCTGAGTGTTTGGTGATGGGAATCAATGACCACACATAAAATGCAATTAGTAACATTTCAAGTTGTGTCATATATAATTTATATCCAGACCAAGTTAAGTAGTTCTATTAGCCCACTTGTCTGAATCTTTAAAAACTGTTTACAAAAATACATCTACATTTTAAGTAAACAACTTCTAAAACAGCTGGGTAACAATTTTTGACAAATGTTACTCAGAACTAAAAAAACACATCTGTTAGTAGCTATTTTCAGTGCGGATTTGTTGAGCTAAAGAGCATTTGACAGCAAATAGTGGATGTGAGGTTGAGTCAAACTACAATAAAATACAATTCATCATCACAAAGGAATGTGTCAGCATGTCTGCAACATTGTGAGTTACATGTTTTTAATCATTTTAGGAATAAGGCTTTGGCTATTCAGACAAAAGTGTTGGCTTTGGCCTTATCATAGTTTGTTGACAGAAAAAAATAAAAATGTAGATTATCACCAGATTGATACTTTAGCAACATACATATTTTATGAATCGCTTCTCAGTGTCTGAGGAAATACAACAATGAAAACAAGCAATAAAAATAAAAACAAATTGCGCTTAGTTGTTGCCCTGATCCATTCTTTAATACAGTCAGTTCCAGTGCATTCTGCTGTCATTCCTGGAATAGCCTCGCCACTGTCGTTCTCTCCTCTCCTTTCTCCTTCTGTGTAGATAGGGATAAGGGTTACAGCAAGCCTGGAGCTGGAGTGATGATTGATGACACACCTCCTCTGGTGCACACTTCCCTGCTGACGCACTCTCACACTACTACACTTTTCAGCACTAATTGGGCAAACCTGCACACTCCCCCTTCCTTGTGTGTGTGGGGTCTGAGCAAACCACCCACTCAGAGAAGTGTGTGAGCTATATTGTTCTGATTAAGCACTGTCCACATGGCCCCTAGTATTTCAGTGGCTCGCCCTGTGTTGTGCACATTTACCAGATACCAATATGTTTTCCCATAAGCCAAACTATTGACAGAAGATGAGAACCAATGTGTATCCCATTCAAACACTGGAACTATTTATATCCACCTTCAAAAAAATGGCCTCCATGCATGTACGGAATAAATTATGATAGAGACTCCAAACAATTTCAAAGCATGGCAATCCAGAAAACCGTCACTTGATATTCCACTGGACTGTGGGCCAAGGGGCTATCTGGGGTTAGCATTGTTTGTTTCTCACTGGGGGTGACTTATATAACCTATGATATGTGTGTAATGTATTTATGAGGATGGATATTAACACAATTTAGATTAAGTGCCTCGCTCAAGGACACATCAGCAATATTCTCGGCGCCTGTGTTTGAACTGACAACCGCAGGATCATTAATCCATTTAGAGCTCAGAGGGTTACACTGGAGTAAACAGAAGGCCAGTGTCCTTTAGAACTGTTTGCTAAACAGCACGACATGTTCAGATCATGAATTCATCCACAATGTTCTGTAACGCAGGCACAGGCAATTACTAAGCTTGCGAACCATATGGTTGGAAAGACATCTAATAACAGTCGTGCTGTATGTTCTCTGGTTTTCAATGAAGGACAAAGGTTCAGCTTAGGGGCTGAGAAATTGTTGCTGTGCAGAGATGCATGACTGATCTGTGCAATTGGTGAGCACAAAGAGTATTATGTAAAAAACCCTCCTGAATAAATATACATGATGTGGCTCTAAATCAGATTATGATATCGAAACAAGTCGAAAGAACCATTAGTCATTTTGCTTTATACAAACTCAATCTATTTCCCGCTTTATCAGCTAACCCTACAAAATGATTATTTTTTGGTTTTAAAATCCTTTTCTCTTTCCTTTTATTTTCTTCACCTTACTGTCCTCTTGGCTGGCGTGTAATTTTTCATATTTCAATGAAAACAAAACCAAGTGTGTGCTGTTTGGTGATCAACTGCTCTGTACTATTGACCATGGTTTCTCCTCTTTGACTTCTCACCTGATGATGACCATAAAAAACCTGACGGTGATATCTGATAGTGAGTTGATATTTGATAAGCATATTAATTCAGTTGTGAAATCAAGCTTCTTCCACCTGAGGTTGCTAATCAGTAATTTCTCTCTTACAAAGACTTTGAAATAGTGATTCATGCATTTATTACTTCTGGACTTGATTACTGCAATGCCCTATACTCTAGTGTCAATCAGTTGTCCCTATCTCATCTCCAGATGGGCAGCTGCTTGACTTTTAACAAATACATGTAAATTTGAGCATATATCTCCAGATTTAGCCTCTCTTCACTGGCTCCCAGTTCATTTTAGGAATGAGTTTAAGTGATTGTTTTTTATTTTTAAGGCCGTAAATAGTTTGGCTCCCTCCTACCTCATTGATCTTGAGCAGTGGCACAAACCGACTAGATCTCTTACATCATCAAGTCAGTACCTTCTAGAGGTCCCAAAGACCAGATGGGGTGACTACTTTATACTCTACCAGCTACAGATTTGGCTTCTTTTAAATCTTTGCTTAAAGCGTTTTTATTTTCCATTGCTTTTAACTCATAGATTCTGATACTTTCTTTTTAATCTTTTTAACAATTATATGTTGTTTATATTACAAAGTACTTATTTTAATTGTACTTTATATATTTATTGATCTCATTCTGTCTATGTAAATTACTTTGGTAAACTGGATGTTGTGCTATATAAATACATTTGATTTGATTTTTATCTTCTGGTTTTATCCCTACATAACAGTTAATGTAAAAATGTTTCTGGGCCCACACTGTATAATTAGAATCTGTCACTTTCTCAGTGCAATAGTAAACCAAGAGAGGTTTCAGTGTGTCATATCCAGGAGAGAATCATTAGAATATAGATTGAGGACGAGGTGGAGACGGTATGTACACAAGCTTTTGAATTTACTCTCTGGCTGGCTCTCATCTGGGCTTAAACAGCTACTTCTGAGGACGAACTCAGAGGCTTGCCTTAGACTGGCTTGCTATCTGATTAGCTGTTTCTAAAAGCATTTATGTAAGCTCAGAGCATGAATAATTCTCATTCTGTTTTTAATCTCTACAAAGGAATGCCAGCATCACCCCCTCCACCCCACCCCCCACCCCCCATTATTAACTGTGAGATAAAAAATATATCTATCTGTGGAATAATTTAGCCAGGAAAGCTGCAGCTGAGTTGATACACAAGAAGTGCACATTCAATCTGATAGGAGAAAATAAAAATCAATTTGGAGGAACTGGCAAGTGTTCATATGGACTGCTCTGAACATTCACTGACAGGGAAGGTTTCCTTGCTGTCAGATGTAGTACAGTTAAATGTCTAGTCTAGATGCCTGTCACTATATCGTTGAAAATACTACAATTGTAGTATACTGTCGAAACAAAACACCCAGTACCGTATTTAAGATGCTTTCTCTCTAAGATGCACACATACCCTGACCCAGTTACTCAAGGATATTTTGACCCAATACCTTTCATACTTTTGTAAAAGCTTTATCCATATTTTTAATATTCAAGAAACAGGATATTACATAGCAGGTCATCCAGTCAATAGATCTAACAGCCAACAAACATCTCCTGTCATCTCAAATTTTGTGTCAAGTGTACAGGACTAGGTCAAAATTAAGTTTTGTGGATTACAAGAGACTTGTAATCGTCTTAGTCTTAGTCTCCGTCTTAGTCCATACATATGAAAATATGTTTTATTGCATGAATTTCCATTTGCAGTACGTAAGAAATTCTTCTTTTCTAAAGAGTTCTAAATGAAAACATATTCGACTCCCATGCAAAACAAGGTTTTTCTTGATACACATTTCCTAGACTAAGTATAACCATGAGTTGGGGAAATTGCTCCCTTATTGACTGAGCATAATATCATGGCCACTTATCTATATCTCAACACATTGTCCTCTCTTATTTTTAGACTATTTCACTATCAAACTCTAACTAAACCGTTTGCACAACTACATTATTACTGTGGTGAAACAATTCATTAGGTAAATTGTAAGTCAAATTTGATTCCACCTATCAACAAAATATTTCTTAATAGAAAGCTGTTTCACTTGTAGTTCAGTAGATATAATGATGTCAGCTCTGTTCTTTCTGAATGAAATATTTCTGTTATTGCACAATTTCATTTTCCCACTATTTTTACAGAAAGAGTTTTAGGAAACACTACACCATATGTCTTGCACAAACTACAATTTCTTGCAGTTAGTGGCAACCTTGAACCGCAGCAATACTGTCCTAATTTCATCTCAAAATAAATGTCATTAATACAGCTGATATCCTGGGTCTAAAGGCATTGCCACATATGGTCCTTCACTGTTCAGAGAATGTTCCTTTCTGTTGAATGCCCTGATGGTGTATTCACACACTTGAATACCAAGTATCTGCTGTACAGTATCTCTGTCAGTGAATTTGTAGTTCTGGTAGTGTGTTGTTGAGCTCATAATTTACATACTCTGCTCCAATGGACTTTTGGTTTCTGATATATCTGCTGTTCTACATACTGCTATGTCTGTGAAGATTCTCAGTCATCCAGGTGAAGTTATATAGAGTCACGGCAACTGGACCTCTAGTTTTTTAGGTCGAAACTCACAATATCTTTCAGGTTGGATTCACTCCACCCCTAGCCTAAATAGGCTTATTAGGTGAACTATCTAAATGGGAGGAGAGTCATTAGACCCACACTCCTGTGCCGGTTTAACTTCACACCTGGCCTGAATAGGCTCGTTAGGTAAACAATAGAAGTGAGAATAGGTGAGGGTCTTTAGGACCTAATGGTCAACTTTTGTGAGCCCTTTGATTCACAAACTGGGTGTAGAGTGTGTCCTCATTGAAGGACATGTGATGTGTTCCTTAAATTCCTGGGAACAGATGAAAGGGTAGCCTTGTAGATTGAAGATAAGTTATCTCTGAGTCCCCCACCCCTGTTAAGGGAGGGTTTTTCCACCTGAAAATGTATGGCTTCTCTGACTCTTCTCTCAAACCATCTATCTTCTCTGCCCAAAATATGTATATCACTGTCTTCAAATGAGTGCCTTGTGTCCTTTACACTGCTGTGGTTCAGAGGAGCTGCACTTCCTGTTCTGGGCCATTGTCCGGTTAAGTGTTGTTTGGTTTTCTCCAATGAAGACCATCTTCAATCCATATGTGTGAATGCACTGTTAAAACTATTTATGGCTTATTCAACTAAAACATGTTATAATACACTATTTATTTGAACACTTGAACATTTTGTTGTAACCCTGGTACAATTATTTTTGGAGGATATTTCATTATTATTTAACTCACTGAACTGAATTTATTCATTACAGATTCACTTTTCCTGATAAATTATGTCCATGTCAAATCTTGGCTCACTAACTAACTTGTATCCTTGTTCATATGCAGTACAGTAATGACAGGACCCATGATAAAATGTGAACAACTCTGTGTGTCATAAAAATATATCCAAAGTTCTGATATCACTTTGTCTCAGACTGTCACATTTCTTTTAGTCAGTGTCACTGTTCTTGTCATGTACTGGGACATGTGAGGAAACCTTTGTTTTGCTTAGATGCAAACACTTCTGACTCTAGAGCCTCTTTCTTACAATGATCTGTAGTACAGTACCTGAAAATATCTCCTCATCACAGGAGTGCATAAGATGCTCTTCTCCCACAGTACTTATAATCAAATCAAACACTGCTGCTTCCTGAAGATGAATCATTTTGTTCTTAAGTAAGAAATACCCAGCCAATACAATAGACTGGAAATCAGAGAAATCAGTGGCAGCCAAAAAAACTGGAAATTGAATCATCTTTGAATGGCCACATTGACCTGTCACTGAAAAAATGGGTTCATTGTGCAAGCAGCCATTTCCAGTGTTGCAGCTGTTTCAAGAACCACCCCTCACCCCTGTATTGTTGTGTTGTGGTACATGGCATAATAAAGCATTTGGCTCAAATATTCTGTTAGGTGAGCAAGTACATGCAATAGAAGTCGTTCAGCACAACAGCTGTTTCCACATGTAGCTCTCCCAGTGATGAAGCACAACTGTGAGAATGAGTCTCACAAACACTGCTCTGCAGATTTTTTCTTTTGAACTTTTTGAATGGCCCTGAGGTGACCATGAAAACAAAGATGATGGGATTATCCTCTCCAGGCTTTGAAAAGACTACCCATTAGTAACTGCATGGGCAAAAATGACAGTGAATATTCTGAAATGAAAGTGACATACAGCACGGAGAGGAAGGTGGGGGCAGCACTGTGTTGGAATCAAAGAAGGTGCCTGAATTGAGGTTTGTGGCAGAAAGACAGTGTACTCACACTTCCACTGAAGACAGCTAGCTGTTTCAGAGATTGCAGAACTGATTGCATGCCTCAGGGAAGTAATATTGTGGCACCTGACTGTGTCTCACAAAATACAGTAAGATGAAACAGTCTATTTGTTAAATCCAACAGTGGGCACGCCCATTTTAACTTGGCAGAGGTATGGGAACTACATACACTGTATCATCTAGAAATACATTTCTTGTAGCTGCTGGATGTTAATTAACTCACTGCTGTAATCCACCTTTTCAGAACTGGATATAATAAGTAGGATAATGAAATTCCATGTTGCTTTGTAAAGCTTGTAAGTTTGAGGGACTTAAAGATAATAGTTACGCTATCTCACAAGATAAATACAAATTCATTTCCTGATGCAAAAGCTTCCGAATTAGTCATGTAGTTCTTAAAACATTTATTTTATCATATCTAAGAGGAGCTTAGTTGCATAAAGTATCACTTTTAAAGCTTTTTGTAGCTTGTTGTAGCATGATGTGTCCAAATTGTTGTTTTGTCAATGGGGATGTTTTTAGATTTGCTAAAAGAGAAATATTCACAATGAGTTGATAAAATGAAGAGACGCATTTGACAGGTGCCTATTTCAGTTTGGACAAATAACAAACCTTTAGCAAACAGCAAAAACCTTCTACTGTGCATTTTACCAAACAACCTTCAAAGCATCTCAACATCACAGACTATGATCATAGTTTGATTTTTTACTATATCAAAATTGACCAGAGTAACTAAGAGTAAAAAGATTTTAAAAAACTATTGTCTGTGCCTAGAGACTCTGATTTTAGAGATAATGAGAACAGTTCCACTATCGTACAGCTGTCTTTAGGTACACTGAAGAACTTAACTTTTTGACCCCTACGACAAATATAAATAACAATCTCTCGTCTCTCCCTCAAGTGGGACTGATATGGGCCTTGGCTGCTGATCATTCTTTTTATTTTACAGTCAAGTTGACTGCTGAATATCACACACAACAAAACACCACTAAGCTACCTTGATATAATTGAGCAGACCAAAACACTGACTATGAACTAAACAAAGTCTGGCATGGCAACAGAGGATACCGGACAACCAAGCCATTACTAGGCAGTAACTGATTGCTACATTTGCCTTGTTTGATTACCATGAAATGCAATTAAAGAACGAAGAGATGCAGAGAGAGAGAGAAAGTCAGAAAAGTATGGAGAAATCAAAGTTTCCTTATGAATAGCGAACGTGCCCCTTAACTCTAAAATTAGAATTCTAATGAGTGGCAATTGATGAATTCACCATTTAACATTAGCACAGGCTGAGTCAAGCTCTCTGCCATGGTGTGGCTGGAACAAAGCTCAACAGCCTGTTTAGTTTAAATCTTTATTTCAAAAACTATGTGTCTTATTCTGGCTAAAATTGGAAGAATTTGATCTTTTCAATGAAAAACAGGATCCTTTCATAGGGGACAGTCACACTAAATCCTGAATATATATTACTGCTAAACACACTTTCAGACAATGAAAATCTGAGTCTATTTCAATAACACACCTTTGTGTTCTGTCTTGACATAATAAGTCAAGTGCTGAGGGGACTGTTTAATTTCCATTTAAGCAAGTTCAGATTTTGTATTGTTTAACTGGATCACTCTGTTAACAAACCTTTTGTGCCATCTTTGCAAAATAGCGGCTTTAATCTACTGTCATGAATATACAGTTATTCAGCAGATATCAAATATGGGAATTTGTCATGTTTTATCAACTTCAAAATGAAAAGATTTTTAGCAAAAATATTTAGTATTTATCTGTATTGAAAAATCATGTAGTACAGAGATTTAGACCTACTGGACAATATTAATCAATCAGTCTCACAAACAAGACTTTTCTAAATCTCTCTACAACATGATGCTTCTGTTACCTTAACTCTAGACCTCACTGAAAACAAAAGGTAGCACTATTCTCAGTGATACTGATTTGCTCGACTGCTTCTTTCTCCATTTACTAATAATTACCAATGCAGACTCTCCAATTACTCAGCTCCAACATTTACAGCAGTCTGAAATCCACACACTCATTATGCAGATGACAGAAAAAAACAAAAACCAAAACCTCCTCAGAGCAACTCCAATTAAAATTCTTTAGCTGTGCCAACATAGAATCAAATAAATTATGACAATACATACCTCCTTTAGCTGCTGGAGTTTCTAATCAATTGTGAGACAAGCCGTCATGAATATATGAGTGATCTAAATGGAGTGCTAAAATACAGACTACCGTACAATCAATATTTCTTTAATAATTTGGAGAATTTCTTTAAGATTAGATTGGATTAGTGAATTATATCTGACTCACACGAGATGCTGATATTTTGTCAATCTGATGAATTCTGGCATCCCCAGATGTGATGAAAATAAGCATTAATTTGAAAGTGACACTGACCTGATAAATGGATTCCTAATTCTGAAATCGTTGTCATCCCGGGACACAAATTCATGCCTGTCCTGATAGAAATGTCTACTAGTATAAACCTAAAATAAAGAGTAATAAGAAGGAGAAATTCATTAAAGGGCAAAAAATACATCCTGCAGGAGCTAAAATCCCTCTGGATTGGTTTAATTCACTGAAGGGTATCGCTAAGATAACCATGTGTCAACACTTCTGATTTATTATTCCCGTAGGATCAAACTAATGTTTACCTGTAGTCCCTTCAGCCTCAACCCATGCTCACACATAAGGCCTCTGCATAGAAGATAATGACATCAATTGCTCTATCCTAGGGGAATATCTCCCATGATGATGATTCAGGCTCATGTACGGTATGCAACTAAAATTCTTATGCTTAAATCATTCAGAAATAGATTATCTTGGTGAGATACATAAGTTGAATTCAGTGATATACTGTATGGCTATACCTGCCACACAGCTTTCTATGCAGTAAAATTTCAGATTTCCCAGAAGCTTGCTAAAGGTCGAGGTGTTTTCAATGCTTAGCATACAAAGTAAAGTGTACCACCCCTGTGCCTGCACACTTTGTTTCAAAGCATCCTCATCACTCAGGCTTCAAACTCTGATGTCAGCAAGTTTTGTCTATAACCTGCTGACATGAGAGGCATACCAAAGCTTGCTAGTATATAACTTGGCTCAGCTGAGGAGCCAGATGACATTATGCAATTTTGTCAGAGTAACACAACTAATTATCATGAAACACAAGGAGATGCCAGCTGATTGATTATGGATTTTAATTGAAAGGGCTCTGAGGAATCGTTTCAGCACTCTGTGATGAAAGACTCAGTGTTGGCATAAGATTTGGGGCAGAAAAAGCTGTACATTCTTCAACAAAAGAGTTGGTAAAAACAAATTTTGTCTGAAATAGCTGTCAGAGACAGTAGCTTAATCTTCAGCACAGAAGGACTATATATAGCACGAAAAACTGCACAGAAGCAGTGTTATTTCTGATAGAGCCTAGTACTGTTAAGTACAATCACATGTTGACAATATGCTTTAGTAGTCTGTAAAAATTCTGAAGATTTGATTGAAAGTATTCACACTCATGTAATGAATACACTTGTCAACAGCAAGTGAACAACTCCCAGCCTAATGCTCAATTTAAATAAACTGTCTCCAAGTCAAACAAACAGTGATGTAAAGAAAGACAAGTCTTCCAGTACAATACACATGCTCTGTAGAAAAATTCTGTTTCAAGTAACTTCACTTTAAAATTGCCCAAAAGATAACCTATTATTGCTTTTCTAGTCACTGTCTGTCAAGTTTAATTTTGAGGCTTATAGCTTTCTCACAACACAAAAACAGTCCTCTGGGATTTTTCCTGTAGAATTATTACAATTATGTGGATGATCACTGTTGGGAATGGGTAAAAGCTCCATTTTCCACCCCAAATCATTTTCCCTATCCCCTATAATTGTAGTGATTATAAGAATATTAGAAAGATGCTTTAAAACCTCACATAGCATCTATTTCCCTCAAAGGATTTACCTTGAGAAAGCATTTTCATTTGGGCTTTAATTTACCAGGGCACTCAATCACTCTAGTGCTAATTGAAAGATATTAGAAATAGAAATGCCTAATTTGTAGAAACTACAATGATTTGAATTGCCTGACAAATGATGACCGTAAATACAATCCATTTATAAATGGTTTACAGTGTGCAAATTTGGCTTTTAATGCATGTTAGCCGTAGTCACAATATGAGCCAAAAAAAACTATAAAGAGCATTTGGTTTACCTAATGAGTAGTGTTTAACTAAACTGATTGGATATGTAGCACTTGACACTACAAGGTGCACATACTAGAGATGATTTCTATCACTGGGTGACAAATAAGCAGCCTATCATTTTCAGGGGAGCTTTTATTACAAGCCTTGATAGTAAAATTGACTACAGGATAGTTCTGGATAATGTTTATTTCCATAGATAGCTTTCCAAATTTTCACCTAAAAGAGATTTTTTTTTTTTTTTTTCAACAAAAAGCTAAATGACAATTTTAAAAAAGTCATAACAGTCTGAGTTTCAATTGGATATTGTGAAGGTGGTTAACTAGATGTCTTAAAGAAGGCAGCTATGTTGAAAGCCTTCCTAGGCATTTCTCTAGCATGTCATCTTATCGGCCGATTTCCATCTGTACTGAAGCACATCTGCTGCAAATGGATGCCAGAGTAATGAATCTGATGAATACTTTACTATAGCCAGTTTCCCCTGGGCAACAGGAGATAAACCCCAAAATGAGCAATATGCTGCTTTCTACTGTTAAAAAGGAAAGGTCACATTTTTTGACATAAGACAGTATGAGCTCTCACCATTATATCACTGCAATATCTGTGCATGGATAGCTCCATCTGGGAGCTTCTCCCCAACAAACCGCCGCTTGACGCCTGCTGTTTTCCATCATAGTATCTATTTATTAGCTAAAAAATAGGGTCAAATTATGTGCCTAACACTTGATCTTTGACATGTGGAAACCATGATGAACATACGGACTATGAAAGAGAGGAACATTTAGCTGACGGCAACACTGATTGCATTAAACATGTGGTGCAGCAAACATGCAAGAGCATTTGGGCATTTAATTAACAGTGACAGACTCAGGTGTGCTCCCAGATGTGTCATAAGAGGTAAACCAGGTTTTTCCACAAATGAGTGCATAGAACTGTAGATATTTGGCATCTAACTGATGTGTTGAGAGCCTGCTATAGCTGCTACATCTCCAACCAAGCTGTTGGAGATAAAGTACCCCTGCTTATAGTTTTTAAGAGAACTGGCTGTGGCCTAATTAAAAAAATGTGCTGAAATGCAGTAAATGGAGAGGGTGCTTCTCAACCATTGTTATGGTCTCCATTAAGGAGGTAGATTCCTCCTTTGAACTGTGTCCTGTTTCAACTGAATAGTCACTTAATATTCCTCCAGTCTGTCTTACCAGCATCTGTACTGGCATGGGGACACCAAGCCATTTAAACTAGATGCTGTCTCTGGCACAAGTGCTTATAGTAAATGTCAAGACCTTTCAGAGACATAATAATGACACAGTTGAGTAAAATGATACATGGCACAGTTTTTGCCCTGGATAAGACTAGAAAACACAGCTCCGGGGACACTCATGGACAGCCAGGAAAGACTTTCATCAACTGGTCTGTTGACATAAGGCAATGATTTTAGATTTATATGAATACGAGATTTTCAAAGTGGTGACAGGTCAATTTTGCACCATTACAGAGACTAAGGCCTGTGGTGCAGGCGTTATTTTGGTGCTGATGGCCAACTGCCGAACTAAATAAAAATAAGCTAAGCTCATTTCTTGTTCTTGCTGTGTACATCTTCCTCTTGTTTATTTGCCTTGTTCCTACTTTCTACCTTTAAAGAATGTACAATATAGCTTTTAAAGTGTCATCAGTCTACCTTTTGTTTATTTCTTACCATATTACAAGTATTTAACTGGGAACATCAAAATATAGTAGTTGATAGCCAAAGCACAGAACATCAAGATAAAAAAAGAGACATACTATAGGAACAGTATTATAACTGTATGATAGCAGCCTATCCTTACAATTTAAATCTGCTCTGACTAAATTTACAGACACTCGTCCTTTGCTGTTGATTACAGTTGCTTATCCATGTGAAAGAGGCTGCCACGGATACCATGTCTTTCCTGACAGCACAGGGAAGTGTCTTTTCATCTGGCTCCCCCCAACCCCCATTCATAACGAGATGAGTTATTTACTGGGAAAAGTCAAGAGTTTATTCAACTGAATCCACATGACATAAAAATCAGTAAAAAGATGGGGAAGAAAGGGGGTGTGGAGCTCCTCTAAACAATGTGCTCCCTATGGAAGCTCACAGATTTGCAGTATGTAAAAAAATGCAGCATATGTGCTTGAATGCATTCATGTGGAAAGCTTTGAAGTAGCAGCACAACTCATTTGAAATACAAGGGCCTTTGTTAGTGGCTGAAAATGGCTGAGCTTTTAGGTAATCAAACAAGATTAAAAGGGTGATGATACACATGTGGACCATTCCTCATCTTCAAGAAGCTCAAATCACTTAATTGATGTGGACCCACTGTCCTATATTAACGAGGACGGCAGTAATGCAGTGCTAAGGATTGAAGAGGTGAGGAAAATGAACATATGACAGCGGATGCACCTCTTGGGAGCTACTCCATAATCCAGAGGCAGTGACTAATTGCATGCTTCTGGGTTTGTCAGTATTTGAGAAAGCTCACATTTTTTAGCCAGCAATCAGCTTTGGGGCACAGCAAAATTGCCCTCTAATAGCCAGGGTTCTTGACAATAGAGAATCTCAACAAACAGGCACTGTTTTCCACACTTGGTTCCTAAAAGAAATGGTTCATACTTTGAAGTCTGGAAAAAAAAAAGAAATCCATGGGTCCTTGTAGTTTGAGAAAATGACCATACCAAGACAGAGAAGGCATTTATCATCAACTGGTGACGACTGTCTTTTGCAATTAAATGCTTCCAGAGAGGCAAGTACAGCAGCTGAGGAGGTGTGCAATCTCTGTTAGGTCAATAAGTGCAAGGACTACAGTAATAACTTCACATGAGTGAAAATAAGCCAATGAATGGCTACAGCAGGTGCTGAATAACCCATTAATAACTATAAGAGCCCAACAATGAAAGCATCTTGAAAATGTTTTCCCTATCCATTTCCTAGATTTCTACAGAGTATTTACTGAGGCCATGACCTGCTTGTGAAAAGTGTTGCCGTATTCAAGGGGTGGTAGGCAACTTATTTCTTGAGCTGATTCATAGCTCAGAGATAATCTCTGGTCCAATAAACCATCAGGATTCAGGCAAAGCTTCTACCACTGATCACAGCCAACCCAGATTCACACCAGAGAATTAGACGCCTTCTCTAAAGAGACAGAGGTATAAGTCTCTTTGACAGGACAGCCCTTGGGTATGGAGAGAAAATGGTAAAAATAGTGAGCACCCCTTAGCTGTTGCCAGGGTAATATTGTCAAGGGTATCAACACATTTTAACCCTCCTCAAAATAAGACACTCATCTTCATACAGCCACAGATGGTGACATTATGTCACAGAAACAGTTCAGCGCTTCAACAATTAAGTAGCAGATAACAATGACAAAAAGCCAAGCTGAGTGGAACTTTACACAGTTAACTACTCTGTATTCGGGTCCACACCCAGCATCTCTCAGAGTCAACATCCACAGAATTCATATTGAAATGGGGCAGGCCTGCCCCTTCAGTTTTTCCTCATAGCCATCAAAGCGGATATTTGATATTGGTAGAACAAGATTTTATCAAAGCAAAGATTTTGAATCTCTCATTCCTGGTTTTGCGCAAACCCAGAGTTTTGAATGTCATGAAACTCTGAAATAGACTGCACATAGTTATTTGTAATTATATCCAAAAGATAACTGCAAGAGTATCAGAACTTATACATCAAATTGTAACAAATACTGGTGCTATCACAGATGCTTCAAAAACTGTTTTAATGATTTGTGATTTGATGATTGTTGAAATAAAGAATGTAATGTTACAAACTCTACACTGGAGAAACCCACGCCCATACCACTAAATTTAGTCCTTAATGGGCAGCTCTACCTGTGCAGCTGGCATCGCATCCTACGTGCTGGATGGAGGATTGGGGGGGGGGGGATAGCGCGTCATTGCCATAACTCGATCTCTGATCAACAGCGACCACACATACTCTCTTCATCCTCGTTTTCAAACTGCGACATCACATTGTGCATTCAGCAAAAACTGATGAACA